>NW_027449017.1:0-300000 GCF_030867145.1 Opisthocomus hoazin
TCGGGACCCCCACAGAGCCCCCGGGATCCCCACAGAGCCCCGGGACCCGAACAAAACCCCAGGACCACAACAGAGCCCCCAGGACCACAACAGAGCCCCCAGGGTCCGAACAAAACCCCCAGGACAACAACAGAGCCCCCAGGACAACAACAGAGCCCCAGGACAACAACAGAGCCCCCAGGACCCCAACAGAGCCCCCAGGACCCCCAACAGAGCCCCCAGGACCCCAAAACAAACCCCGGGACCCCAACAGAGCCCCCGGGACCCCAACAGAGCTTCCAGGATCCCAACAGAGTCCCCAGGAGAACAACAGAGCTCCCAGGACCCCAACAGAGCCCCCAGGACCCCAACAGAGCCCCCAGGACACCAACAGTGCCCCCAGAACCACAACAGAGCCCCCAGGACCCGAACAAAACCCCCAGGACCCCAACAGAGCCCCCAGGACCCCAACAGAGCCCCCGGGAAAACAACAGAGCCCCCGGGAAAACAACAGAGCCCCCGGGACCCCAACAGAGACCCCGGGACCCCAACAGAGACCCCGGGACCCCAACAGAGACCCCGGGACCCCAACAGAGACCCCGGGACCCGAACAAAACCCCCAGGACTCGAACAGAGACCCCAGGACCCCAACAGAGCCCCCAGGACCCCAACAGAGCCCCCAGAACCCCAACAGAGACCTCCAGGACCCCAACAGAGACCTCCAGGACCCCAACAGAGACCTCCAGGAGCACAACAGAGCCCCCAGGACCCCAACGGAGACCCCAGGACACCAACACAGCCCCCAGGAGCCCAACAGATACCCCCGGGACCCCAACAGAGCCCCCGGGACCCCAACAGAGACCCCAGGTCCCGAACAAAACCCCCAGGACCCCAACAGAGCCCCCAAAACCCCAACAGAGCCCCCAGGACCCCAACAGAGACCCCAGGATCCCAAAACAAACCCCAGGACCCCAACAGAGCCCCCAGGACCCCAACAGAGATCCCCAGGACCCCAACAGAGATCCCCAGGACCCCAACAGAGATCCCCAGGAGCACAACAGAGCCCCCAGGACCCCAGCAGAGCCCCCGCGACAAGAATAAAGCTGCAAAAAAAAACAACAGAGCCCCCAGAACCACCACGGAGCCCCCAGGAACCCAACAGAGCCCCCAGCACCCCAACAGAGCCCCCGAGCCCACAACAGAGCCCCCGGGACCTCCAAAGAGCACCCGGGACCCCAACAGAACCCCCGGGACCCCAACAGAGCCCCCAGGACCCCAACAGAGCCCCCGAGCCCACAACAGAGCCCCCGGGACCTCCAAAGAGCACCCGGGACCCCAACAGAACCCCCGGGACCCCAACAGAGCCCCCAGGACCACAACAGAGCCCCCAGGACCCCAACAGAGCCCCCGGGACCCCAACAGAGGCCCCAGGACACGACGAGAGCCCCCAGGAACCCGACAGAGCCCCCAGGAACCCGACAGAGCCCCCAGGAACCCGACAGTGTCACCGCGACAACAATAAAGCTGCCAAAAAAACAACAGAGCCCCCATGACCACCACGGAGCCCCCAGGACCCCAACAGAACACCCAGGACCCCAACAGAGACCCCAGCACCCCAACAGAGCCCCCGGGACCTCCAAAGAGCACCCGGGACACCAACAGAGCCCCCGGGACCCCAACAGAGCCCCCAAAACAACAATAGAGCCCCCGGGACCCCAACAGAGCCCCCAGGACCCCAAACAGAGCCCCCAGCACCCCAACAGAGCCCCCAGGACCCCAACAGAGCCCCCAGGAACCCAACAGAGCCCCCAGGAACCCAACAGAGCCCCCGGGACACCAACAGAGCCCCCAGGACCCCAACAGAGGCCCCAGGACCCCAACAGAGGCCCCGGGGCCCCAACAGAGGCCCCAGGACCCGAACAAAACCCTCAGGACACCACAGAGCCCCCAGGACAACAACAGAGCCCCCAGGACCCCAACAGAGCCCCCAGGACCCCAACAGAGCCCCCAGGACCCCAACAGAACTTCCGGACCCCAACAGAACTTCCGGGACCCCAACAGAGTCCCCAGGAGAACAACAGAGCTCTCAGGACCCCAACAGAGACCCCAGGACCCCAACAGAGCCCCCAGGACCCCAACAGAGCCCCCAGAACCACAACAGAGCCCCCAGAACCACAACAGAGCCCCCAGGACCCCAACAGAGCCCCCAGGACTCCAACAGAGCCCCCGGGAAAACAACAGAGCCCCCGGGAAAACAACAGAGCTCCCGGAGCCCCAACAGAGACCCCAGGACCCGAACAAAACCCCCAGGACTCAAACAGAGACCCCAGGACCCCAACAGAGCCCCCAGTACCACAACAGTGCCCCCAGGACCCCAACAGAGAACCCCAGGACCCCAACAGAGCCCCCAGGACACCAACAGTGCCCCCAGGACACCAACAGAGCCCCCAGGACCCCAACAGAGACCCCCAGGACCCCAACAGAGACCCCCAGGACCACAACAGAGACCCCCGGACTCCAACAGAGCCCCCGGGACCCCAACAGAGGCCCCAGGACACGACGAGAGCCCCCAGGAACCCGACAGAGCCCCCAGGAACCCGACAGAGCCCCCAGGAACCCGACACTGTCACCGCGACAACAATAAAGCTGCCAAAAAAACAACAGAGCCCCCATGACCACCACGGAGCCCCCAGGACCCCAACAGAACACCCAGGACCCCAACAGAGACCCCAGCACCCCAACAGAGCCCCCGGGACCTCCAAAGAGCACCCGGGACACCAACAGAGCCCCCGGGACCCCAACAGAGCCCCCAAAACAACAATAGAGCCCCCGGGACCCCAACAGAGCCCCCGGGACCCCAAACAGAGCCCCCGGGACCCCAAACAGAGCCCCCGGGACCCCAACAGAGCCCCCGGGACACCAACAGAGCCCCCGGGACACCAACAGAGCCCCCGGGACACCAACAGAGCCCCCAGGACCCCAACAGAGGCCCCAGGACCCCAACAGAAGCCCCGGGGCCCCAACAGAGGCCCCAGGACCCGAACAAAACCCTCAGGACGCCAACAGAGCCCCCAGGACAACAACAGAGCCCCCAGGACCCCAACAGAGCCCCCAGGACCCCAACAGAGCCCCCAGGACCCCAACAGAGTCCCCAGGAGAACAACAGAGCTCTCAGGACCCCAACAGAGCCCCCAGGACCCCAGCAGAGCCCCCAGAACCACAACAGAGCCCCCAGAACCACAACAGAGCCCCCAGGACCCGAACAAAACCCCCAGGACCCCAACAGAGCCCCCAGGACCCCAACAGAGCCCCCAGGACCCCAACAGAGCCCCAGGACCCCAACAGAGCCCCCGGGAAAACAACAGAGCTCCCGGAGCCCCAACAGAGACCCCAGGAGAACAACAGAGACCCCAGGACCCGAACAAAACCCCCAGGACTCAAAAAGAGACCCCAGGACCCCAACAGAGCCCCCAGTACCACAACAGTGCCCCCAGGACCCCAACAGAGAACCCCAGGACCCCAACAGAGCCCCCAGGACACCAACAGTGCCCCCAGGACACCAACAGAGACCCCAGGACCCCAACAGAGACCCCCAGGACCACAACAGAGACCCCCGGACCCCAACAGAGCCCCCGGGACCCCAACAGTGCCCCCGGGACCCCAAAACAAACCCCAGGACCCCAACAGAGCCCCCAGGATCCCAACAGAGATCGCCAGGACCCCAGCAGAGCCCCCAGGACCCCAGCAGAGCCCCCAGGACCCCAGCAGAGCCCCCAGGAACCCGACAGAGTCCCCGCGACAAAAATAAAGCTGCCAAAAAAACAACAGAGCCCCCAGGACCACGAGGGAGCCCCCAGGACCCCAACAGAGCCCCCAGGACCCCAACAGAGCCCCCAGGACCCCAACAGAGCCCCCAGGACCCGAATAAAACCCCCGGGACCCCAACAAAGCCCCCGGGACCCCCACAGAGCCCCCGGGATCCCCACAGAGCCCCCGGAACCACAACAGAGCCCCCAGGACAACAACAGAGCCCCCAGGGTCCGAACAAAACCCCCAGGACAACAACAGAGCCCCCAGGAAAACAACAGAGCCCCCAGGACCCCCAACAGAGCCCCCAGGACCCCAAAACAAACCCCGGGACCCCAACAGAGCCCCCGGGACCCCAACAGAGCCCCCGGGACCCCAACAGAGCCCCCGGGGCCCCAACAGAGACCCCAGGTCCCGAACAAAACCCCCAGGACCCCAGCAGAGACCCCAGGACCCCAACAGTGCCCCAGGACCCCAAAACAAACCCCAGGACGCCAACAGAGCCCCCAGGACCCCAACAGAGATCCCCAGGACCCCAACAGAGATCGCCAGGACTCCAACAGAGATCGTCAGGACTCCAACAGAGATCCCCAGGAGCACAACAGAGCCCCCAGGACCCCAGCAGAGCCCCCAGGATCCCAGCAGAGCCCCCAGGATCCGAACAGAGGCCCCAGGACACGACGAGAGCCCCCAGGAACCCGACAGAGCCCCCAGGACCCCGACAGAGTTCCCGCGACAAAAATAAAGCTGCCAAAAAAACAACAGAGCCCCCAGGACCACGACGGAGCCCCCGGGACCCCAACAGAGCCCCCGGGACCCCAACAGTGCCGTCAAGACCCCAAAACAAACCCCAGGACCCCAACAGAGCCCCCAGGACCCCAACAGAGATCGCCAGGACCCAAACAGAGATCGCCAGGACCCCAGCAGAGCCCCCAGGACCCCAGCAGAGCCCCCAGGACCCCAGCAGAGGCCCCAGGACACGACGAGAGCCCCCAGGAACCCGACAGAGTCCCCGCGACAAAAATAAAGCTGCCAAAAAAACAACAGAGCCCCCAGAACCACGAGGGAGCCCCCGGGACCCCAACAGAGCCCCCGGGACCCCAACAGAGCCCCCGGGACCCCAACAGAGCCCCCGGGACCCGAATAAAGCCCCCGGGACCCCAACAAAGCCCCCGGGACCCCAACAAAGCCCCCAGGACCCCAACAAAGCCCCCGGGACCCCCACAGAGCCCCCGGGATCCCCACAGAGCCCCCGGGACCCGAACAAAACCCCCAGGACCACAACAGAGCCCCCAGGACCACAACAGAGCCCCCAGGGTCCGAACAAAACACCCAGGACAACAACAGAGCCCCCAGGACAACAACAGAGCCCCAGGACAACAACAGAGCCCCCAGGACCCCCAACAGAGCCCCCAGGACCCCCAACAGAGACCCCAGGACCCCAACAGAGCCCCCGGGACCCCAACAGAGCCCCCGGGACCCCAACAGAGCCCCCGGGACCCCAACAGAGCCCCCGGGACCCCAACAGAGCCCCCAGGATCCCAACAAAGTCCCCAGGAGAACAACAGAGCTCCCAGGACCCCAACAGAGCCCCCAGGACCCCAACAGAGCCCCCAGGACCCCAACAGAGCCCCCAGAACCCGAACAAAACCCCCAGGACCCCAACAGAGCCCCCAGGACCCTAACAGAGCCCCCGGGAAAACAACAGAGCCCCCGGGAAAACAACAGAGCCCCCGGGAAAACAACAGAGACGCCGGGACCCCAACAGAGACGCCGGGACCCCAACAGAGACGCCGGGACCCGAACAGAGACCCCAGGACCCCAACAGAGCACCCAGGACACCAACAGAGCCCTCAGGACCCCAACAGTGCCCCCAGGACCCCAACAGAGTCCCCAGGACCCCAACAGAGACCTCCAGGACCCCAACAGAGACCTCCAGGACCCCAACAGAGCCCCCAGGACCCCAACGGAGACCCCAGGACACCAACGGAGACCCCAGGACCCCAACAGAGACCCCCGGGACCCCAACAGAGCCCCCGGGACCCCAACAGAGCCCCCGGGACCCCAACAGAGACCCCAGGTCCCGAACAAAACCCCCAGGACCCCAACAGAGCCCCCAAAACCCCAACAGAGCCCCCAGGACCCCAACAGAGACCCCAGGATCCCAAAACAAACCCCAGGACCCCAACAGAGCCCCCAGGACCCCAACAGAGATCCCCAGGACCCCAACAGAGATCCCCAGGAGCACAACAGAGATCCCCAGGAGCACAACAGAGATCCCCAGGAGCACAACAGAGCCCCCGCGACAAGAATAAAGCTGCAAAAAAAACAACAGAGCCCCCAGAACCACCATGGAGCCCCCAGGACCCCAACAGAGCCCCCAGCACCCCAACAGAGCCCCCAGCACCCCAACAGAGCCCCCGAGCCCACAACAGAGCCCCCGGGACCTCCAAAGAGCACCCGGGACACCAACAGAACCCCCGGGACCCCAACAGAGCCCCCAGGACCCCAACAGAGCCCCCGAGCCCACAACAGAGCCCCCGGGACCTCCAAAGAGCACCCGGGACCCCAACAGAACCCCCGGGACCCCAACAGAGCCCCCAGGACCCCAACAGAGGCCCCAGGACCCCAACAGAGGCCCCAGGACACGACGAGAGCCCCCAGGAACCCGACAGAGCCCCCAGGAACCCGACAGAGCCCCCAGGAACCCGACAGAGTCCCCGCGACAAAAATAAAGCTGCCAAAAAAACAACAGAGCCCCCAGGACCACGAGGGAGCCCCCAGGACCCCAACAGAGCCCCCGGGACCCCAACAGAGCCCCCGGGACCCCAACAGAGCCCCCAGGACCCCAACAGAGCCCCCGGGACCCGAATAAAGCCCCCGGGACCCCAACAAAGCCCCCGGGACCCCAACAAAGCCCCCGGGACCCCCACAGAGCCCCCGGGATCCCCACAGAGCCCCCGGGACCCGAACAAAACCCCCAGGACCACAACAGAGCCCCCAGGACCACAACAGAGCCCCCAGGGTCCGAACAAAACACCCAGGACAACAACAGAGCCCCCAGGACAACAACAGAGCCCCAGGACAACAACAGAGCCCCCAGGACAACAACAGAGCCCCCAGGACCCCCAACAGAGCCCCCAGGACCCCCAACAGAGCCCCCAGGACCCCCAACAGAGCCCCCAGGACCCCCAACAGAGACCCCAGGACCCCAACAGAGCCCCCGGGACCCCAACAGAGCCCCCGGGACACCAACAGAGCCCCAAGGACCCGAATAAAACCCCCGGGACCCCAACAAAGCCCCCGGGACCCCCACAGAGCCCCCGGGATCCCCACAGAGCCCCCGGAACCACAACAGAGCCCCCAGGACCACAACAGAGCCCCCAGGGTCCGAACAAAACCCCCAGGACAACAACAGAGCCCCCAGGAAAACAACAGAGCCCCCAGGACCCCAAAACAAACCCCGGGACCCCAACAGAGCCCCCGGGACCCCAACAGAGCCCCCGGGACCCCAACAGAGCCCCCGGGACCCCAACAGAGCCCCCGGGACCCCAACAGAGCCCCCGGGGCCCCAACAGAGACCCCAGGTCCCGAACAAAACCCCCAGGACCCCAGCAGAGACCCCAGGACCCCAACAGTGCCCCCAGGACCCCAAAACAAACCCCAGGACGCCAACAGAGCCCCCAGGACCCCAACAGAGATCCCCAGGACCCCAACAGAGATCGCCAGGACTCCAACAGAGATCGTCAGGACTCCAACAGAGATCCCCAGGAGCACAACAGAGCCCCCAGGACCCCAGCAGAGCCCCCAGGATCCCAGCAGAGCCCCCAGGATCCGAACAGAGGCCCCAGGACACGACGAGAGCCCCCAGGAACCCGACAGAGCCCCCAGGACCCCGACAGAGTTCCCGCGACAAAAATAAAGCTGCCAAAAAAACAACAGAGCCCCCAGGACCACGACGGAGCCCCCGGGACCCCAACAGAGCCCCCGGGACCCCAACAGTGCCGTCAAGACCCCAAAACAAACCCCAGGACCCCAACAGAGCCCCCAGGACCCCAACAGAGATCGCCAGGACCCAAACAGAGATCGCCAGGACCCCAGCAGAGCCCCCAGGACCCCAGCAGAGCCCCCAGGACCCCAGCAGAGGCCCCAGGACACGACGAGAGCCCCCAGGAACCCGACAGAGTCCCCGCGACAAAAATAAAGCTGCCAAAAAAACAACAGAGCCCCCAGAACCACGAGGGAGCCCCCGGGACCCCAACAGAGCCCCCGGGACCCCAACAGAGCCCCCAGGACCCCAACAGAGCCCCCGGGACCCGAATAAAGCCCCCGGGACCCCAACAAAGCCCCCGGGACCCCAACAAAGCCCCCAGGACCCCAACAAAGCCCCCGGGACCCCCACAGAGCCCCCGGGACCCCCACAGAGCCCCCGGGATCCCCACAGAGCCCCCGGGACCCGAACAAAACCCCCAGGACCACAACAGAGCCCCCAGGACCACAACAGAGCCCCCAGGGTCCGAACAAAACACCCAGGACAACAACAGAGCCCCCAGGACAACAACAGAGCCCCAGGACAACAACAGAGCCCCCAGGACCCCCAACAGAGCCCCCAGGACCCCCAACAGAGCCCCCAGGACCCCCAACAGAGACCCCAGGACCCCAACAGAGCCCCCGGGACCCCAACAGAGCCCCCGGGACCCCAACAGAGCCCCCGGGACCCCAACAGAGCCCCCAGGATCCCAACAAAGTCCCCAGGAGAACAACAGAGCTCCCAGGACCCCAACAGAGCCCCCAGGACCCCAACAGAGCCCCCAGGACCCCAACAGAGCCCCCAGAACCCGAACAAAACCCCCAGGACCCCAACAGAGCCCCCAGGACCCTAACAGAGCCCCCGGGAAAACAACAGAGCCCCCGGGAAAACAACAGAGACGCCGGGACCCCAACAGAGACGCCGGGACCCCAACAGAGACGCCGGGACCCCAACAGAGACCCCAGGACCCCAACAGAGCACCCAGGACACCAACAGAACCCTCAGGACCCCAACAGTGCCCCCAGGACCCCAACAGAGTCCCCAGGACCCCAACAGAGACCTCCAGGACCCCAACAGAGACCTCCAGGAGCACAACAGAGCCCCCAGGACCCCAACGGAGACCCCAGGACACCAACGGAGACCCCAGGACCCCAACAGAGACCCCCGGGACCCCAACAGAGACCCCCGGGACCCCAACAGAGACCCCGGGACCCCAACAGAGCCCCCGGGACCCCAACAGAGACCCCAGGTCCCGAACAAAACCCCCAGGACCCCAACAGAGCCCCCAAAACCCCAACAGAGCCCCCAGGACCCCAACAGAGACCCCAGGATCCCAAAACAAACCCCAGGACCCCAACAGAGCCCCCAGGACCCCAACAGAGATCCCCAGGACCCCAACAGAGATCCCCAGGACCCCAACAGAGATCCCCAGGACCCCAACAGAGATCCCCAGGAGCACAACAGAGATCCCCAGGAGCACAACAGAGCCCCCGCGACAAGAATAAAGCTGCAAAAAAAACAACAGAGCCCCCAGAACCACCACGGAGCCCCCAGGACCCCAACAGAGCCCCCAGCACCCCAACAGAGCCCCCAGCACCCCAACAGAGCCCCCGAGCCCACAACAGAGCCCCCGGGACCTCCAAAGAGCACCCGGGACCCCAACAGAACCCCCGGGACCCCAACAGAGCCCCCAGGACCCCAACAGAGCCCCCGAGCCCACAACAGAGCCCCCGGGACCTCCAAAGAGCACCCGGGACCCCAACAGAACCCCCGGGACCCCAACAGAGCCCCCAGGACCCCAACAGAGGCCCCAGGACCCCAACAGAGGCCCCAGGACACGACGAGAGCCCCCAGGAACCCGACAGAGCCCCCAGGAACCCGACAGTGTCACCGCGACAACAATAAAGCTGCCAAAAAAACAACAGAGCCCCCATGACCACCACGGAGCCCCCAGGACCCCAACAGAACACCCAGGACCCCAACAGAGCCCCCAGCACCCCAACAGAGCCCCCGGGACCTCCAAAGAGCACCCGGGACACCAACAGAGCCCCCAAAACAACAATAGAGCCCCCGGGACCCCAACAGAGCCCCCAGGACCCCAAACAGAGCCCCCAGGACCCCAACAGAGCCCCCGGGACCCCAACAGAGCCCCCGGGACCCCAACAGAGCCCCCGGGACCCCAACAGAGCCCCCGGGACCCCAACAGAGGCCCCAGGACACCAACAGAGGCCCCGGGGCCCCAACAGAGGCCCCGGGGCCCCAGCAGAGGCCCCAGGACCCGAACAAAACCCTCAGGACGCCAACAGAGCCCCCAGGACAACAACATAGCCCCCAGGAAACCAACAGAGCCCCCAGGACCCCAACAGAACTTCCGGGACCCCAACAGAGTCCCCAGGAGAACAACAGAGCTCCCAGGACCCCAACAGAGCCCCCAGGACACCAACAGAGCCCCCAGAATCACAACAGAGCCCCCAGGACCCGAACAAAACCCCCAGGACCCCAACAGAGCCCCCAGGACCCCAACAGAGCCCCCAGGACTCCAACAGAGCCCCCAGGACCCGAATAAAACCCCCGGGACCCGAATAAAACCCCCGGGACCCCAACAAAGCCCCCGGGACCCCAACAAAGCCCCCGGGACCCCCACAGAGCCCCCGGGATCCCCACAGAGCCCCCGGGACCCGAACAAAACCCCCAGGACCACAACAGAGCCCCCAGGACCACAACAGAGCCCCCAGGGTCCGAACAAAACCCCCAGGACAACAACAGAGCCCCCAGGACAACAACAGAGCCCCAGGACAACAACAGAGCCCCCAGGACCCCAACAGAGCCCCCAGGACCCCCAACAGAGCCCCCAGGACCCCAAAACAAACCCCGGGACCCCAACAGAGCCCCCGGGACCCCAACAGAGCTTCCAGGATCCCAACAGAGTCCCCAGGAGAACAACAGAGCTCCCAGGACCCCAACAGAGCCCCCAGGACCCCAACAGAGCCCCCAGGACACCAACAGTGCCCCCAGAACCACAACAGAGCCCCCAGAACCACAACAGAGCCCCCAGGACCCGAACAAAACCCCCAGGACCCCAACAGAGCCCCCAGGACCCCAACAGAGCCCCCGGGAAAACAACAGAGCCCCCGGGAAAACAACAGAGCCCCCGGGAAAACAACAGAGCCCCCGGGACCCCAACAGAGACCCCGGGACCCCAACAGAGACCCCGGGACCCCAACAGAGACCCCGGGACCCCAACAGAAACGCCGGGACCCGAACAGAGACGCCGGGACCCGAACAAAACCCCCAGGACTCGAACAGAGACCCCAGGACCCCAACAGAGCCCCCAGGACCCCAACAGAGCCCCCAGAACCCCAACAGAGACCTCCAGGACCCCAACAGAGACCTCCAGGACCCCAACAGAGACCTCCAGGAGCACAACAGAGCCCCCAGGACCGCAACGGAGACCCCAGGACACCAACACAGCCCCCAGGAGCCCAACAGATACCCCCGGGACCCCAACAGAGCCCCCGGGACCCCAACAGAGACCCCAGGTCCCGAACAAAACCCCCAGGACCCCAACAGAGCCCCCAAAACCCCAACAGAGCCCCCAGGACCCCAACAGAGACCCCAGGATCCCAAAACAAACCCCAGGACCCCAACAGAGCCCCCAGGACCCCAACAGAGATCCCCAGGACCCCAACAGAGATCCCCAGGACCCCAACAGAGATCCCCAGGACCCCAACAGAGATCCCCAGGAGCACAACAGAGCCCCCAGGACCCCAGCAGAGCCCCCGCGACAAGAATAAAGCTGCAAAAAAAACAACAGAGCCCCCAGAACCACCACGGAGCCCCCAGGAACCCAACAGAGCCCCCAGCACCCCAACAGAGCCCCCGAGCCCACAACAGAGCCCCCGGGACCTCCAAAGAGCACCCGGGACCCCAACAGAACCCCCGGGACCCCAACAGAGCCCCCAGGACCCCAACAGAGCCCCCGAGCCCACAACAGAGCCCCCGGGACCTCCAAAGAGCACCCGGGACCCCAACAGAACCCCCGGGACCCCAACAGAGCCCCCAGGACCACAACAGAGCCCCCAGGACCCCAACAGAGCCCCCGGGACCCCAACAGAGGCCCCAGGACACGACGAGAGCCCCCAGGAACCCGACAGAGCCCCCAGGAACCCGACAGAGCCCCCAGGAACCCGACAGTGTCACCGCGACAACAATAAAGCTGCCAAAAAAACAACAGAGCCCCCATGACCACCACGGAGCCCCCAGGACCCCAACAGAACACCCAGGACCCCAACAGAGACCCCAGCACCCCAACAGAGCCCCCGGGACCTCCAAAGAGCACCCGGGACACCAACAGAGCCCCCGGGACCCCAACAGAGCCCCCAAAACAACAATAGAGCCCCCGGGACCCCAACAGAGCCCCCAGGACCCCAAACAGAGCCCCCAGCACCCCAACAGAGCCCCCAGGACCCCAACAGAGCCCCCAGGAACCCAACAGAGCCCCCGGGACACCAACAGAGCCCCCGGGACACCAACAGAGCCCCCAGGACCCCAACAGAGGCCCCGGGGCCCCAACAGAGGCCCCAGGACCCGAACAAAACCCTCAGGACACCAACAGAGCCCCCAGGACAACAACAGAGCCCCCAGGACCCCAACAGAGCCCCCAGGACCCCAACAGAGCCCCCAGGACCCCAACAGAACTTCCGGGACCCCAACAGAGTCCCCAGGAGAACAACAGAGCTCTCAGGACCCCAACAGAGACCCCAGGACCCCAACAGAGCCCCCAGGACCCCAACAGAGCCCCAGAACCACAACAGAGCCCCCAGAACCACAACAGAGCCCCCAGGACCCCAACAGAGCCCCCAGGACTCCAACAGAGCCCCCGGGAAAACAACAGAGCCCCCGGGAAAACAACAGAGCCCCCGGAGCCCCAACAGAGACCCCAGGACCCGAACAAAACCCCCAGGACTCAAACAGAGACCCCAGGACCCCAACAGAGCCCCCAGTACCACAACAGTGCCCCCAGGACCCCAACAGAGAACCCCAGGACCCCAACAGAGCCCCCAGGACACCAACAGTGCCCCCAGGACACCAACAGAGCCCCCAGGACCCCAACAGAGACCCCCAGGACCCCAACAGAGACCCCCAGGACCACAACAGAGACCCCCGGACTCCAACAGAGCCCCCGGGACCCCAACAGAGGCCCCAGGACACGACGAGAGCCCCCAGGAACCCGACAGAGCCCCCAGGAACCCGACAGAGCCCCCAGGAACCCGACACTGTCACCGCGACAACAATAAAGCTGCCAAAAAAACAACAGAGCCCCCATGACCACCACGGAGCCCCCAGGACCCCAACAGAACACCCAGGACCCCAACAGAGACCCCAGCACCCCAACAGAGCCCCCGGGACCTCCAAAGAGCACCCGGGACACCAACAGAGCCCCCGGGACCCCAACAGAGCCCCCAAAACAACAATAGAGCCCCCGGGACCCCAACAGAGCCCCCGGGACCCCAAACAGAGCCCCCGGGACCCCAAACAGAGCCCCCGGGACCCCAAACAGAGCCCCCGGGACCCCAAACAGAGCCCCCGGGACACCAACAGAGCCCCCGGGACACCAACAGAGCCCCCAGGACCCCAACAGAGGCCCCAGGACCCCAACAGAAGCCCCGGGGCCCCAACAGAGGCCCCAGGACCCGAACAAAACCCTCAGGACGCCAACAGAGCCCCCAGGACAACAACAGAGCCCCCAGGACCCCAACAGAGCCCCCAGGACCCCAACAGAGCCCCCAGGACCCCAACAGAACTTCCGGGACCCCAACAGAGTCCCCAGGAGAACAACAGAGCTCTCAGGACCCCAACAGAGCCCCCAGGACCCCAGCAGAGCCCCCAGAACCACAACAGAGCCCCCAGAACCACAACAGAGCCCCCAGGACCCGAACAAAACCCCCAGGACCCCAACAGAGCCCCCAGGACCCCAACAGAGCCCCCAGGACCCCAACAGAGCCCCCGGGAAAACAACAGAGCCCCCGGGAAAACAACAGAGCTCCCGGAGCCCCAACAGAGACCCCAGGAGAACAACAGAGACCCCAGGACCCGAACAAAACCCCCAGGACTCAAAAAGAGACCCCAGGACCCCAACAGAGCCCCCAGTACCACAACAGTGCCCCCAGGACCCCAACAGAGAACCCCAGGACCCCAACAGAGCCCCCAGGACACCAACAGTGCCCCCAGGACACCAACAGAGACCCCAGGACCCCAACAGAGACCCCCAGGACCACAACAGAGACCCCCGGACCCCAACAGAGCCCCCGGGACCCCAACAGTGCCCCCGGGACCCCAAAACAAACCCCAGGACCCCAACAGAGCCCCCAGGATCCCAACAGAGATCGCCAGGACCCCAGCAGAGCCCCCAGGACCCCAGCAGAGCCCCCAGGACCCCAGCAGAGCCCCCAGGAACCCGACAGAGTCCCCGCGACAAAAATAAAGCTGCCAAAAAAACAACAGATCCCCCGGGACCACGAGGGAGCCCCCAGGACCCCAACAGAGCCCCCAGGACCCCAACAGAGCCCCCAGGACCCCAACAGAGCCCCCAGGACCCGAATAAAACCCCCGGGACCCCAACAAAGCCCCCGGGACCCCCACAGAGCCCCCGGGATCCCCACAGAGCCCCCGGAACCACAACAGAGCCCCCAGGACCACAACAGAGCCCCCAGGGTCCGAACAAAACCCCCAGGACAACAACAGAGCCCCCAGGAAAACAACAGAGCCCCCAGGACCCCCAACAGAGCCCCCAGGACCCCAAAACAAACCCCGGGACCCCAACAGAGCCCCCGGGACCCCAACAGAGCCCCCGGGACCCCAACAGAGCCCCCGGGACCCCAACAGAGCCCCCGGGACCCCAACAGAGCCCCCGGGGCCCCAACAGAGACCCCAGGTCCCGAACAAAACCCCCAGGACCCCAGCAGAGACCCCAGGACCCCAACAGTGCCCCCAGGACCCCAAAACAAACCCCAGGACGCCAACAGAGCCCCCAGGACCCCAACAGAGATCCCCAGGACCCCAACAGAGATCGCCAGGACTCCAACAGAGATCGTCAGGACTCCAACAGAGATCCCCAGGAGCACAACAGAGCCCCCAGGACCCCAGCAGAGCCCCCAGGATCCCAGCAGAGCCCCCAGGATCCGAACAGAGGCCCCAGGACACGACGAGAGCCCCCAGGAACCCGACAGAGCCCCCAGGACACCGACAGAGTTCCCGCGACAAAAATAAAGCTGCCAAAAAAACAACAGAGCCCCCAGGACCACGACGGAGCCCCCGGGACCCCAACAGAGCCCCCGGGACCCCAACAGTGCCGTCAAGACCCCAAAACAAACCCCAGGACCCCAACAGAGCCCCCAGGACCCCAACAGAGATCGCCAGGACCCAAACAGAGATCGCCAGGACCCCAGCAGAGCCCCCAGGACCCCAGCAGAGCCCCCAGGACCCCAGCAGAGGCCCCAGGACACGACGAGAGCCCCCAGGAACCCGACAGAGTCCCCGCGACAAAAATAAAGCTGCCAAAAAAACAACAGAGCCCCCAGAACCACGAGGGAGCCCCCGGGACCCCAACAGAGCCCCCGGGACCCCAACAGAGCCCCCAGGACCCCAACAGAGCCCCCGGGACCCGAATAAAGCCCCCGGGACCCCAACAAAGCCCCCGGGACCCCAACAAAGCCCCCAGGACCCCAACAAAGCCCCCGGGACCCCCACAGAGCCCCCGGGATCCCCACAGAGCCCCCGGGACCCGAACAAAACCCCCAGGACCACAACAGAGCCCCCAGGACCACAACAGATCCCCCAGGGTCCGAACAAAACACCCAGGACAACAACAGAGCCCCCAGGACAACAACAGAGCCCCAGGACAACAACAGAGCCCCCAGGACCCCCAACAGAGCCCCCAGGACCCCAACAGAGCCCCCAGGATCCCAACAAAGTCCCCAGGAGAACAACAGAGCTCCCAGGACCCCAACAGAGCCCCCGGGACCCCAACAGAGCCCCCGGGACCCCAACAGAGCCCCCAGGATCCCAACAAAGTCCCCAGGAGAACAACAGAGCTCCCAGGACCCCAACAGAGCCCCCAGGACCCCAACAGAGCCCCCAGGACCCCAACAGAGCCCCCAGAACCCGAACAAAACCCCCAGGACCCCAACAGAGCCCCCAGGACCCTAACAGAGCCCCCGGGAAAACAACAGAGCCCCCGGGAAAACAACAGAGCCCCCGGGAAAACAACAGAGACGCCGGGACCCCAACAGAGACGCCGGGACCCCAACAGAGACGCCGGGACCCGAACAGAGACCCCAGGACCCCAACAGAGCACCCAGGACACCAACAGAGCCCTCAGGACCCCAACAGTGCCCCCAGGACCCCAACAGAGTCCCCAGGACCCCAACAGAGACCTCCAGGACCCCAACAGAGACCTCCAGGACCCCAACAGAGCCCCCAGGACCCCAACGGAGACCCCAGGACACCAACGGAGACCCCAGGACCCCAACAGAGACCCCCGGGACCCCAACAGAGCCCCCGGGACCCCAACAGAGCCCCCGGGACCCCAACAGAGCCCCCGGGACCCCAACAGAGACCCCAGGTCCCGAACAAAACCCCCAGGACCCCAACAGAGCCCCCAAAACCCCAACAGAGCCCCCAGGACCCCAACAGAGACCCCAGGATCCCAAAACAAACCCCAGGACCCCAACAGAGATCCCCAGGACCCCAACAGAGATCCCCAGGAGCACAACAGAGATCCCCAGGAGCACAACAGAGATCCCCAGGAGCACAACAGAGCCCCCGCGACAAGAATAAAGCTGCAAAAAAAACAACAGAGCCCCCAGAACCACCACGGAGCCCCCAGGACCCCAACAGAGCCCCCAGCACCCCAACAGAGCCCCCAGCACCCCAACAGAGCCCCCGAGCCCACAACAGAGCCCCCGGGACCTCCAAAGAGCACCCGGGACCCCAACAGAACCCCCGGGACCCCAACAGAGCCCCCAGGACCCCAACAGAGCCCCCGAGCCCACAACAGAGCCCCCGGGACCTCCAAAGAGCACCCGGGACCCCAACAGAACCCCCGGGACCCCAACAGAGACCCCAGGACCCCAACAGAGGCCCCAGGACCCCAACAGAGGCCCCAGGACACGACGAGAGCCCCCAGGAACCCGACAGAGCCCCCAGGAACCCGACAGAGCCCCCAGGAACCCGACAGAGCCCCCAGGAACCCGACAGAGTCCCCGCGACAAAAATAAAGCTGCCAAAAAAACAACAGAGCCCCCAGGACCACGAGGGAGCCCCCAGGACCCCAACAGAGCCCCCGGGACCCCAACAGAGCCCCCGGGACCCCAACAGAGCCCCCGGGACCCCAACAGAGCCCCTGGGACCCGAATAAAGCCCCCGGGACCCCAACAAAGCCCCCGGGACCCCAACAAAGCCCCCAGGACCCCAACAAAGCCCCCGGGACCCCCACAGAGCCCCCGGGATCCCCACAGAGCCCCCGGGACCCGAACAAAACCCCCAGGACCACAACAGAGCCCCCAGGACCACAACAGAGCCCCCAGGGTCCGAACAAAACACCCAGGACAACAACAGAGCCCCCAGGACAACAACAGAGCCCCAGGACAACAACAGAGCCCCCAGGACAACAACAGAGCCCCCAGGACCCCCAACAGAGCCCCCAGGACCCCCAACAGAGCCCCCAGGACCCCAACAGAGCCCCCGGGACCCCAACAGAGCCCCCGGGACACCAACAGAGCCCCAAGGACCCCAACAGAGCCCCCAGGACCCCAACAGAGCTTCCAGGACCCAACAAAGTCCCCAGGAGAACAACAGAGCTCCCAGGACCCCCAACAGAGCCCCCAGGACCCCAACAGAGCCCCCAGGACCCCAACAGAGCCCCCAGGACCCGAACAAAACCCCCAGGACCCCAACAGAGCCCCCAGGACCCTAACAGAGCCCCCGGGAAAACAACAGAGCCCCCGGGAAAACAACAGAGCCCCCGGGAAAACAACAGAGACGCCGGGACCCCAACAGAGACGCCGGGACCCCAACAGAGACGCCGGGACCCGAACAGAGACCCCAGGACCCCAACAGAGCACCCAGGACACCAACAGAGCCCTCAGGACCCCAACAGTGCCCCCAGGACCCCAACAGAGTCCCCAGGACCCCAACAGAGACCTCCAGGACCCCAACAGAGACCTCCAGGAGCACAACAGAGCCCCCAGGACCCCAACGGAGACCCCAGGACACCAACGGAGACCCCAGGACCCCAACAGAGACCCCCGGGACCCCAACAGAGACCCCCGGGACCCCAACAGAGACCCCGGGACCCCAACAGAGCCCCCGGGACCCCAACAGAGACCCCAGGTCCCGAACAAAACCCCCAGGACCCCAACAGAGCCCCCAAAACCCCAACAGAGCCCCCAGGACCCCAACAGAGACCCCAGGATCCCAAAACAAACCCCAGGACCCCAACAGAGCCCCCAGGACCCCAACAGAGATCCCCAGGACCCCAACAGAGATCCCCAGGACCCCAACAGAGATCCCCAGGAGCACAACAGAGATCCCCAGGAGCACAACAGAGATCCCCAGGAGCACAACAGAGCCCCCGCGACAAGAATAAAGCTGCAAAAAAAACAACAGAGCCCCCAGAACCACCACGGAGCCCCCAGGACCCCAACAGAGCCCCCAGCACCCCAACAGAGCCCCCAGCACCCCAACAGAGCCCCCGAGCCCACAACAGAGCCCCCGGGACCTCCAAAGAGCACCCGGGACCCCAACAGAACCCCCGGGACCCCAACAGAGCCCCCAGGACCCCAACAGAGCCCCCGAGCCCACAACAGAGCCCCCGGGACCTCCAAAGAGCACCCGGGACCCCAACAGAACCCCCGGGACCCCAACAGAGCCCCCAGGACCCCAACAGAGGCCCCAGGACCCCAACAGAGGCCCCAGGACACGACGAGAGCCCCCAGGAACCCGACAGAGCCCCCAGGAACCCGACAGAGCCCCCAGGAACCCGACAGTGTCACCGCGACAACAATAAAGCTGCCAAAAAAACAACAGAGCCCCCATGACCACCACGGAGCCCCCAGGACCCCAACAGAACACCCAGGACCCCAACAGAGCCCCCAGCACCCCAACAGAGCCCCCGGGACCTCCAAAGAGCACCCGGGACACCAACAGAGCCCCCAAAACAACAATAGAGCCCCCGGGACCCCAACAGAGCCCCCAGGACCCCAAACAGAGCCCCCAGGACCCCAAACAGAGCCCCCGGGACCCCAACAGAGCCCCCGGGACCCCAACAGAGCCCCCGGGACCCCAACAGAGGCCCCAGGACACCAACAGAGGCCCCGGGGCCCCAACAGAGGCCCCAGGACCCGAACAAAACCCTCAGGACGCCAACAGAGCCCCCAGGACAACAACATAGCCCCCAGGACCCCAACAGAGCCCCCAGGACCCCAACAGAACTTCCGGGACCCCAACAGAGTCCCCAGGAGAACAACAGAGCTCCCAGGACCCCAACAGAGCCCCCAGGACACCAACAGAGCCCCCAGAATCACAACAGAGCCCCCAGGACCCGAACAAAACCCCCAGGACCCCAACAGAGCCCCCAGGACCCCAACAGAGCCCCCAGGACTCCAACAGAGCCCCCGGGAAAACAACAGAGTCCCCGGGAAAACAACAGAGTCCCCGGGAAAACAACAGAGCCCCCGGGAAAACAACAGAGCCCCCGGGAAAACAACAGAGCTCCCGGAGCCCCAACAGAGACCCCAGGAGAACAACAGAGACCCCAGGACCCGAACAAAACCCCCAGGACTCAAACAGAGACCCCAGGACCCCAACAGAGCCCCCAGTACCAGAACTATGCCCCCAGGACCCCAACAGAGAACCCCAGGACCCCAACAGAGCCCCCAGGACACCAACAGTGCCCCCAGGACACCAACAGAGCCCCCAGGACCCCAACAGAGACCCCAGGACCCCAACAGAGACCCCTGGACCCCAACAGAGCCCCCGGGACCCCAACAGAGCCCCCGGGACCCCAACAGTGCCCCCGGGACCCCAAAACAAACCCCAGGACCCCAACAGAGCCCCCAGGACCCCAACAGAGATCGCCAGGACCCAAACAGAGATCGCCAGGACCCCAGCAGAGCCCCCAGGACCCCAGCAGAGCCCCCAGGACCCCAGCAGAGCCCCCAGGACCCCAGCAGAGCCCCCAGGACCCCAGCAGAGTCCCCGCGACAAAAATAAAGCTGCCAAAAAAACAACAGAGCCCCCAGGACCACGAGGGAGCCCCCAGGACCCCAACAGAGCCCCCGGGACCCCAACAAAGCCCCCGGGACCCCCACAGAGCCCCCGGGATCCCCACAGAGCCCCCGGGACCCGAACAAAACCCCCAGGACCACAACAGAGCCCCCAGGACCACAACAGAGCCCCCAGGACCACAACAGAGCCCCCAGGGTCCGAACAAAACCCCCAGGACAACAACAGAGCCCCCAGGACAACAACAGAGCCCCCAGGACCCCAACAGAGCCCCCGGGACCCCAACAGAGCCCCCGGGACCCCAACAGAGCCCCCGGGACCCCAACAGAGCCCCCGGGACCCCAACAGAGCCCCCGGGACCCCAACAGAGCCCCCGGGACAACAACAGAGCTCCCGGGGCCCGAACAAAACCCCCAGGACCCCAGCAGAGCCCCCAGGACCCCAACAGTGCCCCCAGGACCCCAACAGTGCCCCCAGGACCCCAAAACAAACCCCAGGACGCCAACAGAGCCCCCAGGACCCCAACAGAGATCCCCAGGACCCCAACAGAGATCGCCAGGACTCCAACAGAGATCCCCAGGAGCACAACAGAGCCCCCAGGACCCCAGCAGAGCCCCCAGGATCCGAACAGAGGCCCCAGGACACGACGAGAGCCCCCAGGAACCCGACAGAGCCCCCAGGACCCCGACAGAGTTCCCGCGACAAAAATAAAGCTGCCAAAAAAACAACAGAGCCCCAGGACCACGACGGAGCCCCCGGGACCCCAACAGAGCCCCCGGGACCCCAACAGAGCCCCCGGGACCCCAACAGAGCCCCCGGGACCCCAACAGAGCCCCCGGGACCCCAACAGAGCCCCCGGGACAAAAAAAAGAGCCCCCGGGACAAAAAAAAGAGCCCCCGGGACCCGAAGAAAACCCCCAGGACCACAACAGAGCCCCCAGGATCCGAACAAAACCCCCAGGACAACAACAGAGCACCCAGGACAACAACAGAGCACCCAGGACAACAACAGAGCCCCCAGTACCCAAATAGAACACCCAGGACCCCAACAGAGCCCCCAGGACCCCAACAGAGCCCCCAGGACCCCAACAGAGCTGACAAGACGCCAAAACAAACCCCAGGACCCCAACAGAGCCCCCAGGACCCCAACAGAGCCCCCAGGAGCACAACAGAGCCCCCAGGAGCACAACAGAGCCCCCAGGACATCCAACAGAGCCCCCAGGACATCCAACAGAGCCCCCAGGACATCCAACAGAGCCCCCAGGACCCCCAACAGAGCCCCCACGACAACAATAAATCTGCCAAAAAAACAACAGAGCCCCCAGGACCACCACGGAGCTTCCAGGACAACAACAGAGCCCGCAGGACCCCAACAGAGCCCCCGGGACCCCAACAGAGCCCCCGGGACCCCAACAGAGCCCCCGGGACCCCAACAGAGGCCCCAGGACACGACGAGAGCCCCCAGGAACCCAACAGTGCCCCCAGGACCCCAACAGTGCCCCCAGGACCCCAACAGAGCCGTCAAGACCCCAAAACAAACCCCAGGACGCCAACAGAGTTCCCAGGACCCCAACAGAGATCCCCAGGACCCCAACAGAGATCGCCAGGACTCCAACAGAGGCCCCGGGGCCCCAACAGAGGCCCCAGGACTCGAACAAAACCCTCAGGACGCCAACAGAGCCCCCAGAACAACAACAGAGACCCCAGAACCACAACAGAGCCCCCAGGACCCGAACAAAACCCCCAGGACCCCAACAGAGCCCCCAGGACCCCAACAGAGCCCCCAGGACCCCAACAGAGCCCCCGGGAAAACAACAGAGCCCCCGGGAAAACAACAGAGCCCCCGGGACAACAACAGAGCCCCCGGAGCCCCAACAGAGACCCCAGGACCCGAACAAAACCCCCAGGACTCAAACAGAGACCCCAGGACCCCAACAGAGCCCCCAGTACCACAACAGTGCCCCCAGGACCCCAACAGAGAACCCCAGGACCCCAACAGAGCCCCCAGGACACCAACAGTGCCCCCAGGACACCAACAGTGCCCCCAGGACACCAACAGAGACCCCCAGGACCCCAACAGAGACCCCAGGACCACAACAGAGACCCCCGGACTCCAACAGAGCCCCCGGGACCCCAACAGAGCCCCCGGGACACCAACAGAGCCCCCGGGACCCCAACAGTGCCCCCGGGACCCCAAAACTAACCCCAGGACCCCAACAGAGCCCCCAGGACCCCAACAGAGATCGCCAGGACCCAAACAGAGATCGCCAGGACCCAAACAGAGCCCCCAGGACCCCAGCAGAGCCCCCAGGACCCCAGCAGAGCCCCCAGGACACGACGAGAGCCCCCAGGAACCCGACAGAGTCCCCGCGACAAAAATAAAGCTGCCAAAAAAACAACAGAGCCCCCAGGACCACGAGGGAGCCCCCGGGACCCCAACAGAGCCCCCGGGACAACAACAGAGCCCCCGGGACACCAACAGAGCTCCCGGGACCCCAACAGAGACCCCAGGTCCCGAACAAAACCCCCAGGACCCCAGCAGAGCCCCCAGGACCCCAACAGTGCCCCCAGGACCCCAACAGTGCCCCCAGGACCCCAAAACAAACCCCAGGACGCCAACAGAGCCCCCAGGACCCCAACAGAGATCCCCAGGACCCCAACAGAGATCGCCAGGACTCCAACAGAGATCCCCAGAACCCCAGCAGAGCCCCCAGGACCCCAGCAGAGCCCCCAGGATCCGAACAGAGGCCCCAGGACACGACGAGAGCCCCCAGGAACCCGACAGAGCCCCCAGGACCCCGACAGAGTTCCCGCGACAAAAATAAAGCTGCCAAAAAAACAACAGAGCCCCCAGGACCACGACGGAGCCCCCGGGACCCCAACAGAGCCCCCAGGACCCCAACAGTGCCGTCAAGACCCCAAAACAAACCCCAGGACCCCAACAGAGCCCCCAGGACCCCAACAGAGATCGCCAGGACCCCAACAGAGATCGCCAGGACCCCAGCAGAGCCCCCAGGACCCCAGCAGAGCCCCCAGGACCCCAGCAGAGGCCCCAGGACACGACGAGAGCCCCCAGGAACCCGACAGAGTTCCCGCGACAAAAATAAAGCTGCCAAAAAAACAACAGAGCCCCCAGGACCACGAGGGAGCCCCCAGGACCCCAACAGAGCCCCCGGGACCCCAACAGAGCCCCCGGGACCCGAATAAAACCCCCGGGACCCGAATAAAACCCCCGGGACCCCCACAAAGCCCCCGGGACCCCCACAAAGCCCCCGGGACCCCCACAAAGCCCCCGGGACCCCCACAAAGCCCCCGGGACCCCCACAGAGCCCCCAGGGTTCGAACAAAACACCCAGGACAACAACAGAGCCCCCAGGACCCCAACAGAGCCCCCAGGACCCCCAACAGAGCCCCCAGGACCCCAAAACAAACCCCAGGACCCCAACAGAGCCCCCGGGACCCCAACAGAGCCCCCAGGACCCCAACAGAGCTTCCAGGATCCCAACAGAGTCCCCAGGAGAACAACAGAGCTCCCAGGACCCCAACAGAGCCCCCAGGACCCCAACAGAGCCCCCAGGACACCAACAGTGCCCCCAGAACCACAACAGAGCCCCCAGGACCCGAACAAAACCCCCAGGACGCCAACAGAGCCCCCAGGACCCTAACAGAGCCCCCAGGACCCTAACAGAGCCCCCGGGAAAACAACAGAGCCCCCGGGAAAACAACAGAGCCCCCGGGAAAACAACAGAGCCCCCGGGACCCCAACAGAGCCCCCGGGACACCAACAGAGCCCCCGGGACCCCAACAGAGACGCCGGGACCCCAACAGAGACGCCGGGACCCGAACAAAACCCCCAGGACTCGAACAGAGACCCCAAGACCCCAACAGAGCACCCAGGACACCAACAGTGCCCCCAGGACCCCAACAGTGCCCCCAGGACCCCAACAGTGCCCCCAGGACCCCAACAGAGACCTCCAGGACCCCAACAGAGACCTCCAGGAGCACAACAGAGCCCCCAGGACCCCAACGGAGCCCCCAGGACCCCAACGGAGACCCCAGGACCCCAAAGGAGACCCCAGGACCCCAAAGGAGACCCCAGGACCCCAACAGAGACCCCGGGACCCCAGCAGAGCCCCCGGGACCCCAACAGAGCCCCCGGGACCCCAACAGAGACCCCAGGACCCCAACAGAGCCCCCAGGACCCCAACAGAGACCCCAGGATCCCAAAACAAACCCCAGGACCCCAACAGAGCCCCCAGGACCCCAACAGAGATCCCCAGGACCCCAACAGAGATCCCCAGGAGCACAACAGAGCCCCCAGGACCCCAGCAGAGCCCCCGCGACAAGAATAAAGCTGCAAAAAAAACAACAGAGCCCCCAGAACCACCACGGAGCCCCCAGGACCCCAACAGAGCCCCCAGCACCCCAACAGAGCCCCCAGCACCCCAACAGAGCCCCCGAGCCCACAACAGAGCCCCCGGGACCTCCAAAGAGCACCCGGGACCCCAACAGAACCCCCGGGACCCCAACAGAACCCCCGGGACCACAACAGAGCCCCCGGGACCCCAACAGAGCCCCCAGGACCCCAACAGAGCCCCCAGGACCCCAACAGAGCCCCCAGGAACCCGACAGAGCCCCCAGGAACCCGACAGAGCCCCCAGGAACCCGACAGTGTCACCGCGACAACAATAAAGCTGCCAAAAAAACAACAGAGCCCCCATGACCACCACGGAGCCCCCAGGACCCCAACAGAACACCCAGGACCCCAACAGAGCCCCCAGCACCCCAACAGAGCCCCCGGGACCTCCAAAGAGCACCCGGGACACCAACAGAGCCCCCGGGACCCCAAACAGAGCCCCCAGGACCCCAACAGAGCCCCCAGGACCCCAACAGAGCCCCCAGGACCCCAACAGAGCCCCCGGGAACCCAACAGAGCCCCCGGGAACCCAACAGAGCCCCCAGGACCCCAACAGAGGCCCCGGGGCCCCAACAGAGGCCCCGGGGCCCGAACAAAACCCTCAGGACGCCAACAGAGCCCCCAGGACAACAACAGAGCCCCCAGGACCCCAACAGAGCCCCCAGGACCCCAACAGAGCCCCCAGGACCCCAACAGAGCCCCCAGGACCCCAACAGAACTTCCGGGACCCCAACAGAGTCCCCAGGAGAACAACAGAGGTCCCAGGACCCCAACAGAGCCCCCAGGACCCCAACAGAGCCCCCAGAACCACAACAGAGCCCCCAGAACCACAACAGAGCCCCCAGAACCACAACAGAGCCCCCAGGACCCGAACAAAACCCCCAGGACCCTAACAGAGCCCCCAGGACCCCAACAGAGCCCCCAGGACTCCAACAGAGCCCCCGGGAAAACAACAGAGCCCCCGGGAAAACAACAGAGCTCCCGGAGCCCCAACAGAGACCCCAGGAGAACAACAGAGACCCCAGGACCCGAACAAAACCCCCAGGACTCAAACAGAGACCCCAGGACCCCAACAGAGCCCCCAGTACCACAACAGTGCCCCCAGGACCCCAACAGAGCCCCCAGGACACCAACAGTGCCCCCAGGACACCAACAGAGCCCCCAGGACACCAACAGAGCCCCCAGGACACCAACAGAGACCCCCAGGACCCCAACAGAGACCCCCGGACTCCAACAGAGCCCCCGGGACACCAACAGAGCCCCCGGGACCCCAACAGAGCCCCCAGGACCCCAAAACAAACCCCAGGACCCCAACAGAGCCCCCAGGACCCCAACAGAGATCGCCAGGACCCAAACAGAGATCGCCAGGACCCCAGCAGAGCCCCCAGGACCCCAGCAGAGCCCCCAGGACCCCAGCAGAGCCCCCAGGACACGACGAGAGCCCCCAGGAACCCGACAGAGTCCCCGCGACAAAAATAAAGCTGCCAAAAAAACAACAGAGCCCCCAGGACCACGAGGGAGCCCCCAGGACCCCAACAGAGCCCCCAGGACCCCAACAGAGCCCCCAGGACCCCAAAAGAGCCCCCGGGACCCCAACAGAGCCCCCGGGACCCGAATAAAACCCCCGGGACCCCAACAAAGCCCCCGGGACCCCCACAGAGCCCCCGGGATCCCCACAGAGCCCCCGAGACCCGAACAAAACCCCCAGGACCACAACAGAGCCCCCAGGACCACAACAGAGCCCCCAGGGTCCGAACAAAACCCCCAGGACAACAACAGAGCCCCCAGGACCCCAACAGAGCCCCCAGGACCCCCAACAGAGCCCCCAGGACCCCAAAACAAACCCCAGGACCCCAACAGAGCCCCCGGGACCCCAACAGAGCCCCCGGGACCCCAACAGAGCCCCCGGGACCCCAACAGAGATCGCCAGGACTCCAACAGAGGCCCCGGGGCCCCAACAGAGGCCCCAGGACCCGAACAAAACCCTCAGGACGCCAACAGAGCCCCCAGAACAACAACAGAGCCCCCAGGACCACAACAGAGCCCCCAGGACCCGAACAAAACCCCCAGGACCCCAACAGAGCCCCCAGGACCCCAACAGAGCCCCCGGGAAAACAACAGAGCCCCCGGGAAAACAACAGAGCCCCCGGGAAAACAACAGAGCCCCCGGGACAACAACAGAGCCCCCGGAGCCCCAACAGAGACCCCAGGAGAACAACAGAGACCCCAGGACACGAACAAAACCCCCAGGACTCAAACAGAGACCCCAGGACCCCAACAGAGCCCCCAGTACCACAACAGTGCCCCCAGGACCCCAACAGAGAACCCCAGGACCCCAACAGAGCCCCCAGGACACCAACAGTGCCCCCAGGACCCCAACAGAGACCCCCAGGACCCCAACAGAGACCCCAGGACCACAACAGAGACCCCCGGACTCCAACAGAGCCCCCGGGACCCCAACAGAGCCCCCGGGACACCAACAGAGCCCCCGGGACACCAACAGTGCCCCCGGGACCCCAAAACTAACCCCAGGACCCCAACAGAGCCCCCAGGACCCCAACAGAGATCGCCAGGACCCAAACAGAGATCGCCAGGACCCAAACAGAGCCCCCAGGACCCCAGCAGAGCCCCCAGGACCCCAGCAGAGCCCCCAGGACACGACGAGAGCCCCCAGGAACCCGACAGAGTCCCCGCGACAAAAATAAAGCTGCCAAAAAAACAACAGAGCCCCCAGGACCCCAACAGAGCCCCCAGGACCCCAACAGAGCCCCCAGGACAACAACAGAGCCCCCGGGACCCCAACAGAGCCCCCGGGACCCCAACAGAGCCCCCGGGACCCCAACAGAGCCCCCAGGACGCCAACAGAGCCCCCAGGACCCCAACAGTGCCCCCAGGACCCCAACAGTGCCCCCAGGACCCCAACAGTGCCCCCAGGACCCCAAAACAAACCCCAGGACGCCAACAGAGCCCCCAGGACCCCAACAGAGATCCCCAGGACCCCAACAGAGATCGCCAGGACTCCAACAGAGATCCCCAGGACCCCAGCAGAGCCCCCAGGACCCCAGCAGAGCCCCCAGGATCCGAACAGAGGCCCCAGGACACGACGAGAGCCCCCAGGAACCCGACAGAGCCCCCAGGAACCCGACAGAGTTCCCGCGACAAAAATAAAGCTGCCAAAAAAACAACAGAGCCCCCAGGACCACGACGGAGCCCCCGGGACCCCAACAGAGCCCCCAGGACCCCAACAGTGCCGTCAAGACCCCAAAACAAACCCCAGGACCCCAACAGAGCCCCCAGGACCCCAACAGAGATCGCCAGGACCCCAACAGAGATCGCCAGGACCCCAACAGAGCCCCCAGGACCCCAGCAGAGCCCCCAGGACCCCAGCAGAGCCCCCAGGACCCCAGCAGAGGCCCCAGGACACGACGAGAGCCCCCAGGAACCCGACAGAGTTCCCGCGACAAAAATAAAGCTGCCAAAAAAACAACAGAGCCCCCAGGACCACGAGGGAGCCCCCAGGACCCCAACAGAGCCCCCGGGACCCCAACAGAGCCTCCGGGACCCCAACAGAGCCCCCGGGACCCGAATAAAACCCCCGGGACCCCCACAAAGCCCCCGGGACCCCCACAGAGCCCCCGGGACCCCCACAGAGCCCCCGGGACCCCCACAGAGCCCCCAGGGTCCGAACAAAACACCCAGGACAACAACAGAGCCCCCAGGACCCCAACAGAGCCCCCAGGACCCCAACAGAGCCCCCAGGACCCCCAACAGAGCCCCCAGGACCCCAAAACAAACCCCAGGACCCCAACAGAGCCCCCGGGACCCCAACAGAGCCCCCAGGACCCCAACAGAGCTTCCAGGATCCCAACAGAGTCCCCAGGAGAACAACAGAGCTCCCAGGACCCCAACAGAGCCCCCAGGACCCCAACAGAGCCCCCAGGACCCCAACAGAGCCCCCAGGACCCCAACAGAGCCCCCAGAACCACAACAGAGCCCCCAGGACCCGAACAAAACCCCCAGGACGCCAACAGAGCCCCCAGGACCCTAACAGAGTCCCCGGGAAAACAACAGAGCCCCCGGGACCCCAACAGAGCCCCCGGGACCCCAACAGAGCCCCCGGGACCCCAACAGAGCCCCCGGG
This sequence comes from Opisthocomus hoazin, assembly GCF_030867145.1. Taxonomy (NCBI): domain Eukaryota; kingdom Metazoa; phylum Chordata; class Aves; order Opisthocomiformes; family Opisthocomidae; genus Opisthocomus; species Opisthocomus hoazin. The sequence continues at coordinate 28,660 of NW_027449017.1, forward strand.
ACCCCAACAGAGCCCCCGGGACCCCAACAGAGCCCCCGGGACCCCAACAGAGACGCCGGGACCCGAACAAAACCCCCAGGACTCGAACAGAGACCCCAGGACCCCAACAGAGCACCCAGGACACCAACAGTGCCCCCAGGACCCCAACAGTGCCCCCAAGACCCCAACAGTGCCCCCAGGACCCCAACAGAGACCTCCAGGACCCCAACAGAGACCTCCAGGACCCCAACAGAGACCTCCAGGAGCACAACAGAGCCCCCAGGACCCCAACGGAGACCCCAGGACCCCAACGGAGACCCCGGGACCCCAACAGAGACCCCCGGGACCCCAACAGAGCCCCCGGCACCCCAACAGAGCCCCCGGGACCCCAACAGAGACCCCAGGACCCCAACAGAGCCCCCAGGACCCCAACAGAGACCCCAGGATCCCAAAACAAACCCCAGGACCCCAACAGAGCCCCCAGGACCCCAACAGAGATCCCCAGGACCCCAACAGAGATCCCCAGGAGCACAACAGAGCCCCCAGGACCCCAGCAGAGCCCCCGCGACAAGAATAAAGCTGCAAAAAAAACAACAGAGCCCCCAGAACCACCACGGAGCCCCCAGGACCCCAACAGAGCCCCCAGCACCCCAACAGAGCCCCCAGCACCCCAACAGAGCCCCCAGCACCCCAACAGAGCCCCCGAGCCCACAACAGAGCCCCCGGGACCTCCAAAGAGCACCCGGGACCCCAACAGAACCCCCGGGACCCCAACAGAACCCCCAGAACCACAACAGAGCCCCCAGGACCCCAACAGAGCCCCCAGGACCCCAACAGAGCCCCCAGGACCCCAACAGAGCCCCCAGGACACGACGAGAGCCCCCAGGAACCCGACAGAGCCCCCAGGAACCCGACAGAGCCCCCAGGAACCCGACAGAGCCCCCAGGAACCCGACAGTGTCACCGCGACAACAATAAAGCTGCCAAAAAAACAACAGAGCCCCCATGACCACCACGGAGCCCCCAGGACCCCAACAGAACACCCAGGACCCCAACAGAGCCCCCAGCACCCCAACAGAGCCCCCGGGACCTCCAAAGAGCACCCGGGACACCAACAGAGCCCCCGGGACCCCAAACAGAGCCCCCAGGACCCCAAACAGAGCCCCCAGGACCCCAAACAGAGCCCCCAGGACCCCAACAGAGGCCCCAGGACCCCAACAGAGGCCCCAGGACCCCAACAGAGGCCCCAGGACCCCAACAGAGGCCCCAGGACCCGAACAAAACCCTCAGGACGCCAACAGAGCCCCCAGGACAACAACAGAGCCCCCAGGACCCCAACAGAGCCCCCAGGACCCCAGCAGAGCCCCCAGGACCCCAGCAGAGCCCCCAGGACCCCAACAGAACTTCCGGGACCCCAACAGAGTCCCCAGGAGAACAACAGAGGTCCCAGGACCCCAACAGAGCCCCCAGGACCCCAACAGAGCCCCCAGAACCACAACAGAGCCCCCAGAACCACAACAGAGCCCCCAGGACCCGAACAAAACCCCCAGGACCCTAACAGAGCCCCCAGGACCCCAACAAAGCCCCCGGGAAAACAACAGAGCCCCCGGGAAAACAACAGAGCCCCCGGGAAAACAACAGAGCCCCCGGGAAAACAACAGAGCTCCCGGAGCCCCAACAGAGACCCCAGGAGAACAACAGAGACCCCAGGACCCGAACAAAACCCCCAGGACTCAAACAGAGACCCCAGGACCCCAACAGAGCCCCCAGTACCACAACAGTGCCCCCAGGACCCCAACAGAGCCCCCAGGACACCAACAGTGCCCCCAGGACACCAACAGAGCCCCCAGGACACCAACAGAGACCCCCAGGACCCCAACAGAGACCCCCGGACTCCAACAGAGCCCCCGGGACCCCAACAGAGCCCCCGGGACCCCAACAGAGCCCCCGGGACCCCAAAACAAACCCCGGGACCCCAACAGAGCCCCCAGGACCCCAACAGAGATCGCCAGGACCCAAACAGAGCCCCCAGGACCCCAACAGAACTTCCGGGACCCCAACAGAGTCCCCAGGAGAACAACAGAGGTCCCAGGACCCCAACAGAGCCCCCAGGACCCCAACAGAGCCCCCAGAACCACAACAGAGCCCCCAGAACCACAACAGAGCCCCCAGGAACCGAACAAAACCCCCAGGACCCTAACAGAGCCCCCAGGACCCCAACAGAGCCCCCAGGACTCCAACAGAGCCCCCGGGAAAACAACAGAGCCCCCGGGAAAACAACAGAGCTCCCGGAGCCCCAACAGAGACCCCAGGAGAACAACAGAGACCCCAGGACCCGAACAAAACCCCCAGGACTCAAACAGAGACCCCAGGACCCCAACAGAGCCCCCAGTACCACAACAGTGCCCCCAGGACCCCAACAGAGCCCCCAGGACACCAACAGTGCCCCCAGGACACCAACAGAGCCCCCAGGACACCAACAGAGACCCCCAGGACCCCAACAGAGACCCCCGGACTCCAACAGAGCCCCCGGGACACCAACAGAGCCCCCGGGACCCCAACAGAGCCCCCGGGACCCCAAAACAAACCCCAGGACCCCAACAGAGCCCCCAGGACCCCAACAGAGATCGCCAGGACCCAAACAGAGATCGCCAGGACCCCAGCAGAGCCCCCAGGACCCCAGCAGAGCCCCCAGGACCCCAGCAGAGCCCCCAGGACCCCAGCAGAGCCCCCAGGACACGACGAGAGCCCCCAGGAACCCGACAGAGTCCCCGCGACAAAAATAAAGCTGCCAAAAAAACAACAGAGCCCCCAGGAGCACGAGGGAGCCCCCAGGACCCCAACAGAGCCCCCGGGACCCCAACAGAGCCCCCGGGACCCCAACAGAGCCCCCGGGACCCCAACAGAGCCCCCGGGACCCCCACAGAGCCCCCGGGATCCCCACAGAGCCCCCGGGACCCGAACAAAACCCCCAGGACCACAACAGAGCCCCCAGGACCACAACAGAGCCCCCAGGGTCCGAACAAAACCCCCAGGACAACAACAGAGCCCCCAGGACCCCCAACAGAGCCCCCAGGACCCCCAACAGAGCCCCCAGGACCCCCAACAGAGCCCCCAGGACCCCCAACAGAGCCCCCAGGACCCCAAAACAAACCCCAGGACCCCAAAACAAACCCCAGGACCCCAACAGAGCTCCCGGGGCCCCAACAGAGACCCCAGGTCCCGAACAAAACCCCCAGGACACCAGCAGAGCCCCCAGGACCCCAACAGTGCCCCCAGGACCCCAAAACAAACCCCAGGACCCCAACAGAGCCCCCAGAACCCCAACAGATATCCCCAGGACCCCAACAGAGATCGCCAGGACTCCAACAGAGATCCCCAGGACCCCAGCAGAGCCCCCAGGACCCCAGCAGAGCCCCCAGGATCCGAACAGAGGCCCCAGGACACGACGAGAGCCCCCAGGAACCCGACAGAGCCCCCAGGACCCCGACAGAGTTCCCGCGACAAAAATAAAGCTGCCAAAAAAACAACAGAGCCCCCAGGACCACGACGGAGCCCCCGGGACCCCAACAGAGCCCCCGGGACCCCAACAGAGCCCCCGGGACCCCAACAGAGCCCCCGGGACCCCAACAGAGCCCCCGGGACCCGAAGAAAACCCCCAGGACCACAACAGAGCCCCCAGAATCCGAACAAAACCCCCAGGACAACAACAGAGCTCCCAGGACAACAACAGAGACCCCAGGACTACAACAGAGCCCCCAGTACCCAAATAGAACACCCAGGACCCCAACAGAGCCCCCAGGACCCCAACAGAGCCCCCAGGACCCCAACAGAGCTGTCAAGACGCCTAAACAAACCCCAGGACCCCAACAGAGCCCCCAGGAGCACAACAGAGCCCCCAGGAGCACAACAGAGCCCCCAGGACCTCCAACAGAGCCCCCAGGACATCCAACAGAGCCCCCAGGACCCCCAACAGAGCCCCCAGGACCCCCAACAGAGCCCCCACGACAACAATAAATCTGCCAAAAAAACAACAGAGCCCCCAGGAAAACCACGTAGCTTCCAGGACAACAACAGAGCCCGCAGGACCCCAACAGAGCCCCCGGGACCCCAACAGAGCCCCCGGGACCCCAACAGAGGCCCCAGGACACGACGAGAGCCCCCAGGAACCCAACAGTGCCCCCAGGACCCCAACAGTGCCCCCAGGACCCCAACAGAGCCGTCAAGACCCCAAAACAAACCCCAGGACGCCAACAGAGTTCCCGGGACCCCAACAGAGATCCCCAGGACCCCAACAGAGATCGCCAGGACTCCAACAGAGGCCCCGGGGCCCCAACAGAGGCCCCAGGACCCGAACAAAACCCTCAGGACGCCAACAGAGCCCCCAGAACCACAACAGAGCCCCCAGAACCACAACAGAGCCCCCAGAACCACAACAGAGCCCCCAGAACCACAACAGAGCCCCCAGGACCCGAACAAAACCCCCAGGACCCCAACAGAGCCCCCAGGACCCCAACAGAGCCCCCAGGACCCCAACAGAGCCCCCGGGACCCCAACAGAGCCCCCGGGAAAACAACAGAGCTCCCGGAGCCCCAACAGAGACCCCAGGAGAACAACAGAGACCCCAGGACCCGAACAAAACCCCCAGGACTCAAACAGAGACCCCAGGACCCCAACAGAGCCCCCAGTACCACAACAGTGCCCCCAGGACCCCAACAGAGAACCCCAGGACCCCAACAGAGCCCCCAGGACACCAACAGAGCCCCCAGGACCCCAACAGAGGCCCCCAGGACCCCAACAGAGACCCCCGGACTCCAACAGAGCCCCCGGGACCCCAACAGAGCCCCCGGGACACCAACAGAGCCCCCGGGACACCAACAGAGCCCCCGGGACCCCAACAGTGCCCCCGGGACCCCAAAACAAACCCCAGGACCCCAACAGAGCCCCCAGGAGCACAACAGAGCCCCCAGGACCGCAACAGAGCCCCCAGGACATCCAACAGAGCCCCCAGGACCCCCAACAGAGCCCCCAGGACCCCCAACAGAGCCCCCAGGACCCCCAACAGAGCCCCAACGACAACAATAAATCTGCCAAAAAAACAACAGAGCCCCCAGGACCACCACGGAGCTTCCAGGACAACAACAGAGCCCGCAGGACCCCAACAGAGCCCCCGGGACCCCAACAGAGCCCCCGGGACCCCAACAGAGGCCCCAGGACACGACGAGAGCCCCCAGGAACCCAACAGTGCCCCCAGGACCCCAACAGTGCCCCCAGGACCCCAACAGAGCCGTCAAGACCCCAAAACAAACACCAGGACGCCAACAGAGTTCCCAGGACCCCAACAGAGATCCCCAGGACCCCAACAGAGATCGCCAGGACTCCAACAGAGATCCCCAGGAGCACAACAGAGCCCCCAGGACCCCAGCAGAGCCCCCAGGACCCCAGCAGAGCCCCCAGGATCCGAACAGAGGCCCCAGGACACGACGAGAGCCCCCAGGAACCCGACAGAGCCCCCAGGACCCCGACAGAGTCCCCGCGACAAAAATAAAGCTGCCAAAAAAACAACAGAGCCCCCAGGACCACGACGGAGCCCCCGGGACCCCAACAGAGCCCCCAGGACCCCAACAGAAACCCCAGGACCCCAACAGAAACCCCCGGGACCAGAATAAAACCCCCGGGACCCCAACAGAGCCCCCGGGACCCCAACAGAGCCCCCGGGACCCCAACAGAGGCCCCGGGACAAAAAAAAGAGCCCCCGGGACAAAAAAAAGAGCCCCCGGGACCCGAAGAAAACCCCCAGGACCACAACAGAGCCCCCAGGATCCGAACAAATCCCCCAGGACAACAACAGAGCCCCCAGGACAACAACAGTGCCCCCAGGACCCCAACAGTGCCCCCGGGACCACAACAGAGGCCCCGGGACAACAACAGAGGCCCCGGGACAACAACAGAGGCCCCGGGACAACAACAGAGGCCCCGGGACAACAACAGAGGCCCCGGGACAACAACAGAGGCCCCGGGACAACAACAGAGGCCCCGGGACAACAACAGAGGCCCCCAGGACAACAACAGAGGCCCCGGGACCCCAACAGAGCTCCCGGGACCCCAACAGTGCCCCCGGGACCCCAGCAGAGTCCCCAGGAGAACAACAGAGCTCCCAGGACCCCAACAGAGACCCCAGGACACCATCAGAGCCCCCAGTACCCAAATAGAACACCCAGGACCCCAACAGAGCCCCCAGGACCCCAACAGAGCCCCCAGGACACCAACAGAGCTGTCAAGACCCCAAAACAAACCCCAGGACCCCAACAGAGCCCCCAGGAGCACAACAGAGCCCCCAGGAGCACAACAGAGCCCCCAGGACATCCAACAGAGCCCCCAGGACATCCAACAGAGCCCCCAGGACATCCAACAGAGCCCCCAGGACATCCAACAGAGCCCCCAGGACATCCAACAGAGCCCCCACGACAACAATAAATCTGCCAAAAAAACAACAGAGCCCCCAGGACCACCACGGAGCTTCCAGGACAACAACAGAGCCCGCAGGACCCCAACAGAGCCCCCGGGACCCCAACAGAGCCCCCGGGACCCCAACAGAGGCCCCAGGACACGACGAGAGCCCCCAGGAACCCAACAGAGCCCCCAGGACACCAACAGAGCCCCCGGGCAAACAACAGAGCCCCCAGGACCTCAAAAGAGCACCCGGGACCCCAACAGAGCCCCCGGGACCCCAACAGAGCCCCCGGGACCCCAACAGAGACCCCCGGGACCCCAACAGAGACCCCCGGGACCCCAACAGAGCCGCCAAAACAACAATAGAGACCCCGGGACCACAACAGAGCCCCCGGGACCAGAACAGAGCCCCCGGGACCAGAACAGAGCCCCCGGGAGAACAACAGAGACCCCAGGATGCGAACAGAACCCCCAGGACCCCAACAGAGCCCCCGGGACCCCAACAGAGCCCCCGGGACCCCTACAGAGACACCCAGGACCCCTACAGAGACACCCAGGACCCCTACAGAGACCCCCAGGACCCCAACAGAGACCCCGGGACCCCAACAGAGTCCCCAGAAGAACAACAGAGCCCCCAGGACCCCAACAGAGCCCCCAGGACCCCAACAGAGCCCCCAGGACCCCAACAGAGCTGTCAAGACCCCAAAACAAACACCAGGACCCCAACAGAGCCCCCAGGACCACAACAGAGCCCCCAGGACCCCAACAGAGACCCCCAGGAGCACACCAGAGACCCCCAGGAGCACAACAGAGACCCCCAGGAGCACAACAGGGCACCCACGACCGCAACAGACGCCCCCAGGACCCCCAACAGAGCCCCCAGGACCCCCAACAGAGCCCCCAGGACCCCCAACAGAGCCCCCAGGACCCCCAACAGAGCCCCCGCGACAACAATAAATCTGCCAAAAAAACAACAGAGCCCCCAGGACAACCACGGAGCCCCCAGGACAACCACGGATCCCCAGGACCGGAACAGAGCCCCCAGGACCGGAACAGAGCCCCCAGGACCTCAAAAGAGCACCCGGGACCTCAAAAGAGCACCCGGGACCCCAACAGAGCCCCCAGAACACCAACAGAGCCCCCAGGACACCAACAGAGCCCCCAGGACACCAACAGAGCCCCCGGGCCCACAACAGAGCCCCCGGGCCCACAACAGAGCCCCCGGGCCCACAACAGAGCCCCCAAAACAACAATAGAGACCCCAGGACCCCAACAGAGCCCCCGAGACCCCAACAGAGGCCCCAGGACACGACGACAGCCCCCAGGAACCCAACAGAGACCCCCAGGAACCCAACAGAGACCCCCAGGAGCACAACAGGGGCCCCATTAACCCAGCGAAGACCCCAGGACCCCAACAGAGCCCCCAGGTTCACAACAGAGCCTCCAGGACCTGAACAGAGCCTCCACGATCCTAACAGAACCCCCAATACCCCAGCGACAACCCCAGAACAACAAAAGAGCCCCCGGGACCCACCACAGAGCCCCCGGGACCCACCACAGAGCCCCCGGGACCCACCACAGAGCCCCCGGGACCCACCACAGAGCCCCCGGGACCCACCACAGAGCCCCCGGGACCCACCACAGAGCCCCCGGGACCCACCACAGAACTCTACCACCCTCTTTGTGTCTCCTCGATTTAGACAAAACCCTTCCTCGTGCTGTCCCTGTGCCCCAGAGCTCTCTTACCTTATTTGCTGCCATCTAGGATGTCTCCATTCTGGCACTCGTCCCCCGAGAACATCTGTACATTGTTGGAACATGCTGCGGAGTTTTGCATCGTGTCCGCTCGCCGCATCCTGGAGACATCATTAATCTCTCTGGCCCCCTCGGGACTGCTCCAATCCCTGTGACGACGCCTCCCGTTCTACCAGATTGTTTTTCAAAGCCATCATTGTGACCCAGAGTGGTATTTTTCTTTTCTGTCTTATCATATGCTTCTATTTGGTAGCCGGCGCCATGAAGATGTCCGTTGTCAGCTGCTATCTCCTCTTTGGTTTTTCAGAGAAAGCAATAGCCTTCTTCTGTTTTTATCGACACGTCTCCCGTAGAGATTTCTTGTAGAGTTTTGCAATTTTTTTTTTTTATCTACTTAGGTGTTAGTTGGGCCGCTTTTGTACAATTTCTGATGTTTCTTGTATTTCCACCTTTTTTTTTTCTCCATTTTCTGTCCTTTGGAACTCACCTAGCTCTCTTAAGGGAGCCAGCCAGAGAGACCTTCGAAGCGGCTCTGAATTATCTGCCATTGACAGTAAATAATTCATTTTGCAACCAGAGATATTTTTGAGAAAAGATTATTACAACATCAAATTCTGCTTTGTTATTCAATCCTATCCAGAAAATAGTCCTGGTGGAAGTTAGGTCGTATGCCTGGTCTTGCTAGAAACAAAAAGTAAACCTGTAGCATTTTGGCTTTTTTTATAGGAAGCCAAAAAGCATAAATTTTGGTAATAATATTGTTACTGCATTTAGCAAACTACTTCCTTACATAGCTTAGTAGGAGCTCTTTCTTTATCCACACTGCAGAAAAATTAAGTGTAATTACTTACTCACTCACATCACTGCTGTAACAAATGTAGTTACAGGAGAAGACCAAGCATTATTGCTTCCAGTAAGGATCACCATCTGCAGTCAGTGCTTTGCTTGATGTAAATTTAAGACAGATGAGAGAACTTGCTGCTGCTCTTCCTGCTGGCTTTATACCTTCTGGTGGTTCACCCCTCCCCTTTCCCAGGGGAGCGTGGGAAGGGTGGTGGGCGAGGCAGGGAGTATAAGAGCCGCAGCTGCTGGGAGGGGACCTCATTCTACTCCTGGTTTTTGTTGGTTGTAAAGCTCTGCTCTGTGCGAGCAGTGCCATGGGCAGATGAGGCTGAGCAACAGCTTTCCAGGCTAGCTCTTTCTGCCTGCGAGCTATCTGCAGACGTTCGCATTTTTGGAGCAGGGCTGCCGGATGCGCCCGGCACGGACCACCTAAGCTACATCTGAAGTTTGAGGGGACAAGACAAGCAAGCAGCCCCAGTCTCTGTGCCTCTGTGCGAGCAGTGCCATGGGCAGATGAGGCTGAGCAACAGCTTTCCAGGCTAGCTCTTTCTGCCTGCGAGCTATCTGCAGACGTTCGCATTTTCGGAGCAGGGCTGCCGGAGGCGCCCGGCACGGACCACCTAAGCTACGTTTGAAGTTTGAGGGGACAAGACAAGCAAGCAGCCCCAGTCTCTGTGCCTCTGTGCGAGCAGTGCCATGGGCAGATGAGGCTGAGCAACAGCTTTCCAGGCTAGCTCTTTCTGGCTGCGAGCTATCTGCAGACGTTTGCATTTTCGGAGCAGGCCTGCCGGAGGTGCCCGGCACGGACCACCTAAGCTACGTTTGAAGTTTGAGGGGGCAAAACAAGCAAGCAGCCCCAGTCTCTGTGCCTCTGTGCGAGCAGTGCCATGGGCAGATGAGGCTGAGCAGCAGCTTTCCAGGCTAGCTCTTTCTGGCTGCGAGCTATCTGCAGACGTTTACCTTTTCGGAGCAGGGCTGCCGGAGGCGCCCGGCACGGACCACCTAAGCTACGTTTGACGTTTGAGGGGACAAGACAAGCAAGCAGCCCCAGTCTCTGTGCCTCTGTGCGAGCAGTGCCATGGGCAGATGAGGCTGAGCAACAGCTTTCCAGGCTAGCTCTTTCTGCCTGCGAGCTATCTGCAGACGTTTGAATTTTCGGAGCAGGGCTGCCGGAGGCATCCGGCACAGACCACCTAAGCTACGTTTGAAGTTTGAGGGGACAAGACAAGCAAGCAGCCCCAGTCTCTGTGCCTCTGTGCGAGCAGTGCCATGGGCAGATGAGGCTGAGCAACAGCTTTCCAGGCTAGCTCTTTCTGCCTGCGAGCTATCTGTAGACGTTTGAATTTTCGGAGCAGGGCTGCCGGAGGCATCCGGCACAGACCACCTAAGCTACGTTTGAAGTTTGAGGGAGCAAGACAAGCAAGCAGCCCCAGTCTCTGTGCCTCTGTGCGAGCAGTGCCATGGGCAGATGAGGCTGAGCAACAGCTTTCCAGGCTAGCTCTTTCTGCCTGCGAGCTACCTGCAGACGTTCGCATTTTCGGAGCAGGGCTGCCGGATGCGCCCGGCACGGACCACCTAAGCTACGTTTGAAGTTTGAGGGGGCAAGACAAGCAAGCAGCCCCAGTCTCTGTGCCTCTGTGCGAGCAGTGCCATGGGCAGATGAGGCTGAGCAACAGCTTTCCAGGCTAGCTCTTTCTGCCTGCGAGCTATCTGCAGACGTTCGCATTTTCGGAGCAGGGCTGCCGGATGCGCCCGGCACGGACCACCTAAGCTACGTTTGAAGTTTGAGGGGGCAAGACAAGCAAGCAGCCCCAGTCTCTGTGCCTCTGTGCGAGCAGTGCCATGGGCAGATGAGGCGGAGCAACAGCTTTCCAGGCTAGCTCTTTCTGCCTGCGAGCTACCTGCAGACGTTCGCATTTTTGGAGCAGGGCTGCCGGATGCGCCCGGCACGGACCACCTAAGCTACGTTTGAAGTTTGAGGGGACAAGACAAGCAAGCAGCCCCAGTCTCTGTGCCTCTGTGCGAGCAGTGCCATGGGCAGATGAGGCTGAGCAACAGCTTTCCAGGCTAGCTCTTTCTGCCTGCGAGCTATCTGCAGACGTTCGCATTTTCGGAGCAGGGCTGCCGGATGCGCCCGGCAGGGACCACCTAAGCTACGTTTGAAGTTTGAGGGGACAAGACAAGCAAGCAGCCCCAGTCTCTGTGCCTCTGTGCGAGCAGTGCCATGGGCAGATGAGGCTGAGCAACAGCTTTCCTGGCTAGCTCTTTCTGCCTGCGAGCTATCTGCAGACGTTTGCATTTTCGGAGCAGGGCTGCCGGAGGCGCCCGGCACGGACCACCTAAGCTACGTTTGAAGTTTAAGGGGACAAGACAAGCAAGCAGCCCCAGTCTCTGTGCCTCTGTGCGAGCAGTGCCATGGGCAGATGAGGCTGAGCAACAGCTTTCCGGGCTAGCTCTTTCTGCCTGCGAGCTATCTGCAGACGTTCGCATTTTCGGAGCAGGGCTGCCGGATGCGCCCGGCACGGACCACCTAAGCTCCGTTTGAAGTTTGAGGGGACAAGACAAGCAAGCAGCCCCAGTCTCTGTGCCTCTGTGCGAGCAGTGCCATGGGCAGATGAGGCTGAGCAACAGCTTTCCAGGCTAGCTCTTTCTACCTGCGAGCTATCTGCAGACGTTTGCATTTTCGGAGCAGGGCTGCCGGAGGCGCCTGGCACGGACCACCTAAGCTACGTTTGAAGTTTGAGGGGACAAGACAAGCAAGCAGCCCCAGTCTCTGTGCCTCTGTGCGAGCAGTGCCATGGGCAGATGAGGCTGAGCAACAGCTTTCCAGGCTAGCTCTTTCTGGCTGCGAGCTATCTGCAGACGTTTGCATTTTCGGAGCAGGGCTGCCGGAGGCGCTCAGCACGGACCACCTAAGCTACGTTTGAAGTTTGTGGGAGCACGACAAGCAAGCAGCCCCAGTCTCTGTGCCTCTGTGCGTGCAGTGCCATGGGCAGATGAGGCTGAGCAACAGCTTTCCAGGCTAGCTCTTTCTGCCTGCGAGCTATCTGCAGACGTTCGCATTTTTGGAGCAGGGATGCCGGAGGCGCCCGGCACGGACCACCTAAGCTACATTTGAAGTTTGAGGGGGCAAGACAAGCAAGCAGCCCCAGTCTCTGTGCCTCTGTGCGAGCAGTGCCATGGGCAGATGAGGCTGAGCAACAGCTTTCCAGGCTAGCTCTTTCTGCCTGCGAGCTATCTGCAGACGTTCGCATTTTCGGAGCAGGGCTGCCGGATGCGCCTGGCACGGACCACCTAAGCTACGTTTGAAGTTTGAGGGGGCAAGACAAGCAAGCAGCCCCAGTCTCTGTGCCTCTGTGCGAGCAGTGCCATGGGCAGATGAGGCTGAGCAACAGCTTTCCAGGCTAGCTCTTTCTGCCTGCGAGCTATCTGCAGACGTTCGCATTTTCGGAGCAGGGCTGCCGGATGCGCCCGGCACGGACCACCTAAGCTACGTTTGAAGTTTGAGGGGACAAGACAAGCAAGCAGCCCCAGTCTCTGTGCCTCTGTGCGAGCAGTGCCATGGGCAGATGAGGCTGAGCAACAGCTTACCAGGCTAGCTCTTTCTGCCTGCGAGCTATCTGCAGACGTTCGCATTTTTGGAGCAGGGCTGCCGGAGGCGCCCGGCACGGACCACCTAAGCTACGTTTGAATTTGAGGGGACAAGACAAGCAAGCAGCCCCAGTCTCTGTGCCTCTGTGCGAGCAGTGCCATGGGCAGATGAGGCTGAGCAACAGCTTTCCAGGCTAGCTCTTTCTGCCTGTGAGCTATCTGCAGACGTTCGCATTTTCAGAGCAGGGCTGACGGAGGCGCCTGGCACGGACCACCTAAGCTACGTTTGAAGTTTGAGGAGACAAGACAAGCAAGCAGCCCCAGTCTCTGTGCCTCTGTGCGAGCAGTGCCATGGGCAGATGAGGCTGAGCAACAGCTTTCCAGGCTAGCTCTTTCTGCCTGCGAGCTACCTGCAGACGTTCGCATTTTCGGAGCAGGGCTGCCGGATGCGCCCGGCACGGACCACCTAAGCTACGTTTGAAGTTTGAGGGGGCAAGACAAGCAAGCAGCCCCAGTCTCTGTGCCTCTGTGCGAGCAGTGCCATGGGCAGATGAGGCTGAGCAACAGCTTTCCAGGCTAGCTCTTTCTGCCTGCGAGCTATCTGCAGACGTTCGCATTTTCGGAGCAGGGCTGCCGGATGCGCCCGGCACGGACCACCTAAGCTACGTTTGAAGTTTGAGGGGACAAGACAAGCAAGCAGCCCCAGTCTCTGTGCCTCTGTGCGAGCAGTGCCATGGGCAGATGAGGCTGAGCAGCAGCTTTCCAGGCTAGCTCTTTCTGGCTGCGAGCTATATGCAGACGTTTGCATTTTCGGAGCAGGGCTGCCGGAAGCGCCCGGCACGGACCACCTAAGCTACGTTTGAAGTTTAAGGGGACAAGACAAGCAAGCAGCCCCAGTCTCTGTGCCTCTGTGCGAGCAGTGCCATGGCCAGATGAGGCTGAGCAACAGCTTTCCAGGCTAGCTCTTTCTGCCTGCGAGCTACCTGCAGACGTTCGCATTTTTGGAGCAGGGCTGCCGGATGCGCCCGGCACGGACCACCTAAGCTACGTTTGAAGTTTGAGGGGACAAGACAAGCAAGCAGCCCCAGTCTCTGTGCCTCTGTGCGAGCAGTGCCATGGGCAGATGAGGCTGAGCAACAGCTTTCCAGGCTAGCTCTTTCTGCCTGCGAGCTATCTGCAGACGTTTGTATTTTCGGAGCAGGGCTGCCGGAGGCGCCCGGCACGGACCACCTAAGCTACGTTTGAAGTTTGAGGGGACAAGACAAGCAAGCAGCCCCAGTCTCTGTGCCTCTGTGCGAGCAGTGCCATGGGCAGATGAGGCTGAGCAACAGCTTTCCAGGCTAGCTCTTTCTGGCTGCGAGCTATCTGCAGACGTTTGCATTTTCGGAGCAGGGCTGCCGGAGGCGCTCAGCACGGACCACCTAAGCTACGTTTGAAGTTTGAGGGAGCACGACAAGCAAGCAGCCCCAGTCTCTGTGCCTCTGTGCGTGCAGTGCCATGGGCAGATGAGGCTGAGCAACAGCTTTCCAGGCTAGCTCTTTCTGCCTGCGAGCTATCTGCAGACGTTCGCATTTTTGGAGCAGGGATGCTGGAGGCGCCCGGCACGGACCACCTAAGCTACATTTGAAGTTTGAGGGGGCAAGACAAGCAAGCAGCCCCAGTCTCTGTGCCTCTGTGCGAGCAGTGCCATGGGCAGATGAGGCTGAGCAACAGCTTTCCAGGCTAGCTCTTTCTGCCTGCGAGCTATCTGCAGACGTTCGCATTTTCGGAGCAGGGCTGCCGGATGCGCCTGGCACGGACCACCTAAGCTACGTTTGAAGTTTGAGGGGGCAAGACAAGCAAGCAGCCCCAGTCTCTGTGCCTCTGTGCGAGCAGTGCCATGGGCAGATGAGGCTGAGCAACAGCTTTCCAGGCTAGCTCTTTCTGCCTGCGAGCTATCTGCAGACGTTTGCATTTTCGGAGCAGGGCTGCCGGAGGCGCCCGGCACGGACCACCTAAGCTACGTTTGAATTTGAGGGGACAAGACAAGCAAGCAGCCCCAGTCTCTGTGCCTCTGTGCGAGCAGTGCCATAGGCAGATGAGGCTGAGCAACAGCTTTCCAGGCTAGCTCTTTCTGGCTGCGAGCTACCTGCAGACGTTTGCATTTTCGGAGCAGGGCTGCCGGAAGCGCCCGGCACGGACCACGTAAGCTACGTTTGAAGTTTGAGGGGGCAAGACAAGCAAGCAGCCCCAGTCTCTGTGCCTCTGTGCGAGCAGTGCCATGGGCAGATGAGGCTGAGCAACAGCTTTCCAGGCTAGCTCTTTCTGCCTGCGAGCTATCTGCAGACGTTTGCATTTTCGGAGCAGGGCTGCCGGATGCGCCAGGAACAGACCACCTAAGCTACGTTTGATTTTTGAGGGGACAAGACAAGCAAGCAGCCCCAGTCTCTGTGCCTCTGTGCGAGCAGTGCCATGGGCAGATGAGGCTGAGCAACAGCTTTCCAGGCTAGCTCTTTCTGCCTGCGAGCTATCTGCAGACGTTTGCATTTTCGGAGCAGGGCTGCCGGAGGCGCCCGGCACGGACCACCTAAGCTACGTTTGAAGTTTGAGGGGACAAGACAAGCAAGCAGCCCCAGTCTCTGTGCCTCTGTGCGAGCAGTGCCATGGGCAGATGAGGCTGAGCAACAGCTTTCCAGGCTAGCTCTTTCTGCCTGCGAGCTATCTGCAGACGTTTGCATTTTCGGAGCAGGGCTGCCGGAGGCGCTCAGCACGCACCACCTAAGCTACGTTTGAAGTTTGAGGGAGCAAGACAAGCAAGCAGCCCCAGTCTCTGTGCCTCTGTGCGAGCAGTGCCATGGGCAGATGACGCTGAGCAGCAGCTTTCCAGGCTAGCTCTTTCTGGCTGCGAGCTATATGCAGACGTTTGCATTTTCAGAGCAGGGCTGCCGGAAGCGCCCGGCACGGACCACCTAAGCTACGTTTGAAGTTTGAGGGGACAAGACAAGCAAGCAGCCCCAGTCTCTGTGCCTCTGTGCGAGCAGTGCCATGGGCAGATGAGGCTGAGCAACAGCTTTCCAGGCTAGCTCTTTCTACCTGCGAGCTACCTGCAGACGTTCGCATTTTTGGAGCAGGGCTGCCGGATGCGCCCGGCACGGACCACCTAAGCTACGTTTGAAGTTTGAGGGGACAAGACAAGCAAGCAGCCCCAGTCTCTGTGCCTCTGTGCGAGCAGTGCCATGGGCAGATGAGGCTGAGCAACATTTTTCCAGGCTAGCTCTTTCTGCCTGCGAGCTATCTGCAGACGTTCGCATTTTCGGAGCAGGGCTGCCGGATGCGCCTGGCACGGACCACCTAAGCTACGTTTGAAGTTTGAGGGGACAAGACAAGCAAGCAGCCCCAGTCTCTGTGCCTCTGTGCGAGCAGTGCCATGGGCAGATGAGGCTGAGCAACAGCTTTCCAGGCTAGCTCTTTCTGCCTGCGAGCTATCTGCAGACGTTTGCATTTTCGGAGCAGGGCTGCCGGAGGCGCCCGGCACGGACCACCTAAGCTACGTTTGAAGTTTGAGGGGACAAGACAAGCAAGCAGCCCCAGTCTCTGTGCCTCTGTGCAAGCAGTGCCATGGGCAGATGAGGCTGAGCAACAGCTTTCCAGGCTAGCTCTTTCTGCCTGCGAGCTATCTGCAGACGTTTGCATTTTCGGAGCAGGGCTGCCGGAGGCGCCCGGCACGGACCACCTAAGCTACGTTTGAAGTTTGAGGGGACAAGACAAGCAAGCAGCCCCAGTCTCTGTGCCTCTGTGCGAGCAGTGCCATGGGCAGATGAGGCTGAGCAACAGCTTTCCAGGCTAGCTCTTTCTGCCTGCGAGCTATCTGCAGACGTTTGCATTTTCGGAGCAGGGCTGCCGGAGGCGCTCAGCACGCACCACCTAAGCTACGTTTGAAGTTTGAGGGAGCAAGACAAGCAAGCAGCCCCAGTCTCTGTGCCTCTGTGCGAGCAGTGCCATGGGCAGATGACGCTGAGCAGCAGCTTTCCAGGCTAGCTCTTTCTGGCTGCGAGCTATATGCAGACGTTTGCATTTTCAGATCAGGGCTGCCGGAAGCGCCCGGCACGGACCACCTAAGCTACGTTTGAAGTTTAAGGAGACAAGACAAGCAAGCAGCCCCAGTCTCTGTGCCTCTGTGCGAGCAGTGCCATGGGCAGATGAGGCTGAGCAACAGCTTTCCAGGCTAGCTCTTTCTACCTGCGAGCTACCTGCAGACGTTCGCATTTTTGGAGCAGGGCTGCCGGATGCGCCCGGCACGGACCACCTAAGCTATGTTTGAAGTTTGAGGGGACAAGACAAGCAAGCAGCCCCAGTCTCTGTGCCTCTGTGCGAGCAGTGCCATGGGCAGATGAGGCTGAGCAACATTTTTCCAGGCTAGCTCTTTCTGCCTGCGAGCTATCTGCAGACGTTCGCATTTTCGGAGCAGGGCTGCCGGATGCGCCCGGCACGGACCACCTAAGCTACGTTTGAAGTTTGAGGGGACAAGACAAGCAAGCAGCCCCAGTCTCTGTGCCTCTGTGCGAGCAGTGCCATGGGCAGATGAGGCTGAGCAACAGCTTTCCAGGCTAGCTCTTTCTGCCTGCGAGCTATCTGCAGACGTTCGCATTTTTGGAGCAGGGCTGCCGGAGGCGCCCGGCACGGACCACCTAAGCTACGTTTGAAGTTTGAGGGGGCAAGACAAGCAAGCAGCCCCAGTCTCTGTGCCTCTGTGCGAGCAGTGCCATGGGCAGATGAGGCTGAGCAACAGCTTTCCAGGCTAGCTCTTTCTGGCTACGAGCTATCTGCAGACGTTTGCATTTTCGGAGCAGGGCTGCCGGAAGCGCCCGGCACGGACCACCTAAGCTACGTTTGAAGTTTGAGGGGACAAGCAAGCAGCCCCAGTCTCTGTGCCTCTGTGCGAGCAGTGCCATGGGCAGATGAGGCTGAGCAACAGCTTTCCAGGCTAGCTCTTTCTGCCTGCGAGCTATCTGCAGACGTTCGCATTTTCGGAGCAGGGCTGATGGAAGCGCCCGGCACGGACCACCTAAGCTACGTTTGAAGTTTGAGGGGGCAAGACAAGCAAGCAGCCCCAGTCTCTGTGCCTCTGTGCGAGCAGTGCCATGGGCAGATGAGGCTGAGCAACAGCTTTCCAGGCTAGCTCTTTCTGCCTGCGAGCTACCTGCAGACGTTCGCATTTTCGGAGCAGGGCTGCCGGAGGCGCCCGGCACGGACCACCTAAGCTACGTTTGAAGTTTGAGAGGACAAGACAAGCAAGCAGCCCCAGTCTCTGTGCCTCTGTGCGAGCAGTGCCATGGGCAGATGAGGCTGAGCAACAGCTTTCCAGGCTAGCTCTTTCTGCCTGCGAGCTATCTGCAGACGTTTGCATTTTCGGAGCAGGGCTGCCGGAGGCGCCCGGCACGGACCACCTAAGCTACGTTTGAAGTTTGAGGGGACAAGACAAGCAAGCAGCCCCAGTCTCTGTGCCTCTGTGCGAGCAGTGCCATGGGCAGATGAGGCTGAGCAACAGCTTTCCAGGCTAGCTCTTTCTGCCTGCGAGCTATCTGCAGACGTTCGCATTTTCGGAGCAGGGCTGCCGGAAGCGCCCGTCACGGACCACCTAAGCTACGTTTGAAGTTTGAGGGGACAAGACAAGCAAGCAGCCCCAGTCTCTGTGCCTCTGTGCGAGCAGTGCCATGGGCAGATGAGGCTGAGCAACAGCTTTCCAGGCTAGCTCTTTCTGCCTGCGAGCTATCTGCAGACGTTTGCATTTTCGGAGCAGGGCTGCCGGAGGCGCCCGGCACGGACCACCTAAGCTACGTTTGAAGTTTGAGGGGACAAGACAAGCAAGCAGCCCCAGTCTCTGTGCCTCTGTGCGAGCAGTGCCATGGGCAGATGAGGCTGAGCAACAGCTTTCCAGGCTAGCTCTTTCTGCCTGCGAGCTATCTGCAGACGTTCGCATTTTCGGAGCAGGGCTGATGGAAGCGCCCGGCACGGACCACCTAAGCTACGTTTGAAGTTTGAGGGGACAAGAGAAGCAAGCAGCCCCAGTCTCTTTGCCTCTGTGCGAGCAGTGCCATGGGCAGATGAGGCTGAGCAACAGCTTTCCAGGCTAGCTCTTTCTGCCTGCGAGCTACCTGCAGACGTTCGCATTTTCGGAGCAGGGCTGCCGGATGCGCCCGGCACGGAGCACCTAAGCTACGTTTGAAGTTTGAGGGGACAAGACAAGCAAGCAGCCCCAGTCTCTGTGCCTCTGTGTGAGCAGTGCCATGGGCACATGAGGCTGAGCAACAGCTTTCCAGGCTATCTCTTTCTGCCTGCGAGCTATCTGCAGACGTTCGCATTTTCGGAGCAGGGCTGCCGGATGCGCCCGGCACGGACCACCTAAGCTACGTTTGAAGTTTGAGAGGACAAGACAAGCAAGCAGCCCCAGTCTCTGTGCCTCTGTGCGAGCAGTGCCATGGGCAGATGAGGCTGAGCAACAGCTTTCCAGGCTAGCTCTTTCTGCCTGCGAGCTATCTGCAGACGTTTGCATTTTCGGAGCAGGGCTGCCGGAGGCGCCCGGCACGGACCACCTAAGCTACGTTTGAAGTTTGAGGGGACAAGACAAGCAAGCAGCCCCAGTCTCTGTGCCTCTGTGCGAGCAGTGCCATGGGCAGATGAGGCTGAGCAACAGCTTTCCAGGCTAGCTCTTTCTGCCTGCGAGCTATCTGCAGACGTTTGCATTTTCGGAGCAGGGCTGCCGGAGGCGCTCAGCACGGACCACCTAAGCTACGTTTGAAGTTTGAGGGGGCAAGACAAGCAAGCAGTCCCAGTCTCTGTGCCTCTGTGCGAGCAGTGCCATGGGCAGATGAGGCTGAGCAACAGCTTTCCAGGCTAGCTCTTTCTGGCTGCGAGCTATCTGCAGACGTTCGCATTTTCGGAGCAGGGCTGCCGGAAGCGCCCGGCACGGACCACCTAAGCTACGTTTGAAGTTTGAGGGGACAAGACAAGCAAGCAGCCCCAGTCTCTGTGCCTCTGTGCGAGCAGTGCCATGGGCAGATGAGGCTGAGCAACAGCTTTCCAGGCTAGCTCTTTCTGCCTGCGAGCTATCTGCAGACGTTCGCATTTTCGGAGCAGGGCTGCCGGAGGCGCCCGGCACGGACCACCTAAGCTACGTTTGAAGTTTGAGGGGACAAGACAAGCAAGCAGCCCCAGTCTCTGTGCCTCTGTGCGAGCAGTGCCATGGGCAGATGAGGCTGAGCAGCAGCTTTCCAGGCTAGCTCTTTGTGGCTGCGAGCTATCTGCAGACGTTTGCATTTTCGGAGCAGGGCTGCCAGAGGCGCCCGGCACGGACCACCTAAGCTACGTTTGAAGTTTGAGGGGACAAGACAAGCAAGCAGCCCCAGTCTCTGTGCCTCTGTGCGAGCAGTGCCATGGGCAGATTAGGCTGAGCAGCAGCTTTCCAGGCTAGCTCTTTCTGGCTGCGAGCTATCTGCAGACGTTTGCATTTTCGGAGCAGGGCTGCCGGAGGCGCCCGGCACGGACCACCTAAGCTACGTTTGAAGTTTGAGGGGACAAGACAAGCAAGCAGCCCCAGTCTCTGTGCCTCTGTGCGAGCAGTGCCATGGGCAGATGAGGCTGAGCAACAGCTTTCCAGGCTAGCTCTTTCTGCCTGCGAGCTATCTGCAGACGTTTGCATTTTCGGAGCAGGCCTGCCGGAGGCGCACGGCACAGACAACCTAAGATACTTTTGAAGTTTGAGGGGACAAGACAAGCAAGCAGCCCCAGTCTCTGTGCCTCTGTGCGAGCAGTGCCATGGGCAGATGAGGCTGAGCAACAGCTTTCCAGGCTAGCTCTTTCTGCCTGCGAGCTATCTGCAGACGTTTGCATTTTCGGAGCAGGGCTGCCGGAGGCGCCCGGCACGGACCACCTAAGCTACGTTTGAAGTTTGAGGGGACAAGACAAGCAAGCAGCCCCAGTCTCTGTGCCTCTGTGCGAGCAGTGCCATGGGCAGATGAGGCTGAGCAACAGCTTTCCAGGCTAGCTCTTTCTGCCTGCGAGCTATCTGCAGACGTTTGCATTTTCGGAGCAGTACTGCCGGATGCGCCAGGAACTGACCACCTAGATACGTTTGATTTTTGAGGGGACAAGACAAGCAAGCAGCCCCAGTCTCTGTGCCTCTGTGCGAGCAGTGCCATGCGCAGATGAGGCTGAGCAACAGCTTTCCAGGCTAGCTCTTTCTGCCTGCGAGCTATCTGCAGACGTTTGCATTTTCAGAGCAGGGCTGCCGGAGGCGCCTGGCACGGACCACCTAAGCTACGTTTGAAGTTTGAGGGGACAAGACAAGCAAGCAGCCCCAGTCTCTGTGCCTCTGTGCGAGCAGTGCCATGGGCAGATGAGGCTGAGCAACAGCTTTCCAGGCTAGCTCTTTCTGCCTGCGAGCTATCTGCAGACGTTTGCATTGTTGGAGCAGGGCTGCCGGACGCGCCCGGCACGGACCACCTAAGCTACGTTTGAAGTTTGAGGGGGCAAAACAAGCAAGCAGCCCCAGTCTCTGTGCCTCTGTGCGAGCAGTGCCATGGGCAGATGAGGCTGAGCAACAGCTTTCCAGGCTAGCTCTTTCTGCCTGCGAGCTATCTGCAGACGTTTGCATTTTCGGAGCAGGGCTGCCGGAGGCGCCCGGCACGGACCACCTAAGCTACATTTGAAGTTTGAGGGGGCAAGACAAGCAAGCAGCCCCAGTCTCTGTGCCTCTGTGCGAGCAGTGCCATGGGCAGATGAGGCTGAGCAACAGCTTTCCAGGCTAGCTCTTTCTGCCTGCGAGCTATCTGCAGACGTTCGCATTTTCGGAGCAGGGCTGCTGGAGGCGCCCGGCACAGACCACCTAAGCTACGTTTGAAGTTTGAGGGGACAAGACAAGCAAGCAGCCCCAGTCTCTGTGCCTCTGTGCGAGCAGTGCCATGGGCAGATGAGGCTGAGCAACAGCTTTCCAGGCTAGCTCTTTCTGCCTGCGAGCTATCTGCAGACGTTCGCATTTTCGGAGCAGGGCTGCCGGAGGCGCCCGGCACGGACCACCTAAGCTACATTTGAAGTTTGAGGGGACAAGACAAGCAAGCAGCCCCAGTCTCTGTGCCTCTGTGCGAGCAGTGCCATGGGCAGATGAGGCTGAGCAACAGCTTTCCAGGCTAGCTCTTTCTGCCTGCGAGCTATCTGCAGACGTTTGCATTGTTGGAGCAGGGCTGCCGGACGCGCCCGGCACGGACCACCTAAGCTACGTTTGAAGTTTGAGGGGGCAAAACAAGCAAGCAGCCCCAGTCTCTGTGCCTCTGTGCGAGCAGTGCCATGGGCAGATGAGGCTGAGCAACAGCTTTCCAGGCTAGCTCTTTCTGCCTGCGAGCTATCTGCAGACGTTTGCATTTTCGGAGCAGGGCTGCCGGAGGCGCCCGGCACGGACCACCTAAGCTACATTTGAAGTTTGAGGGGGCAAGACAAGCAAGCAGCCCCAGTCTCTGTGCCTCTGTGCGAGCAGTGCCATGGGCAGATGAGGCTGAGCAACAGCTTTCCAGGCTAGCTCTTTCTGCCTGCGAGCTATCTGCAGACGTTCGCATTTTCGGAGCAGGGCTGCTGGAGGCGCCCGGCATGGACCACCTAAGCTACGTTTGAAGTTTGAGGGGACAAGACAAGCAAGCAGCCCCAGTCTCTGTGCCTCTGTGCGAGCAGTGCCATGGGCAGATGAGGCTGAGCAACAGCTTTCCAGGCTAGCTCTTTCTGCCTGCGAGCTATCTGCAGACGTTCGCATTTTCGGAGCAGGGCTGCCGGAGGCGCCCGGCACGGACCACCTAAGCTACATTTGAAGTTTGAGGGGACAAGACAAGCAAGCAGCCCCAGTCTCTGTGCCTCTGTGCGAGCAGTGCCATGGGCAGATGAGGCTGAGCAACAGCTTTCCAGGCTAGCTCTTTCTGGCTGCGAGCTATCTGCAGACGTTTGCATTTTCGGAGCAGGGCTGCCGGAGGCGCCCGGCACGGACCACCTAAGCTACGTTTGAAGTTTGAGGGGACAAGACAAGCAAGCAGCCCCAGTCTCTGTGCCTCTGTGCGAGCAGTGCCATGGGCAGATGAGGCTGAGCAACAGCTTTCCAGGCTAGCTCTTTCTGCCTGCGAGCTATCTGCAGACATTCGCATTTTTGGAGCAGGGCTGCCGGAGGCGCCCGTCACGGACCACCTAAGCTACGTTTGAAGTTTGAGGGGGCAAAACAAGCAAGCAGCCCCAGTCTCTGTGCCTCTGTGCGAGCAGTGCCATGGGCAGATGAGGCTGAGCAGCAGCTTTCCAGGCTAGCTCTTTCTGGCTGCGAGCTATATGCAGACGTTTGCATTTTCGGAGCAGGGCTGCCAGAGGCGCCCAGCACGGACCACCTGAGATACGTTTGAAGTTTGAGTGGGCAAGACAAGCAAGCAGCCCCAGTCTCTGTGCCTCTGTGCGAGCAGTGCCATGGGCAGATGAGGCTGAGCAACAGCTTTCCAGGCTAGCTCTTTCTGCCTGCGAGCTATCTGCAGACGTTTGCATTTTCGGAGCAGGGCTGCTGGAGGCGCCCGGCACGGACCACCTAAGCTACATTTGAAGTTTGAGGGGGCAAGACAAGCAAGCAGCCCCAGTCTCTGTGCCTCTGTGCGAGCAGTGCCATGGGCAGATGAGGCTGAGCAACAGCTTTCCAGGCTAGCTCTTTCTGCCTGCGAGCTATCTGCAGACGTTCGCATTTTCGGAGCAGGGCTGCCGGAGGCGCCCGGCACGGACCACCTAAGCTACATTTGAAGTTTGAGGGGACAAGACAAGCAAGCAGCCCCAGTCTCTGTGCCTCTGTGCGAGCAGTGCCATGGGCAGATGAGGCTGAGCAACAGCTTTCCAGGCTAGCTCTTTCTGGCTGCGAGCTATCTGCAGACGTTTGCATTTTCGGAGCAGGGCTGCCGGAGGCGCCCGGCACGGACCACCTAAGCTACGTTTGAAGTTTGAGGGGACAAGACAAGCAAGCAGCCCCAGTCTCTGTGCCTCTGTGCGAGCAGTGCCATGGGCAGATGAGGCTGAGCAACAGCTTTCCAGGCTAGCTCTTTCTGCCTGCGAGCTATCTGCAGACATTCGCATTTTTGGAGCAGGGCTGCCGGAGGCGCCCGTCACGGACCACCTAAGCTACGTTTGAAGTTTGAGGGGGCAAAACAAGCAAGCAGCCCCAGTCTCTGTGCCTCTGTGCGAGCAGTGCCATGGGCAGATGAGGCTGAGCAGCAGCTTTCCAGGCTAGCTCTTTCTGGCTGCGAGCTATATGCAGACGTTTGCATTTTCGGAGCAGGGCTGCCAGAGGCGCCCAGCACGGACCACCTGAGATACGTTTGAAGTTTGAGTGGGCAAGACAAGCAAGCAGCCCCAGTCTCTGTGCCTCTGTGCGAGCAGTGCCATGGGCAGATGAGGCTGAGCAACAGCTTTCCAGGCTAGCTCTTTCTGCCTGCGAGCTATCTGCAGACGTTTGCATTTTCGGAGCAGGGCTGCTGGAGGCGCCCGGCACGGACCACCTAAGCTACATTTGAAGTTTGAGGGGGCAAGACAAGCAAGCAGCCCCAGTCTCTGTGCCTCTGTGCGAGCAGTGCCATGGGCAGATGAGGCTGAGCAACAGCTTTCCAGGCTAGCTCTTTCTGCCTGCGAGCTATCTGCAGACGTTCGCATTTTCAGAGCAGGGCTGCCGGAGGCGCACGGCACAGACAACCTAAGATACTTTTGAAGTTTGAGGGGACAATACAAGCAAGCAGCCCCAGTCTCTGTGAATCTGCGCGAGCAGTGCCATGGGCAGATGAGGCTGAGCAACAGCTTTCCAGGCTAGCTCTTTCTGCCTGCGAGCTATCTGCAGACGTTCGCATTTTCGGAGCAGGACTGCCGGAGGCGCCCGGCACGGACCACCTAAGCTACGTTTGAAGTTTGAGGGGTCAAGACAAACAAGCAGCCCCAGTCTCTGTGCCTCTGTGCGAGCAGTGCCATGGGCAGATGAGGCTCAGCAACAGCTTTCCAGGCTAGCTCTTTCTGCCTGCGAGCTATCTGCAGACGTTCGCATTTTCAGAGCAGGGCTGCCGGAGGCGTTCGGCACAGACCACCTAAGCTACGTTTGAAGTTTGAGGGGACAAGACAAGCAAGCAGCCCCAGTCTCTGTGCCTCTGTGCGAGCAGTGCCATGGGCAGATGAGGCTGAGCAACAGCTTTCCAGGCTAGCTCTTTCTGCCTGCGAGCTATCTGCAGACGTTCGCATTTTCAGAGCAGGGCTGCAGGAGGCGTCCGGCACAGACCACCTAAGCTACGTTTGAAGTTTGAGGGGACAAGACAAGCAAGCAGCCCCAGTCTCTGTGCCTCTGTGCGAGCAGTGCCATGGGCAGATGAGGCTGAGCAACAGCTTTCCAGGCTAGCTCTTTCTGCCTGCGAGCTATCTGCAGACGTTCGCATTTTCGGAGCAGGGCTGCCGGAGGCGCCCGGCACGGACCACCTAAGCTACGTTTGAAGTTTGAGGGGACAAGACAAGCAAGCAGCCCCAGTCTCCGTGCCTCTGTGCGAGCAGTGCCATGGGCAGATGAGGCTGAGCAACAGCTTTCCAGGCTAGCTCTTTCTGCCTGCGAGCTATCTGCAGACGTTCGCATTTTCGGAGCAGGGCTGCCGGAGGCGCCCGGCACGGACCACCTAAGCTACGTTTGAAGTTTGAGGGGACAAGACAAGCAAGCAGCCCCAGTCTCTGTGCCTCTGTGCGAGCAGTGCCATGGGCAGATGAGGCTGAGCAACAGCTTTCCAGGCTAGCTCTTTCTGCCTGCGAGCTATCTGCAGACGTTTGCATTTTCGGAGCAGGTCTGCCGGAGGCGCCCGGCACGGACCACCTAAGATACGTTTGAAGTTTGAGGGGACAAGACAAGCAAGCAGCCCCAGTCTCTGTGCCTCTGTGCGAGCAGTGCCATGGGCAGATGAGGCTGAGCAACAGCTTTCCAGGCTAGCTCTTTCTGCCTGCGAGCTATCTGCAGACGTTCGCATTTTCGGAGCAGGGCTGCCGGAGGCGCCCGGCACGGACCACCTAAGCTACGTTTGAAGTTTGAGGGGACAAGACAAGCAAGCAGCCCCAGTCTCTGTGCCTCTGTGCGAGCAGTGCCATGGGCAGATGAGGCTGAGCAGCAGCTTTCCAGGCTAGCTCTTTGTGGCTGCGAGCTATCTGCAGACGTTTGCATTTTCGGAGCAGGGCTGCCAGAGGCGCCCGGCACGGACCACCTAAGCTACGTTTGAAGTTTGAGGGGACAAGACAAGCAAGCAGCCCCAGTCTCTGTGCCTCTGTGCGAGCAGTGCCATGGGCAGATTAGGCTGAGCAGCAGCTTTCCAGGCTAGCTCTTTCTGCCTGCGAGCTATCTGCAGACGTTTGCATTTTCGGAGCAGGGCTGCCGGAGGCGCCCGGCACGGACCACCTAAGCTACGTTTGAAGTTTTAGGGGACAAGACAAGCAAGCAGCCCCAGTCTCTGTGCCTCTGTGCGAGCAGTGCCATGGGCAGATGAGGCTGAGCAACAGCTTTCCAGGCTAGCTCTTTCTGCCTGCGAGCTACCTGCAGACGTTCGCATTTTCGGAGCAGGGCTGCCGGAAGCGCCCGGCACGGACCACCTAAGCTACGTTTGAAGTTTGAGGGGACAAGACAAGCAAGCAGCCCCAGTCTCTGTGCCTCTGTGCGAGCAGTGCCATGGGCAGATGAGGCTGAGCAACAGCTTTCCAGGCTAGCTCTTTCTGCCTGCGAGCTATCTGCAGACGTTCGCATTTTCGGAGCAGGGCTGCCGGAGGCGCCCGGCACGGACCACCTAAGCTACGTTTGAAGTTTGAGGGGACAAGACAAGCAAGCAGCCCCAGTCTCTGTGCCTCTGTGCGAGCAGTGCCATGGGCAGATGAGGCTGAGCAACAGCTTTCCAGGCTAGCTCTTTCTGCCTGCGAGCTATCTGCAGACGTTTGCATTTTCGGAGCAGGGCTGCCGGAGGCGCCCGGCACGGACCACCTAAGCTACGTTTGAAGTTTGAGGGGACAAGACAAGCAAGCAGCCCCAGTCTCTGTGCCTCTGTGCGAGCAGTGCCATGGGCAGATGAGGCTGAGCAACAGCTTTCCAGGCTAGCTCTTTCTGCCTGCGAGCTATCTGCAGACGTTTGCATTTTCGGAGCAGGGCTGCCGGAGGCGCCCAGCACGGACCACCTAAGCTACATTTGAAGTTTGAGGGGGCAAGACAAGCAAGCAGCCCCAGTCTCTGTGCCTCTGTGCGAGCAGTGCCATGGGCAGATGAGGCTGAGCAACAGCTTTCCAGGCTAGCTCTTTCTGCCTGCGAGCTATCTGCAGACTTTTGCATTTTCGGAGCAGGGCTGCCGGAGGCGCCCGGCACGGACCACCTAAGCTACGTTTGAAGTTTGAGGGGGCAAGACAAGCAAGCAGCCCCATTCTCTGTGCCTCTGTGCGAGCAGTGCCATGGGCAGATGAGGCTGAGCAACAGCTTTCCAGGCTAGCTCTTTCTGCCTGCGAGCTATCTGCAGACCTTCGCATTTTCGGAGCAGGGCTGCCGGAGGCGCCCGGCATGGACCACCTAAGCTACGTTTGAAGTTTGAGGGGACAAGACAAGCAAGCAGCCCCAGTCTCTGTGCCTCTGTGCGAGCAGTGCCATGGGCAGATGAGGCTGAGCAACAGCTTTCCAGGCTAGCTCTTTCTGCCTGCGAGCTATCTGCAGACGTTTGGATTTTCAGAGCAGGGCTGCCGGAGGCGCCCAGCACGGACCACCTAAGCTACGTTTGAAGTTTGAGGGGACAAGACAAGCAAGCAGCCCCAGTCTCTGTGCCTCTGTGCGAGCAGTGCCATGGGCAGATGAGGCTGAGCAACAGCTTTCCAGGCTAGCTCTTTCTGGCTGCGAGCTATCTGCAGACGTTTGCTTTTTCGGAGCAGGCCTGCCGGAGGCGCACGGCACAGACAACCTAAGATACTTTTGAAGTTTGAGGGGACAAGACAAGCAAGCAGCCCCAGTCTCTGTGACTCTGCGCGAGCAGTGCCATGGACAGATGAGGCTGAGCAACAGCTTTCCAGGCTAGCTCTTTCTGCCTGCGAGCTATCTGCAGACGTTCGCATTTTCGGAGCAGGACTTCCGGAGGCGCCCGGCACGGACCAACTAAGCTACGTTTGAAGTTTGAGGGGTCAAGACAAGCAAGCAGCCCCAGTCTCTGTGCCTCTGTGCGAGCAGTGCCATGGGCAGATGAGGCTGAGCAACAGCTTTCCAGGCTAGCTCTTTCTGCCTGCGAGCTATCTGCAGACGTTCGCATTTTTTGAGCAGGGTTGCCGGAGGCGCCCGTCCCAGACCAACTAAGCTACGTTTGAAGTTTGAGGGGACAAGATAAGCAAGCAGCCCCAGTCTCTGTGCCTCTGTGCGAGCAGTGCCATGGGCAGATGACGCTGAGCAACAGCTTTCCAGGCTAGCTCTTTCTGGCTGCGAGCTATCTGCAGATGTTCGCATTTTCGGAGCAGCGCTGCCGGAGGCGTCCGGCACAAACCACCTAAGTAACGTTTGAAGTTTGAGGGGACAAGACAAGCAAGCAGCCCCAGTCTCTGTGCCTCTGTGCGAGCAGTGCCATGGGCAGATGAGGCTGAGCAACAGCTTTCCAGGCTGGCTCTTTCTGCCTGCGAGCTATCTGCAGACGTTTGCATTTTCGGAGCAGGGCTGCCGGAGCCGCCCGGCACGGACCACCTAAGCTACGTTTGAAGTTTGAGGGGACAAGACAAGCAAGCAGCCCCAGTCTCTGTGCCTCTGTGCGAGCAGTGCCATGGGCAGATGAGGCTGAGCAACAGCTTTCCAGGCTAGCTCTTTCTGCATGCGAGCTATCTGCAGACGTTTGCATTTTCGGAGCAGGGCTGCCGGATGCGCCAGGAACTGACCACCTAGCTACGTTTGATTTTTGAGGGGACAAGACAAGCAAGCAGCCCCAGTCTCTGTGCCTGTGTGCGAGCAGTGCCATGGGCAGATGAGGCTGAGCAACAGCTTTCCAGGCTAGCTCTTTCTGCCTGCGAGCTATCTGCAGACGTTTGCATTTTCGGAGCAGGGCTGCCGGAGGCGCCCGGCACGGACCACCTAAGCTACGTTTGAAGTTTGAGGGGGCAAAACAAGCAAGCAGCCCCAGTCTCTGTGCCTCTGTGCGAGCAGTGCCATGGGCAGATGAGGCTGAGCAACAGCTTTCCAGGCTAGCTCTTTCTGCCTGCGAGCTATCTGCAGACGTTTGCATTTTCGGAGCAGGGCTGCCGGAGGCGCCCGGCACGGACCACCTAAGCTACGTTTGAAGTTTGAGGGGGCAAGACAAGCAAGCAGCCCCAGTCTCTGTGCCTCTGTGCGAGCAGTGCCATGGGCAGATGAGGCTGAGCAACAGCTTTCCAGGCTAGCTCTTTCTGCCTGCGAGCTATCTTCAGACGTTCGCATTTTCGGAGCAGGGCTGCCGGAGGCGCCCGGCATGGACCACCTAAGCTACGTTTGAAGTTTGAGGGGACAAGACAAGCAAGCAGCCCCAGTCTCTGTGCCTCTGTGCGAGCAGTGCCATGGGCAGATGAGGCTGAGCAACAGCTTTCCAGGCTAGCTCTTTCTGCCTGCGAGCTATCTGCAGACGTTCGCATTTTCGGAGCAGGGCTGCCGGAGGCGCCCGGCACGGACCACCTAAGCTACATTTGAAGTTTGAGGGGACAAGACAAGCAAGCAGCCCCAGTCTCTGTGCCTCTGTGCGAGCAGTGCCATGGGCAGATGAGGCTGAGCAACAGCTTTCCAGGCTAGCTCTTTCTGGCTGCGATCTATCTGCAGACGTTTGCATTTTCGGAGCAGGCCTGACGGAGGCGCACGGCACAGACTACCTAAGATACTTTTGAAGTTTGAGGGGACAAGACAAGCAAGCAGCCCCAGGCTCTGTGACTCTGCGCGAGCAGTGCCATGGGCAGATGAGGCTGAGCAACAGCTTTCCAGGCTAGCTCTTTCTGCCTGCGAGCTATCTGCAGACGTTCGCATTTTCGGAGCAGGACTTCCGGAGGCGCCCGGCATGGACCAACTAAGCTACGTTTGAAGTTTGAGGGGACAAGACAAGCAAGCAGCCCCAGTCTCTGTGCCTCTGTGCGAGCAGTGCCATGGGCAGATGAGGCTCAGCAACAGCTTTCCAGGCTAGATCTTTCTGCCTGCGAGCTATCTGCAGACGTTCGCATTTTCGGAGCAGGACTTCCGGAGGCGCCCGGCACGGACCAACTAAGCTACGTTTGAAGTTTGAGGGGTCAAGACAAGCAAGCAGCCCCAGTCTCTGTGCCTCTGTGCGAGCAGTGCCATGGGCAGATGAGGCTGAGCAACAGCTTTCCAGGCTAGCTCTTTCTGCCTGCGAGCTATCTGCAGACGTTCGCATTTTCGGAGCAGGGCTGCCGGAGGCGCACGGCGCAGACAACCTAAGATACTTTTGAAGTTTGAGGGAACAATACAAGCAAGCAGCCCCAGTCTCTGTGAATCTGCGCGAGCAGTGCCATGGGCAGATGAGGCTGAGCAACAGCTTTCCAGGCTAGCTCTTTCTGCCTGCGAGCTATCTGCAGACGTTCGCATTTTCGGAGCAGGGCTGCCGGAGACGCCCGGCACGGACCACCTAAGCTACGTTTGAAGTTTGAGGGGTCAAGACAAGCAAGCAGCCCCAGTCTCTGTGCCTCTGTGCGAGCAGTGCCATGGGCAGATGAGGCTGAGCAACAGCTTTCCAGGCTAGCTCTTTCTGCCTGCGAGCTATCTGCAGACGTTCGCATTTTCGGAGCAGGGCTGCCGGAGGCGTTCGGCAGAGACCACCTAAGCTACGTTTGAAGTTTGAGGGGACAAGACAAGCAAGCAGCCCCAGTCTCTGTGCCTCTGTGCGAGCAGTGCCATGGGCAGATGAGGCTGAGCAACAGCTTTCCAGGCTAGCTCTTTCTGCCTGCGAGCTATCTGCAGACGTTCGCATTTTCAGAGCAGGGCTGCAGGAGGCGTCCGGCACAGACCACCTAAGCTACGTTTGAAGTTTGAGGGGACAAGACAAGCAAGCAGCCCCAGTCTCTGTGCCTCTGTGCGAGCAGTGCCATGGGCAGATGAGGCTGAGCAACAGCTTTCCAGGCTAGCTCTTTCTGCCTGCGAGCTATCTGCAGACGTTCGCATTTTCGGAGCAGGGCTGCCGGAGGCGCCCGGCACGGACCACCTAAGCTACGTTTGAAGTTTGAGGGGACAAGACAAGCAAGCAGCCCCAGTCTCTGTGCCTCTGTGCGAGCAGTGCCATGGGCAGATGAGGCTGAGCAACAGCTTTCCAGGCTAGCTCTTTCTGCCTGCGAGCTATCTGCAGACGTTGGCATTTTCGGAGCAGGGCTGCCGGAGGCGCCCGGCACGGACCACCTAAGCTACGTTTGAAGTTTGAGGGGACAAGACAAGCAAGCAGCCCCAGTCTCTGTGCCTCTGTGCGAGCAGTGCCATGGGCAGATGAGGCTGAGCAACAGCTTTCCAGGCTAGCTCTTTCTGCCTGCGAGCTATCTGCAGACGTTCGCATTTTCGGAGCAGGGCTGCCGGAGGCGCCCGGCACGGACGACCTAAGCTACGTTTGAAGTTTGAGGGGACAAGACAAGCAAGCAGCCCCAGTCTCTGTGCCTCTGTGCGAGCAGTGCCATGGGCAGATGAGGCTGAGCAACAGCTTTCCAGGCTAGCTCTTTCTGCCTGCGAGCTATCTGCAGACGTTCGCATTTTCGGAGCAGGGCTGCCGGAGGCGCCCGGCACGGACCACCTAAGCTACGTTTGAAGTTTGAGGGGACAAGACAAGCAAGCAGCCCCAGTCTCTGTGCCTCTGTGCGAGCAGTGCCATGGGCAGATGAGGCTGAGCAACAGCTTTCCAGGCTAGCTCTTTCTGCCTGCGAGCTACCTGCAGACGTTAGCATTTTCGTAGCAGGGCTGCCGGAAGCGCCCGGCACGGACCACCTAAGCTACGTTTGAAGTTTGAGGGGACAAGACAAGCAAGCAGCCCCAGTCTCTGTGCCTCTGTGCGAGCAGTGCCATGGGCAGATGAGGCTGAGCAACAGCTTTCCAGGCTAGCTCTTTCTGCCTGCGAGCTATCTGCAGACGTTCGCATTTTCGGAGCAGGGCTGCCGGAGGCGCCCGGCACGGACCACCTAAGCTACGTTTGAAGTTTGAGGGGACAAGACAAGCAAGCAGCCCCAGTCTCTGTGCCTCTGTGCGAGCAGTGCCATGGGCAGATGAGGCTGAGCAACAGCTTTCCAGGCTAGCTCTTTCTGCCTGCGAGCTATCTGCAGACGTTTGCATTTTCGGAGCAGGGCTGCCGGAGGCGCCCGGCACGGACCACCTAAGCTACGTTTGAAGTTTGAGGGGACAAGACAAGCAAGCAGCCCCAGTCTCTGTGCCTCTGTGCGAGCAGTGCCATGGGCAGATGAGGCTGAGCAACAGCTTTCCAGGCTAGCTCTTTCTGCCTGCGTGCTATCTGCAGACGTTCGCATTTTCGGAGCAGGGCTGCCGGAAGCGCCCGTCACGGACCACCTAAGATACGTTTGAAGTTTGAGGGGACAAGACAAGCAAGCAGCTCCAGTCTCTGTGCCTCTGTGCGAGCAGTGCCATGGGCAGATGAGGCTGAGCAACAGCTTTCCAGGCTAGCTCTTTCTGCCTGCGAGCTATCTGCAGACGTTTGCATTTTCGGAGCAGGGCTGCCGGAGGCGCCCGGCACGGACCACCTAAGCTACGTTTGAAGTTTGAGGGGACAAGACAAGCAAGCAGCCCCAGTCTCTGTGCCTCTGTGCGAGCAGTGCCATGGGCAGATGAGGCTGAGCAGCAGCTTTCCAGGCTAGCTCTTTCTGCCTGCGAGCTATATGCAGACGTTTGCATTTTCGGAGCAGGGCTGCCGGAGGCGCCCAGCACGGACCACCTAAGCTACGTTTAAAGTTTGAGGGGGCAAGACAAGCAAGCAGCCCCAGTCTCTGTGCCTCTGTGCGAGCAGTGCCATGGGCAGATGAGGCTGAGCAACAGCTTTCCAGGCTAGCTCTTTCTGCCTGCGAGCTATCTGCAGACTTTTGCATTTTCGGAGCAGGGCTGCCGGAGGCGCCCGGCACGGACCACCTAAGCTACGTTTGAAGTTTGAGGGGGCAAGACAAGCAAGCAGCCCCAGTCTCTGTGCCTCTGTGCGAGCAGTGCCATGGGCAGATGAGGCTGAGCAACAGCTTTCCAGGCTAGCTCTTTCTGCCTGCGAGCTATCTGCAGACCTTCGCATTTTCGGAGCAGGGCTGCCGGAGGCGCCCGGCATGGACCACCTAAGCTACGTTTGAAGTTTGAGGGGACAAGACAAGCAAGCAGCCCCAGTCTCTGTGCCTCTGTGCGAGCAGTGCCATGGGCAGATGAGGCTGAGCAACAGCTTTCCAGGCTAGCTCTTTCTGCCTGCGAGCTATCTGCAGACGTTCGCATTTTTGGAGCAGGGCTGCCGGAGGCGCCCAGCACGGACCACCTAAGCTACGTTTGAAGTTTGAGGGAACAAGACAAGCAAGCAGCCCCAGTCTCTGTGCCTCTGTGCGAGCAGTGCCATGGGCAGATGAGGCTGAGCAACAGCTTTCCAGGCTAGCTCTTTCTGGCTGCGAGCTATCTGCAGACGTTTGCATTTTCGGAGCAGGCCTGCCGGAGGCGCACGGCACAGACAACCTAAGATACTTTTGAAGTTTGAGGGGACAAGACAAGCAAGCAGCCCCAGTCTCTGTGACTCTGCGCGAGCAGTGCCATGGGCAGATGAGGCTGAGCAACAGCTTTCCAGGCTAGCTCTTTCTGCCTGCGAGCTATCTGCAGACGTTCGCATTTTCGGAGCAGGACTTCCGGAGGCGCCCGGCACGGACCAACTAAGCTACGTTTGAAGTTTGAGGGGGCAAGACAAGCAAGCAGCCCCAGTCTCTGTGCCTCTGTGCGAGCAGTGCCATGGGCAGATGAGGCTCAGCAACAGCTTTCCAGGCTAGCTCTTTCTGCCTGCGAGCTATCTGCAGACGTTCGCATTTTTTGAGCAGGGTTGCCGGAGGCGCCCGTCACAGACCAACTAAGCTACGTTTGAAGTTTGAGGGGACAAGACAAGCAAGCAGCCCCAGTCTCTGTGCCTCTGTGCGAGCAGTGCCATGGGCAGATGACGCTGAGCAACAGCTTTCCAGGCTAGCTCTTTCTGGCTGCGAGCTATCTGCAGATGTTTGCATTTTCGGAGCAGCGCTGCCGGAGGCGTCCGGCACAAACCACCTAAGTAACGTTTGAAGTTTGAGGGAACAAGACAAGCAAGCAGCCCCAGTCTCTGTGCCTCTGTGCGAGCAGTGCCATGGGCAGATGAGGCTGAGCAACAGCTTTCCAGGCTAGCTCTTTCTGCCTGCGAGCTATCTGCAGACGTTTGCATTTTCGGAGCAGGGCTGCCGGAGGCGCCCGGCACGGACCACCTAAGCTACGTTTGAAGTTTGAGGGGACAAGACAAGCAAGCAGCCCCAGTCTCTGTGCCTCTGTGCGAGCAGTGCCATGGGCAGATGAGGCTGAGCAACAGCTTTCCAGGCTAGCTCTTTCTGCCTGCGAGCTATCTGCAGACGTTTGCATTTTCGGAGCAGGGCTGCCGGATGCGCCAGGAACTGACCACCTAGCTACGTTTGATTTTTGAGGGGACAAGACAAGCAAGCAGCCCCAGTCTCTGTGCCTCTGTGCGAGCAGTGCCATGGGCAGATGAGGCTGAGCAACAGCTTTCCAGGCTAGCTCTTTCTGCCTGCGAGCTATCTGCAGACGTTTGCATTTTCGGAGCAGGGCTGCCGGAGGCGCCCGGCACGGACCACCTAAGCTACGTTTGAAGTTTGAGGGGGCAAAACAAGCAAGCAGCCCCAGTCTCTGTGCCTCTGTGCGAGCAGTGCCATGGGCAGATGAGGCTGAGCAACAGCTTTCCAGGCTAGCTCTTTCTGCCTGCGAGCTATCTGCAGACGTTCGCATTTTTGGAGCAGGGCTGCCGGAGGCGCCCGGCACGGACCACCAAAGCTACGTTTGAAGTTTGAGGGGGCAAAACAAGCAAGCAGCCCCAGTCTCTGTGCCTCTGTGCGAGCAGTGCCATGGGCAGATGAGGCTGAGCAACAGCTTTCCAGGCTAGCTCTTTCTGCCTGCGAGCTATCTGTAGACATTCGCAGTTTCGGAGCAGGGCTGCCAGAGGCGCCCGGCACGGACCACCTAAGCTATATTTGAAGTTTGAGGGGACAAAACAAGCAAGCAGCCCCAGTCTCTGTGCCTCTGTGCGAGCAGTGCCATGGGCAGATGAGGCTGAGCAACAGCTTTCCAGGCTAGCTCTTTCTGCCTGCGAGCTATCTGCAGACGTTTGCATTTTTGGAGCAGGGCTGCCGGAGGCGCCCGGCACGGACCACCTAAGCTACATTTGAAGTTTGAGGGGACAAGACAAGCAAGCAGCCCCAGTCTCTGTGCCTCTGTGCGAGCAGTGCCATGGGCAGATGAGGCTGAGCAACAGCTTTCCAGGCTAGCTCTTTCTGCCTGCGAGCTATCTGCAGACGTTCGCATTTTCGGAGCAGGGCTGCCGGAGGCGCCCGGCATGGACCACCTAAGCTACGTTTGAAGTTTGAGGGGACAAGACAAGCAAGCAGCCCCAGTCTCTGTGCCTCTGTGCGAGCAGTGCCATGGGCAGATGAGGCTGAGCAACAGCTTTCCAGGCTAGCTCTTTCTGCCTGCGAGCTATCTGCAGACGTTTGCATTTTCGGAGCAGGCCTGCCGGAGGCGCACGGCACGGACCACCTAAGCTACGTTTGAAGTTTGAGGGGACAAGACAAGCAAGCAGCCCCAGTCTCTGTGACTCTGCGCGAGCAGTGCCATGGGCAGATGAGGCTGAGCAACAGCTTTCCAGGCTAGCTCTTTCTGCCTGCGAGCTATCTGCAGACGTTCGCATTTTCGGAGGAGGACTTCCGGAGGCGCCCGGCACGGACCAACTAAGCTACGTTTGAAGTTTGAGGGGTCAAGACAAGCAAGCAGCCCCAGTCTCTGTGCCTCTGTGCGAGCAGTGCCATGGGCAGATGAGGCTCAGCAACAGCTTTCCAGGCTAGCTCTTTCTACCTGCGAGCTATCTGCAGACGTTCGCATTTTTTGAGCAGGGTTGCCGGAGGCGCCCGGCACAGACCACCTAAGCTACGTTTGAAGTTTGAGGGGACAAGATAAGCAAGCAGCCCCAGTCTCTGTGCCTCTGTGCGAGCAGTGCCATGGGCAGATGACGCTGAGCAACAGCTTTCCAGGCTAGCTCTTTCTGGCTGCGAGCTATCTGCAGACGTTTGCATTTTCGGAGCAGGGCTGCCGGAGGCGCCCGGCACGGACCACCTAAGCTACATTTGAAGTTTGAGGGGACAAGACAAGCAAGCAGCCCCAGTCTCTGTGCCTCTGTGCGAGCAGTGCCATGGGCAGATGAGGCTGAGCAACAGCTTTCCAGGCTAGCTCTTTCTGCCTGCGAGCTATCTGCAGACGTTTGCATTTTCGGAGCAGGGCTGCCGGATGCGCCAGGAACAGACCACCTAGCTACGTTTGATTTTTGAGGGGACAAGACAAGCAAGCAGCCCCAGTCTCTGTGCCTCTGTGCGAGCAGTGCCATGGGCAGATGAGGCTGAGCAACAGCTTTCCAGGCTAGCTCTTTCTGCCTGCGAGCTATCTGCAGACGTTTGCATTTTCGGAGCAGGGCTGCCGGAGGCGCCCGGCACGGACCACCTAAGCTACATTTGAAGTTTGAGGGGACAAGACAAGCAAGCAGCCCCAGTCTCTGTGCCTCTGTGCGAGCAGTGCCATGGGCAGATGAGGCTGAGCAACAGCTTTCCAGGCTAGCTCTTTCTGCCTGCGAGCTATCTGCAGACGTTTGCATTTTCGGAGCAGGGCTGCCGGATGCGCCAGGAACAGACCACCTAGCTACGTTTGATTTTTGAGGGGACAAGACAAGCAAGCAGCCCCAGTCTCTGTGCCTCTGTGCGAGCAGTGCCATGGGCAGATGAGGCTGAGCAACAGCTTTCCAGGCTAGCTCTTTCTGCCTGCGAGCTATCTGCAGACGTTTGCATTTTCGGAGCAGGGCTGCCGGAGGTGCCCGGCACGAACCACCTAAGCTACGTTTGAAGTTTGAGGGGGCAAGACAAGCAAGCAGCCCCAGTCTCTGTGCCTCTGTGCGAGCAGTGCCATGGGCAGATGAGGCTGAGCAACAGCTTTCCAGGCTAGCTCTTTCTGCCTGCGAGCTATCTGCAGACGTTTGCATTTTCGGAGCAGGGCTGCCGGAGGCGCCCGGCACGGACCACCAAAGCTACGTTTGAAGTTTGAGGGGACAAGACAAGCAAGCAGCCCCAGTCTCTGTGCCTCTGTGCGAGCAGTGCCATGGGCAGATGAGGCTGAGCAACAGCTTTCCAGGCTAGCTCTTTCTGCCTGCGAGCTATCTGCAGACGTTCGCATTTTCGGAGCAGCGCTGCCGGAAGCGCCCGTCACGGACCACCTAAGCTACGTTTGAAGTTTGAGGGGACAAGACAAGCAAGCAGCCCCAGTCTCTGTGCCTCTGTGCGAGCAGTGCCATGGGCAGATGAGGCTGAGCAACAGCTTTCCAGGCTAGCTCTTTCTGGTTGCGAGCTATCTGCAGACGTTTGGATTTTCGGAGCAGGGCTGCCGGAGGCGCCCGGCACGGACCACCTAAGCTACGTTTGAAGTTTGAGGGGACAAGACAAGCAAGCAGCCCCAGTCTCTGTGCCTCTGTGCGAGCAGTGCCATGGGCAGATGAGGCTGAGCAGCAGCTTTCCAGGCTAGCTCTTTCTGGCTGCGAGCTATATGCAGACGTTTGCATTTTCGGAGCAGGGCTGCCGGAGGCGCCCAGCACGGACCACCTAAGCTACGTTTGAAGTTTGAGTGGGCAAGACAAGCAAGCAGCCCCAGTCTCTGTGCCTCTGTGCGAGCAGTGCCATGGGCAGATGAGGCTGAGCAACAGCTTTCCAGGCTAGCTCTTTCTGCCTGCGAGCTATCTGCAGACGTTTGCATTTTCGGAGCAGGGCTGCCGGAGGCGCCCGGCAAGGACCACCTAAGCTACATTTGAAGTTTGAGGGGGCAAGACAAGCAAGCAGCCCCAGTCTCTGTGCCTCTGTGCGAGCAGTGCCATGGGCAGATGAGGCTGAGCAACAGCTTTCCAGGCTAGCTCTTTCTGCCTGCGAGCTATCTGCAGACGTTCGCATTTTCGGAGCAGGGCTGCTGGAGGCGCCCGGCATGGACCACCTAAGCTACGTTTGAAGTTTGAGGGGACAAGACAAGCAAGCAGCCCCAGTCTCTGTGCCTCTGTGCGAGCAGTGCCATGGGCAGATGAGGCTGAGCAACAGCTTTCCAGGCTAGCTCTTTCTGCCTGCGAGCTATCTGCAGACGTTCGCATTTTCGAAGCAGGGCTGCCGGAGGCGCCCGGCACGGACCACCTAAGCTACATTTGAAGTTTGAGGGGACAAGACAAGCAAGCAGCCCCAGTCTCTGTGCCTCTGTGCGAGCAGTGCCATGGGCAGATGAGGCTGAGCAACAGCTTTCCAGGCTAGCTCTTTCTGCCTGCGAGCTATCTGCAGACGTTTGCATTTTTGGAGCAGGCCTGCCGGAGGCGCACGGCACAGACAACCTAAGATACTTTTGAAGTTTGAGGGGACAAGACAAGCAAGCAGCCCCAGGCTCTGTGACTCTGCGCGAGCAGTGCCATGGGCAGATGAGGCTGAGCAACAGCTTTCCAGGCTAGCTCTTTCTGCCTGCGAGCTATCTGCAGATGTTCGCATTTTCGGAGCAGGACTTCCGGAGGCGCCCGGCACGGACCAACTAAGCTACGTTTGAAGTTTGAGGGGTCAAGACAAGCAAGCAGCCCCAGTCTCTGTGCCTCTGTGCGAGCAGTGCCATGGGCAGATGAGGCTGAGCAACAGCTTTCCAGGCTAGCTCTTTCTGCCTGCGAGCTATCTGCAGATGTTCGCATTTTTTGAGCAGGGTTGCCGGAGGCGCCCGGCACAGACCACCTAAGCTACGTTTGAAGTTTGAGGGGACAAGATAAGCAAGCAGCCCCAGTCTCTGTGCCTCTGTGCGAGCAGTGCCATGGGCAGATGAGGCTGAGCAACAGCTTTCCAGGCTAGCTCTTTCTGCCTGCGAGCTTTCTGCAGACGTTTGCATTTTCGGAGCAGGGCTGCCGGATGCGCCAGGAACTGACCACCTAGCTACGTTTGATTTTTGAGGGGACAAGACAAGCAAGCAGCCCCAGTCTCTGTGCCTCTGTGCGAGCAGTGCCATGGGCAGATGAGGCTGAGCAACAGCTTTCCAGGCTAGCTCTTTCTGCCTGCGAGCTATCTGCAGACGTTTGCATTTTCGGAGCAGGGCTGCCGGAGGCGCCCGGCACGGGCCACCTAAGCTACGTTTGAAGTTTGAGGGGGCAAGACAAGCAAGCAGCCCCAGTCTCTGTGCCTCTGTGCGAGCAGTGCCATGGGCAGATGAGGCTGAGCAACAGCTTTCCAGGCTAGCTCTTTCTGCCTGCGAGCTATCTGCAGACGTTCGCATTTTCGGAGCAGGGCTGCCGGAGGCGCCCGGCACGGACCACCTAAGCTACGTTTGAAGTTTGAGGGGGCAAGACAAGCAAGCAGCCCCAGTCTCTGTGCCTCTGTGCGAGCAGTGCCATGGGCAGATGAGGCTGAGCAACAGCTTTCCAGGCTAGCTCTTTCTGCCTGCGAGCTATCTGCAGACGTTCGCATTTTTGGAGCAGGGCTGCCGGAGGCGCCCGGCACGGACCACCAAAGCTACGTTTGAAGTTTGAGGAGGCAAAACAAGCAAGCAGCCCCAGTCTCTGTGCCTCTGTGCGAGCAGTGCCATGGGCAGATGAGGCTGAGCAACAGCTTTCCAGGCTAGCTCTTTCTGCCTGCGAGCTATCTGTAGACATTCGCAGTTTCGGAGCAGGGCTGCCAGAGGCGCCCGGCACGGACCACCTAAACTATATTTGAAGTTTGAGGGGACAAAACAAGCAAGCAGCCCCAGTCTCTGTGCCTCTGTGCGAGCAGTGCCATGGACAGATGAGGCTGAGCAACAGCTTTCCAGGCTAGCTCTTTCTGCCTGCGAGCTATCTGCAGACGTTCGCATTTTCGGAGCAGGGTTGCCAGAGGCGCCCGGCACGGACCACCTAAGCTACGTTTGAAGTTTGAGGGGACAAGACAAGCAAGCAGCCCCAGTCTCTGTGCCTCTGTGCGAGCAGTGCCATGGGCAGATGAGGCTGAGCAACAGCTTTCCAGGCTAGCTCTTTCTGCCTGCGAGCTATCTGCAGACGTTTGCATTTGCGGAGCAGGGCTGCCGGAGGCGCCCGGCACGGACCACCTAAGCTACATTTGAAGTTTGAGGGGGCAAGACAAGCAAGCAGCCCCAGTCTCTGTGCCTCTGTGCGAGCAGTGCCATGGGCAGATGAGGCTGAGCAACAGCTTTCCAGGCTAGCTCTTTCTGCCTGCGAGCTATCTGCAGACGTTCGCATTTTCGGAGCAGGGCTGCCGGAGGCGCCCGGCATGGACCACCTAAGCTACGTTTGAAGTTTGAGGGGACAAGACAAGCAAGCAGCCCCAGTCTCTGTGCCTCTGTGCGAGCAGTGCCATGGGCAGATGAGGCTGAGCAACAGCTTTCCAGGCTAGCTCTTTCTGCCTGCGAGCTATCTGCAGACGTTTGCATTTTCGGAGCAGGCCTGCCGGAGGCGCACGGCACAGACAACCTAAGATACTTTTGAAGTTTGAGGGGACAAGACAAGCAAGCAGCCCCAGTCTCTGTGACTCTGCGCGAGCAGTGCCATGGGCAGATGAGGCTGAGCAACAGCTTTCCAGGCTAGCTCTTTCTGCCTGCGAGCTATCTGCAGACGTTCGCATTTTCGGAGGAGGACTTCCGGAGGCGCCCGGCACGGACCAACTAAGCTACGTTTGAAGTTTGAGGGGTCAAGACAAGCAAGCAGCCCCAGTCTCTGTGCCTCTGTGCGAGCAGTGCCATGGGCAGATGAGGCTCAGCAACAGCTTTCCAGGCTAGCTCTTTCTACCTGCGAGCTATCTGCAGACGTTCGCATTTTTTGAGCAGGGTTGCCGGAGGCGCCCGGCACAGACCACCTAAGCTACGTTTGAAGTTTGAGGGGACAAGATAAGCAAGCAGCCCCAGTCTCTGTGCCTCTGTGCGAGCAGTGCCATGGGCAGATGACGCTGAGCAACAGCTTTCCAGGCTAGCTCTTTCTGGCTGCGAGCTATCTGCAGACGTTTGCATTTTCGGAGCAGGGCTGCCGGAGGCGCCCGGCACGGACCACCTAAGCTACATTTGAAGTTTGAGGGGACAAGACAAGCAAGCAGCCCCAGTCTCTGTGCCTCTGTGCGAGCAGTGCCATGGGCAGATGAGGCTGAGCAACAGCTTTCCAGGCTAGCTCTTTCTGCCTGCGAGCTATCTGCAGACGTTTGCATTTTCGGAGCAGGGCTGCCGGATGCGCCAGGAACAGACCACCTAGCTACGTTTGATTTTTGAGGGGACAAGACAAGCAAGCAGCCCCAGTCTCTGTGCCTCTGTGCGAGCAGTGCCATGGGCAGATGAGGCTGAGC
Source organism: Opisthocomus hoazin (assembly GCF_030867145.1). Classification (NCBI taxonomy): domain Eukaryota; kingdom Metazoa; phylum Chordata; class Aves; order Opisthocomiformes; family Opisthocomidae; genus Opisthocomus; species Opisthocomus hoazin. Next base: position 69,906 of record NW_027449017.1, read on the forward strand.
AACAGCTTTCCAGGCTAGCTCTTTCTGCCTGCGAGCTATCTGCAGACGTTTGCATTTTCGGAGCAGGGCTGCCGGAGGCGCCCGGCACGAACCACCTAAGCTACGTTTGAAGTTTGAGGGGGCAAGACAAGCAAGCAGCCCCAGTCTCTGTGCCTCTGTGCGAGCAGTGCCATGGGCAGATGAGGCTGAGCAACAGCTTTCCAGGCTAGCTCTTTCTGCCTGCGAGCTATCTGCAGACGTTTGCATTTTCGGAGCAGGGCTGCCGGAGGCGCCCGGCACGGACCACCTAAGCTACATTTGAAGTTTGAGGGGACAAGACAAGCAAGCAGCCCCAGTCTCTGTGCCTCTGTGCGAGCAGTGCCATGGGCAGATGAGGCTGAGCAACAGCTTTCCAGGCTAGCTCTTTCTGCCTGCGAGCTATCTGCAGACGTTTGCATTTTCGGAGCAGGGCTGCCGGATGCGCCAGGAACAGACCACCTAGCTACGTTTGATTTTTGAGGGGACAAGACAAGCAAGCAGCCCCAGTCTCTGTGCCTCTGTGCGAGCAGTGCCATGGGCAGATGAGGCTGAGCAACAGCTTTCCAGGCTAGCTCTTTCTGCCTGCGAGCTATCTGCAGACGTTTGCATTTTCGGAGCAGGGCTGCCGGAGGTGCCCGGCACGAACCACCTAAGCTACGTTTGAAGTTTGAGGGGGCAAGACAAGCAAGCAGCCCCAGTCTCTGTGCCTCTGTGCGAGCAGTGCCATGGGCAGATGAGGCTGAGCAACAGCTTTCCAGGCTAGCTCTTTCTGCCTGCGAGCTATCTGCAGACGTTTGCATTTTCGGAGCAGGGCTGCCGGAGGCGCCCGGCACGGACCACCAAAGCTACGTTTGAAGTTTGAGGGGACAAGACAAGCAAGCAGCCCCAGTCTCTGTGCCTCTGTGCGAGCAGTGCCATGGGCAGATGAGGCTGAGCAACAGCTTTCCAGGCTAGCTCTTTCTGCCTGCGAGCTATCTGCAGACGTTCGCATTTTCGGAGCAGGGCTGCCGGAAGCGCCCGTCACGGACCACCTAAGCTACGTTTGAAGTTTGAGGGGACAAGACAAGCAAGCAGCCCCAGTCTCTGTGCCTCTGTGCGAGCAGTGCCATGGGCAGATGAGGCTGAGCAACAGCTTTCCAGGCTAGCTCTTTCTGGCTGCGAGCTATCTGCAGACGTTTGGATTTTCGGAGCAGGGCTGCCGGAGGCGCCCGGCACGGACCACCTAAGCTACGTTTGAAGTTTGAGGGGACAAGACAAGCAAGCAGCCCCAGTCTCTGTGCCTCTGTGCGAGCAGTGCCATGGGCAGATGAGGCTGAGCAGCAGCTTTCCAGGCTAGCTCTTTCTGGCTGCGAGCTATATGCAGACGTTTGCATTTTCGGAGCAGGGCTGCCGGAGGCGCCCAGCACGGACCACCTAAGCTACGTTTGAAGTTTGAGTGGGCAAGACAAACAAGCAGCCCCAGTCTCTGTGCCTCTGTGCGAGCAGTGCCATGGGCAGATGAGGCTGAGCAACAGCTTTCCAGGCTAGCTCTTTCTGCCTGCGAGCTATCTGCAGACGTTTGCATTTTCGGAGCAGGGCTGCCGGAGGCGCCCGGCAAGGACCACCTAAGCTACATTTGAAGTTTGAGGGGGCAAGACAAGCAAGCAGCCCCAGTCTCTGTGCCTCTGTGCGAGCAGTGCCATGGGCAGATGAGGCTGAGCAACAGCTTTCCAGGCTAGCTCTTTCTGCCTGCGAGCTATCTGCAGACGTTCGCATTTTCGGAGCAGGGCTGCTGGAGGCGCCCGGCATGGACCACCTAAGCTACGTTTGAAGTTTGAGGGGACAAGACAAGCAAGCAGCCCCAGTCTCTGTGCCTCTGTGCGAGCAGTGCCATGGGCAGATGAGGCTGAGCAACAGCTTTCCAGGCTAGCTCTTTCTGCCTGCGAGCTATCTGCAGACGTTCGCATTTTCGAAGCAGGGCTGCCGGAGGCGCCCGGCACGGACCACCTAAGATACATTTGAAGTTTGAGGGGACAAGACAAGCAAGCAGCCCCAGTCTCTGTGCCTCTGTGCGAGCAGTGCCATGGGCAGATGAGGCTGAGCAACAGCTTTCCAGGCTAGCTCTTTCTGCCTGCGAGCTATCTGCAGACGTTTGCATTTTTGGAGCAGGCCTGCCGGAGGCGCACGGCACAGACAACCTAAGATACTTTTGAAGTTTGAGGGGACAAGACAAGCAAGCAGCCCCAGGCTCTGTGACTCTGCGCGAGCAGTGCCATGGGCAGATGAGGCTGAGCAACAGCTTTCCAGGCTAGCTCTTTCTGCCTGCGAGCTATCTGCAGACGTTCGCATTTTCGGAGCAGGACTTCCGGAGGCGCCCGGCACGGACCAACTAAGCTACGTTTGAAGTTTGAGGGGTCAAGACAAGCAAGCAGCCCCAGTCTCTGTGCCTCTGTGCGAGCAGTGCCATGGGCAGATGAGGCTGAGCAACAGCTTTCCAGGCTAGCTCTTTCTGCCTGCGAGCTATCTGCAGACGTTCGCATTTTTTGAGCAGGGTTGCCGGAGGCGCCCGGCACAGACCACCTAAGCTACGTTTGAAGTTTGAGGGGACAAGATAAGCAAGCAGCCCCAGTCTCTGTGCCTCTGTGCGAGCAGTGCCATGGGCAGATGAGGCTGAGCAACAGCTTTCCAGGCTAGCTCTTTCTGCCTGCGAGCTATCTGCAGACGTTTGCATTTTCGGAGCAGGGCTGCCGGAGGCGCCAGGAACTGACCACCTAGCTACGTTTGATTTTTGAGGGGACAAGACAAGCAAGCAGCCCCAGTCTCTGTGCCTCTGTGCGAGCAGTGCCATGGGCAGATGAGGCTGAGCAACAGCTTTCCAGGCTAGCTCTTTCTGCCTGCGAGCTATCTGCAGACGTTCGCATTTTTGGAGCAGGGCTGCCGGAGGCGCCCGGCACGGACCACCAAAGCTACGTTTGAAGTTTGAGGAGGCAAAACAAGCAAGCAGCCCCAGTCTCTGTGCCTCTGTGCGAGCAGTGCCATGGGCAGATGAGGCTGAGCAACAGCTTTCCAGGCTAGCTCTTTCTGCCTGCGAGCTATCTGTAGACATTCGCAGTTTCGGAGCAGGGCTGCCAGAGGCGCCCGGCACGGACCACCTAAACTATATTTGAAGTTTGAGGGGACAAAACAAGCAAGCAGCCCCAGTCTCTGTGCCTCTGTGCGAGCAGTGCCATGGACAGATGAGGCTGAGCAACAGCTTTCCAGGCTAGCTCTTTCTGCCTGCGAGCTATCTGCAGACGTTCGCATTTTCGGAGCAGGGTTGCCAGAGGCGCCCGGCACGGACCACCTAAGCTACGTTTGAAGTTTGAGGGGACAAGACAAGCAAGCAGCCCCAGTCTCTGTGCCTCTGTGCGAGCAGTGCCATGGGCAGATGAGGCTGAGCAACAGCTTTCCAGGCTAGCTCTTTCTGCCTGCGAGCTATCTGCAGACGTTTGCATTTGCGGAGCAGGGCTGCCGGAGGCGCCCGGCACGGACCACCTAAGCTACATTTGAAGTTTGAGGGGGCAAGACAAGCAAGCAGCCCCAGTCTCTGTGCCTCTGTGCGAGCAGTGCCATGGGCAGATGAGGCTGAGCAACAGCTTTCCAGGCTAGCTCTTTCTGCCTGCGAGCTATCTGCAGACGTTCGCATTTTCGGAGCAGGGCTGCCGGAGGCGCCCGGCATGGACCACCTAAGCTACGTTTGAAGTTTGAGGGGACAAGACAAGCAAGCAGCCCCAGTCTCTGTGCCTCTGTGCGAGCAGTGCCATGGGCAGATGAGGCTGAGCAACAGCTTTCCAGGCTAGCTCTTTCTGCCTGCGAGCTATCTGCAGACGTTTGCATTTTCGGAGCAGGCCTGCCGGAGGCGCACGGCACAGACAACCTAAGATACTTTTGAAGTTTGAGGGGACAAGACAAGCAAGCAGCCCCAGTCTCTGTGACTCTGCGCGAGCAGTGCCATGGGCAGATGAGGCTGAGCAACAGCTTTCCAGGCTAGCTCTTTCTGCCTGCGAGCTATCTGCAGACGTTCGCATTTTCGGAGGAGGACTTCCGGAGGCGCCCGGCACGGACCAACTAAGCTACGTTTGAAGTTTGAGGGGTCAAGACAAGCAAGCAGCCCCAGTCTCTGTGCCTCTGTGCGAGCAGTGCCATGGGCAGATGAGGCTCAGCAACAGCTTTCCAGGCTAGCTCTTTCTACCTGCGAGCTATCTGCAGACGTTCGCATTTTTTGAGCAGGGTTGCCGGAGGCGCCCGGCACAGACCACCTAAGCTACGTTTGAAGTTTGAGGGGACAAGATAAGCAAGCAGCCCCAGTCTCTGTGCCTCTGTGCGAGCAGTGCCATGGGCAGATGACGCTGAGCAACAGCTTTCCAGGCTAGCTCTTTCTGGCTGCGAGCTATCTGCAGACGTTTGCATTTTCGGAGCAGGGCTGCCGGAGGCGCCCGGCACGGACCACCTAAGCTACATTTGAAGTTTGAGGGGACAAGACAAGCAAGCAGCCCCAGTCTCTGTGCCTCTGTGCGAGCAGTGCCATGGGCAGATGAGGCTGAGCAACAGCTTTCCAGGCTAGCTCTTTCTGCCTGCGAGCTATCTGCAGACGTTTGCATTTTCGGAGCAGGGCTGCCGGATGCGCCAGGAACAGACCACCTAGCTACGTTTGATTTTTGAGGGGACAAGACAAGCAAGCAGCCCCAGTCTCTGTGCCTCTGTGCGAGCAGTGCCATGGGCAGATGAGGCTGAGCAACAGCTTTCCAGGCTAGCTCTTTCTGCCTGCGAGCTATCTGCAGACGTTTGCATTTTCGGAGCAGGGCTGCCGGAGGCGCCCGGCACGAACCACCTAAGCTACGTTTGAAGTTTGAGGGGGCAAGACAAGCAAGCAGCCCCAGTCTCTGTGCCTCTGTGCGAGCAGTGCCATGGGCAGATGAGGCTGAGCAACAGCTTTCCAGGCTAGCTCTTTCTGCCTGCGAGCTATCTGCAGACGTTTGCATTTTCGGAGCAGGGCTGCCGGAGGCGCCCGGCACGGACCACCTAAGCTACATTTGAAGTTTGAGGGGACAAGACAAGCAAGCAGCCCCAGTCTCTGTGCCTCTGTGCGAGCAGTGCCATGGGCAGATGAGGCTGAGCAACAGCTTTCCAGGCTAGCTCTTTCTGCCTGCGAGCTATCTGCAGACGTTTGCATTTTCGGAGCAGGGCTGCCGGATGCGCCAGGAACAGACCACCTAGCTACGTTTGATTTTTGAGGGGACAAGACAAGCAAGCAGCCCCAGTCTCTGTGCCTCTGTGCGAGCAGTGCCATGGGCAGATGAGGCTGAGCAACAGCTTTCCAGGCTAGCTCTTTCTGCCTGCGAGTTATCTGCAGACGTTTGCATTTTCGGAGCAGGGCTGCCGGAGGTGCCCGGCACGAACCACCTAAGCTACGTTTGAAGTTTGAGGGGGCAAGACAAGCAAGCAGCCCCAGTCTCTGTGCCTCTGTGCGAGCAGTGCCATGGGCAGATGAGGCTGAGCAACAGCTTTCCAGGCTAGCTCTTTCTGCCTGCGAGCTATCTGCAGACGTTTGCATTTTCGGAGCAGGGCTGCCGGAGGCGCCCGGCACGGACCACCAAAGCTACGTTTGAAGTTTGAGGGGACAAGACAAGCAAGCAGCCCCAGTCTCTGTGCCTCTGTGCGAGCAGTGCCATGGGCAGATGAGGCTGAGCAACAGCTTTCCAGGCTAGCTCTTTCTGCCTGCGAGCTATCTGCAGACGTTCGCATTTTCGGAGCAGGGCTGCCGGAAGCGCCCGTCACGGACCACCTAAGCTACGTTTGAAGTTTGAGGGGACAAGACAAGCAAGCAGCCCCAGTCTCTGTGCCTCTGTGCGAGCAGTGCCATGGGCAGATGAGGCTGAGCAACAGCTTTCCAGGCTAGCTCTTTCTGGCTGCGAGCTATCTGCAGACGTTTGGATTTTCGGAGCAGGGCTGCCGGAGGCGCCCGGCACGGACCACCTAAGCTACGTTTGAAGTTTGAGGGGACAAGACAAGCAAGCAGCCCCAGTCTCTGTGCCTCTGTGCGAGCAGTGCCATGGGCAGATGAGGCTGAGCAGCAGCTTTCCAGGCTAGCTCTTTCTGGCTGCGAGCTATATGCAGACGTTTGCATTTTCGGAGCAGGGCTGCCGGAGGCGCCCAGCACGGACCACCTAAGCTACGTTTGAAGTTTGAGTGGGTAAGACAAACAAGCAGCCCCAGTCTCTGTGCCTCTGTGCGAGCAGTGCCATGGGCAGATGAGGCTGAGCAACAGCTTTCCAGGCTAGCTCTTTCTGCCTGCGAGCTATCTGCAGACGTTTGCATTTTCGGAGCAGGGCTGCCGGAGGCGCCCGGCAAGGACCACCTAAGCTACATTTGAAGTTTGAGGGGGCAAGACAAGCAAGCAGCCCCAGTCTCTGTGCCTCTGTGCGAGCAGTGCCATGGGCAGATGAGGCTGAGCAACAGCTTTCCAGGCTAGCTCTTTCTGCCTGCGAGCTATCTGCAGACGTTCGCATTTTCGGAGCAGGGCTGCTGGAGGCGCCCGGCATGGACCACCTAAGCTACGTTTGAAGTTTGAGGGGACAAGACAAGCAAGCAGCCCCAGTCTCTGTGCCTCTGTGCGAGCAGTGCCATGGGCAGATGAGGCTGAGCAACAGCTTTCCAGGCTAGCTCTTTCTGCCTGCGAGCTATCTGCAGACGTTCGCATTTTCGAAGCAGGGCTGCCGGAGGCGCCCGGCACGGACCACCTAAGATACATTTGAAGTTTGAGGGGACAAGACAAGCAAGCAGCCCCAGTCTCTGTGCCTCTGTGCGAGCAGTGCCATGGGCAGATGAGGCTGAGCAACAGCTTTCCAGGCTAGCTCTTTCTGCCTGCGAGCTATCTGCAGACGTTTGCATTTTTGGAGCAGGCCTGCCGGAGGCGCACGGCACAGACAACCTAAGATACTTTTGAAGTTTGAGGGGACAAGACAAGCAAGCAGCCCCAGGCTCTGTGACTCTGCGCGAGCAGTGCCATGGGCAGATGAGGCTGAGCAACAGCTTTCCAGGCTAGCTCTTTCTGCCTGCGAGCTATCTGCAGACGTTCGCATTTTCGGAGCAGGACTTCCGGAGGCGCCCGGCACGGACCAACTAAGCTACGTTTGAAGTTTGAGGGGTCAAGACAAGCAAGCAGCCCCAGTCTCTGTGCCTCTGTGCGAGCAGTGCCATGGGCAGATGAGGCTGAGCAACAGCTTTCCAGGCTAGCTCTTTCTGCCTGCGAGCTATCTGCAGACGTTCGCATTTTTTGAGCAGGGTTGCCGGAGGCGCCCGGCACAGACCACCTAAGCTACGTTTGAAGTTTGAGGGGACAAGATAAGCAAGCAGCCCCAGTCTCTGTGCCTCTGTGCGAGCAGTGCCATGGGCAGATGAGGCTGAGCAACAGCTTTCCAGGCTAGCTCTTTCTGCCTGCGAGCTATCTGCAGACGTTTGCATTTTCGGAGCAGGGCTGCCGGAGGCGCCAGGAACTGACCACCTAGCTACGTTTGATTTTTGAGGGGACAAGACAAGCAAGCAGCCCCAGTCTCTGTGCCTCTGTGCGAGCAGTGCCATGGGCAGATGAGGCTGAGCAACAGCTTTCCAGGCTAGCTCTTTCTGGCTGCGAGCTATCTGCAGACGTTTGCATTTTCGGAGCAGGGCTGCCGGAGGCGCCCGGCACGGACCACCTAAGCTACGTTTGAAGTTTGAGGGGACAAGACAAGCAAGCAGCCCCAGTCTCTGTGCCTCTGTGCGAGCAGTGCCATGGGCAGATGAGGCTGAGCAGCAGCTTTCCAGGCTAGCTCTTTCTGGCTGCGAGCTATATGCAGACGTTTGCATTTTCGGAGCAGGGCTGCCGGAGGCGCCCAGCACGGACCACCTAAGCTACGTTTGAAGTTTGAGTGGGTAAGACAAACAAGCAGCCCCAGTCTCTGTGCCTCTGTGCGAGCAGTGCCATGGGCAGATGAGGCTGAGCAACAGCTTTCCAGGCTAGCTCTTTCTGCCTGCGAGCTATCTGCAGACGTTTGCATTTTCGGAGCAGGGCTGCCGGAGGCGCCCGGCAAGGACCACCTAAGCTACATTTGAAGTTTGAGGGGGCAAGACAAGCAAGCAGCCCCAGTCTCTGTGCCTCTGTGCGAGCAGTGCCATGGGCAGATGAGGCTGAGCAACAGCTTTCCAGGCTAGCTCTTTCTGCCTGCGAGCTATCTGCAGACGTTCGCATTTTCGGAGCAGGGCTGCTGGAGGCGCCCGGCATGGACCACCTAAGCTACGTTTGAAGTTTGAGGGGACAAGACAAGCAAGCAGCCCCAGTCTCTGTGCCTCTGTGCGAGCAGTGCCATGGGCAGATGAGGCTGAGCAACAGCTTTCCAGGCTAGCTCTTTCTGCCTGCGAGCTATCTGCAGACGTTCGCATTTTCGAAGCAGGGCTGCCGGAGGCGCCCGGCACGGACCACCTAAGATACATTTGAAGTTTGAGGGGACAAGACAAGCAAGCAGCCCCAGTCTCTGTGCCTCTGTGCGAGCAGTGCCATGGGCAGATGAGGCTGAGCAACAGCTTTCCAGGCTAGCTCTTTCTGCCTGCGAGCTATCTGCAGACGTTTGCATTTTTGGAGCAGGCCTGCCGGAGGCGCACGGCACAGACAACCTAAGATACTTTTGAAGTTTGAGGGGACAAGACAAGCAAGCAGCCCCAGGCTCTGTGACTCTGCGCGAGCAGTGCCATGGGCAGATGAGGCTGAGCAACAGCTTTCCAGGCTAGCTCTTTCTGCCTGCGAGCTATCTGCAGACGTTCGCATTTTCGGAGCAGGACTTCCGGAGGCGCCCGGCACGGACCAACTAAGCTACGTTTGAAGTTTGAGGGGTCAAGACAAGCAAGCAGCCCCAGTCTCTGTGCCTCTGTGCGAGCAGTGCCATGGGCAGATGAGGCTGAGCAACAGCTTTCCAGGCTAGCTCTTTCTGCCTGCGAGCTATCTGCAGACGTTCGCATTTTTTGAGCAGGGTTGCCGGAGGCGCCCGGCACAGACCACCTAAGCTACGTTTGAAGTTTGAGGGGACAAGATAAGCAAGCAGCCCCAGTCTCTGTGCCTCTGTGCGAGCAGTGCCATGGGCAGATGAGGCTGAGCAACAGCTTTCCAGGCTAGCTCTTTCTGCCTGCGAGCTATCTGCAGACGTTTGCATTTTCGGAGCAGGGCTGCCGGAGGCGCCAGGAACTGACCACCTAGCTACGTTTGATTTTTGAGGGGACAAGACAAGCAAGCAGCCCCAGTCTCTGTGCCTCTGTGCGAGCAGTGCCATGGGCAGATGAGGCTGAGCAGCAGCTTTCCAGGCTAGCTCTTTCTGGCTGCGAGCTATATGCAGACGTTTGCATTTTCGGAGCAGGGCTGCCGGAGGCGCCCAGCACGGACCACCTAAGCTACGTTTGAAGTTTGAGTGGGTAAGACAAACAAGCAGCCCCAGTCTCTGTGCCTCTGTGCGAGCAGTGCCATGGGCAGATGAGGCTGAGCAACAGCTTTCCAGGCTAGCTCTTTCTGCCTGCGAGCTATCTGCAGACGTTTGCATTTTCGGAGCAGGGCTGCCGGAGGCGCCCGGCAAGGACCACCTAAGCTACATTTGAAGTTTGAGGGGGCAAGACAAGCAAGCAGCCCCAGTCTCTGTGCCTCTGTGCGAGCAGTGCCATGGGCAGATGAGGCTGAGCAACAGCTTTCCAGGCTAGCTCTTTCTGCCTGCGAGCTATCTGCAGACGTTCGCATTTTCGGAGCAGGGCTGCTGGAGGCGCCCGGCATGGACCACCTAAGCTACGTTTGAAGTTTGAGGGGACAAGACAAGCAAGCAGCCCCAGTCTCTGTGCCTCTGTGCGAGCAGTGCCATGGGCAGATGAGGCTGAGCAACAGCTTTCCAGGCTAGCTCTTTCTGCCTGCGAGCTATCTGCAGACGTTCGCATTTTCGAAGCAGGGCTGCCGGAGGCGCCCGGCACGGACCACCTAAGATACATTTGAAGTTTGAGGGGACAAGACAAGCAAGCAGCCCCAGTCTCTGTGCCTCTGTGCGAGCAGTGCCATGGGCAGATGAGGCTGAGCAACAGCTTTCCAGGCTAGCTCTTTCTGCCTGCGAGCTATCTGCAGACGTTTGCATTTTTGGAGCAGGCCTGCCGGAGGCGCACGGCACAGACAACCTAAGATACTTTTGAAGTTTGAGGGGACAAGACAAGCAAGCAGCCCCAGGCTCTGTGACTCTGCGCGAGCAGTGCCATGGGCAGATGAGGCTGAGCAACAGCTTTCCAGGCTAGCTCTTTCTGCCTGCGAGCTATCTGCAGACGTTCGCATTTTCGGAGCAGGACTTCCGGAGGCGCCCGGCACGGACCAACTAAGCTACGTTTGAAGTTTGAGGGGTCAAGACAAGCAAGCAGCCCCAGTCTCTGTGCCTCTGTGCGAGCAGTGCCATGGGCAGATGAGGCTGAGCAACAGCTTTCCAGGCTAGCTCTTTCTGCCTGCGAGCTATCTGCAGACGTTCGCATTTTTTGAGCAGGGTTGCCGGAGGCGCCCGGCACAGACCACCTAAGCTACGTTTGAAGTTTGAGGGGACAAGATAAGCAAGCAGCCCCAGTCTCTGTGCCTCTGTGCGAGCAGTGCCATGGGCAGATGAGGCTGAGCAACAGCTTTCCAGGCTAGCTCTTTCTGCCTGCGAGCTATCTGCAGACGTTTGCATTTTCGGAGCAGGGCTGCCGGAGGCGCCAGGAACTGACCACCTAGCTACGTTTGATTTTTGAGGGGACAAGACAAGCAAGCAGCCCCAGTCTCTGTGCCTCTGTGCGAGCAGTGCCATGGGCAGATGAGGCTGAGCAACAGCTTTCCAGGCTAGCTCTTTCTGCCTGCGAGCTATCTGCAGACGTTTGCATTTTCGGAGCAGGGCTGCCGGAGGCGCCCGGCACGGACCACCTAAGCTACGTTTGAAGTTTGAGGGGGCAAGACAAGCAAGCAGCCCCAGTCTCTGTGCCTCTGTGCGAGCAGTGCCATGGGCAGATGAGGCTGAGCAACAGCTTTCCAGGCTAGCTCTTTCTGCCTGCGAGCTATCTGCAGACGTTTGGATTTTCGGAGCAGGGCTGCCGGAGGCGCCCGGCACGGACCACCTAAGCTACGTTTGAAGTTTGAGGGGGCAAGACAAGCAAGCAGCCCCAGTCTCTGTGCCTCTGTGCGAGCAGTGCCATGGGCAGATGAGGCTGAGCAACAGCTTTCCAGGCTAGCTCTTTCTGCCTGCGAGCTATCTGCAGACGTTCGCATTTTTGGAGCAGGGCTGCCGGAGGCGCCCGGCACGGACCACCAAAGCTACGTTTGAAGTTTGAGGAGGCAAAACAAGCAAGCAGCCCCAGTCTCTGTGCCTCTGTGCGAGCAGTGCCATGGGCAGATGAGGCTGAGCAACAGCTTTCCAGGCTAGCTCTTTCTGCCTGCGAGCTATCTGCAGACGTTTGCATTTTCGGAGCAGGGCTGCCGGAGGCGCCCGGCACGGACCACCTAAGCTACATTTGAAGTTTGAGGGGACAAGACAAGCAAGCAGCCCCAGTCTCTGTGCCTCTGTGCGAGCAGTGCCATGGGCAGATGAGGCTGAGCAACAGCTTTCCAGGCTAGCTCTTTCTGCCTGCGAGCTATCTGCAGACGTTTGCATTTTCGGAGCAGGGCTGCCGGATGCGCCAGGAACAGACCACCTAGCTACGTTTGATTTTTGAGGGGACAAGACAAGCAAGCAGCCCCAGTCTCTGTGCCTCTGTGCGAGCAGTGCCATGGGCAGATGAGGCTGAGCAACAGCTTTCCAGGCTAGCTCTTTCTGCCTGCGAGCTATCTGCAGACGTTTGCATTTTCGGAGCAGGGCTGCCGGAGGTGCCCGGCACGAACCACCTAAGCTACGTTTGAAGTTTGAGGGGGCAAGACAAGCAAGCAGCCCCAGTCTCTGTGCCTCTGTGCGAGCAGTGCCATGGGCAGATGAGGCTGAGCAACAGCTTTCCAGGCTAGCTCTTTCTGCCTGCGAGCTATCTGCAGACGTTTGCATTTTCGGAGCAGGGCTGCCGGAGGCGCCCGGCACGGACCACCAAAGCTACGTTTGAAGTTTGAGGGGACAAGACAAGCAAGCAGCCCCAGTCTCTGTGCCTCTGTGCGAGCAGTGCCATGGGCAGATGAGGCTGAGCAACAGCTTTCCAGGCTAGCTCTTTCTGCCTGCGAGCTATCTGCAGACGTTCGCATTTTCGGAGCAGGGCTGCCGGAAGCGCCCGTCACGTACCACCTAAGCTACGTTTGAAGTTTGAGGGGACAAGACAAGCAAGCAGCCCCAGTCTCTGTGCCTCTGTGCGAGCAGTGCCATGGGCAGATGAGGCTGAGCAACAGCTTTCCAGGCTAGCTCTTTCTGGCTGCGAGCTATCTGCAGACGTTTGGATTTTCGGAGCAGGGCTGCCGGAGGCGCCCGGCACGGACCACCTAAGCTACGTTTGAAGTTTGAGGGGACAAGACAAGCAAGCAGCCCCAGTCTCTGTGCCTCTGTGCGAGCAGTGCCATGGGCAGATGAGGCTGAGCAGCAGCTTTCCAGGCTAGCTCTTTCTGGCTGCGAGCTATATGCAGACGTTTGCATTTTCGGAGCAGGGCTGCCGGAGGCGCCCAGCACGGACCACCTAAGCTACGTTTGAAGTTTGAGTGGGCAAGACAAGCAAGCAGCCCCAGTCTCTGTGCCTCTGTGCGAGCAGTGCCATGGGCAGATGAGGCTGAGCAACAGCTTTCCAGGCTAGCTCTTTCTGCCTGCGAGCTATCTGCAGACGTTTGCATTTTCGGAGCAGGGCTGCCGGAGGCGCCCGGCAAGGACCACCTAAGCTACATTTGAAGTTTGAGGGGGCAAGACAAGCAAGCAGCCCCAGTCTCTGTGCCTCTGTGCGAGCAGTGCCATGGGCAGATGAGGCTGAGCAACAGCTTTCCAGGCTAGCTCTTTCTGCCTGCGAGCTATCTGCAGACGTTCGCATTTTCGGAGCAGGGCTGCTGGAGGCGCCCGGCATGGACCACCTAAGCTACGTTTGAAGTTTGAGGGGACAAGACAAGCAAGCAGCCCCAGTCTCTGTGCCTCTGTGCGAGCAGTGCCATGGGCAGATGAGGCTGAGCAACAGCTTTCCAGGCTAGCTCTTTCTGCCTGCGAGCTATCTGCAGACGTTCGCATTTTCGAAGCAGGGCTGCCGGAGGCGCCCGGCACGGACCACCTAAGCTACTTTTGAAGTTTGAGGGGACAAGACAAGCAAGCAGCCCCAGTCTCTGTGCCTCTGTGCGAGCAGTGCCATGGGCAGATGAGGCTGAGCAACAGCTTTCCAGGCTAGCTCTTTCTGCCTGCGAGCTATCTGCAGACGTTTGCATTTTTGGAGCAGGCCTGCCGGAGGCGCACGGCACAGACAACCTAAGATACTTTTGAAGTTTGAGGGGACAAGACAAGCAAGCAGCCCCAGTCTCTGTGCCTCTGTGCGAGCAGTGCCATGGGCAGATGAGGCTGAGCAACAGCTTTCCAGGCTAGCTCTTTCTGCCTGCGAGCTATCTGCAGACGTTTGCATTTTCGGAGCAGGGCTGCCGGAGGCGCCCGGCACGGACCACCTAAGCTACGTTTGAAGTTTGAGGGGGCAAGACAAGCAAGCAGCCCCAGTCTCTGTGCCTCTGTGCGAGCAGTGCCATGGGCAGATGAGGCTGAGCAACAGCTTTCCAGGCTAGCTCTTTCTGCCTGCGAGCTATCTGCAGACGTTTGCATTTTCGGAGCAGGGCTGCCGGAGGCGCCCGGCACGGACCACCTAAGCTACGTTTGAAGTTTGAGGGGGCAAGACAAGCAAGCAGCCCCAGTCTCTGTGCCTCTGTGCGAGCAGTGCCATGGGCAGATGAGGCTGAGCAACAGCTTTCCAGGCTAGCTCTTTCTGCCTGCGAGCTATCTGCAGACGTTCGCATTTTTGGAGCAGGGCTGCCGGAGGCGCCCGGCACGGACCACCAAAGCTACATTTGAAGTTTGAGGAGGCAAAACAAGCAAGCAGCCCCAGTCTCTGTGCCTCTGTGCGAGCAGTGCCATGGGCAGATGAGGCTGAGCAACAGCTTTCCAGGCTAGCTCTTTCTGCCTGCGAGCTATCTGTAGACATTCGCAGTTTCGGAGCAGGGCTGCCAGAGGCGCCCGGCACGGACCACCTAAACTATATTTGAAGTTTGAGGGGACAAAACAAGCAAGCAGCCCCAGTCTCTGTGCCTCTGTGCGAGCAGTGCCATGGACAGATGAGGCTGAGCAACAGCTTTCCAGGCTAGCTCTTTCTGCCTGCGAGCTATCTGCAGACGTTCGCATTTTCGGAGCAGGGTTGCCAGAGGCGCCCGGCACGGACCACCTAAGCTACGTTTGAAGTTTGAGGGGACAAGACAAGCAAGCAGCCCCAGTCTCTGTGCCTCTGTGCGAGCAGTGCCATGGGCAGATGAGGCTGAGCAACAGCTTTCCAGGCTAGCTCTTTCTGCCTGCGAGCTATCTGCAGACGTTTGCATTTGCGGAGCAGGGCTGCCGGATGCGCCCGGCACGGACCACCTAAGCTACGTTTGAAGTTTGAGGGGACAAGACAAGCAAGCAGCCCCAGTCTCTGTGCCTCTGTGCGAGCAGTGCCATGGGCAGATGAGGCTGAGCAACAGCTTTCCAGGCTAGCTCTTTCTGCCTGCGAGCTATCTGCAGACGTTCGCATTTTCGGAGCAGGGCTGCCGGAAGCGCCCGGCACGGACCACCTAAGCTACGTTTGAAGTTTGAGGGGACAAGACAAGCAAGCAGCCCCAGTCTCTGTGCCTCTGTGCGAGCAGTGCCATGGGCAGATGAGGCTGAGCAACAGCTTTCCAGGCTAGCTCTTTCTGCCTGCGAGCTATCTGCAGACGTTTGGATTTTCGGAGCAGGGCTGCCGGAGGCGCCCGGCACGGACCACCTAAGCTACGTTTGAAGTTTGAGGGGACAAGACAAGCAAGCAGCCCCAGTCTCTGTGCCTCTGTGCGAGCAGTGCCATGGGCAGATGAGGCTGAGCAACAGCTTTCCAGGCTAGCTCTTTCTGCCTGCGAGCTATCTGCAGACGTTTGCATTTTCGGAGCAGGGCTGCCGGAGGCGCCCGGCACGGACCACCTAAGCTACGTTTGAAGTTTGAGGGGACAAGACAAGCAAGCAGCCCCAGTCTCTGTGCCTCTGTGCGAGCAGTGCCATGGGCAGATGAGGCTGAGCAACAGCTTTCCAGGCTAGCTCTTTCTGCCTGCGAGCTATCTGCAGACGTTCGCATTTTCGGAGCAGGGCTGCCGGAAGCGCCCGGCACGGACCACCTAATCTACGTTTGAAGTTTGAGGGGACAAGACAAGCAAGCAGCCCCAGTCTCTGTGCCTCTGTGCGAGCAGTGCCATGGGCAGATGAGGCTGAGCAACAGCTTTCCAGGCTAGCTCTTTCTGGCTGCGAGCTATCTGCAGACGTTTGCATTTTCGGAGCAGGGCTGCCGGAGGCGCCCGGCACGGACCACATAAGCTACATTTGAAGTTTGAGGGGACAAGACAAGCAAGCAGCCCCAGTCTCTGTGCCTCTGTGCGAGCAGTGCCATGGGCAGATGAGGCTGAGCAACAGCTTTCCAGGCTAGCTCTTTCTGGCTGCGAGCTATCTGCAGACGTTTGCATTTTCGGAGCAGGGCTGCCGGAGGCGCCCGGCACGGACCACCTAAGCTACGTTTGAAGTTTGAGGGGACAAGACAAGCAAGCAGCCCCAGTCTCTGTGCCTCTGTGCGAGCAGTGCCATGGGCAGATGAGGCTGAGCAACAGCTTTCCAGGCTAGCTCTTTCTGCCTGCGAGCTATCTGCAGACGTTTGCATTTTCGGAGCAGGGCTGCCGGAGGCGCCCGGCACGGACCACCTAAGCTACGTTTGAAGTTTGAGTGGGCAAAACAAGCAAGCAGCCCCAGTCTCTGTGCCTCTGTGCGAGCAGTGCCATGGGCAGATGAGGCTGAGCAACAGCTTTCCAGGCTAGCTCTTTCTGCCTGCGAGCTATCTGCAGACGTTCGCATTTTCAGAGCAGGGCTGCCGGAGGCGCCCGGCACGGACCACCTAAGCTACGTTTGAAGTTTGAGGGGGCAAAACAAGCAAGCAGCCCCAGTCTCTGTGCCTCTGTGCGAGCAGTGCCATGGGCAGATGAGGCTGAGCAACAGCTTTCCAGGCTAGCTCTTTCTGCCTGCGAGCTATCTGCAGACGTTTGCATTTTCGGAGCAGGGCTGCCGGAGGCGCACGGCACAGACAACCTAAGATACTTTTGAAGTTTGAGGGGACAAGACAAGCAAGCAGCCCCAGTCTCTGTGACTCTGCGCGAGCAGTGCCATGGGCAGATGAGGCTGAGCAACAGCTTTCCAGGCTAGCTCTTTCTGCCTGCGAGCTATCTGCAGACGTTCGCATTTTCGAAGCAGGACTGCCGGAGGCGCCCGGCACGGACCACCTAAGCTACGTTTGAAGTTTGAGGGGACAAGACAAGCAAGCAGCCCCAGTCTCTGTGCCTCTGTGCGAGCAGTGCCATGGGCAGATGAGGCTCAGCAACAGCTTTCCAGGCTAGCTCTTTCTGCCTGCGAGCTATCTGCAGACGTTCGCATTTTTTGAGCAGGGCTGCCGGAGGCGCCCGGCACAGACCACCTAAGCTACGTTTGAAGTTTGAGGGGACAAGATAAGCAAGCAGCCCCAGTCTCTGTGCCTCTGTTCGAGCAGTGCCATGGGCAGATGACGCTGAGCAACAGCTTTCCAGGCTAGCTCTTTCTGCCTGCGAGCTATCTGCAGACGTTCGCATTTTCAGAGCAGGGCTGCAGGAGGCTTCCGGCACAGACCACCTAAGCTACGTTTGAAGTTTGAGGGGACAAGACAAGCAAGCAGCCCCAGTCTCTGTGCCTCTGTGCGAGCAGTGCCATGGGCAGATGAGGCTGAGCAACAGCTTTCCAGGCTAGCTCTTTCTGCCTGCGAGCTATCTGCAGACGTTCGCATTTTCAGAGCAGGGCTGCAGGAGGCGTCCGGCACAGACCACCTAAGCTACGTTTGAAGTTTGAGGGGACAAGACAAGCAAGCAGCCCCAGTCTCTGTGACTCTGTGCGAGCAGTGCCATGGGCAGATGAGGCTGAGCAACAGCTTTCCAGGCTAGCTCTTTCTGCCTGCGAGCTATCTGCAGACGTTCGCATTTTCGGAGCAGGGCTGCCGGAGGCGCCCGGCACGGACCACCTAAGCTACGTTTGAAGTTTGAGGGGTCAAGACAAGCAAGCAGCCCCAGTCTCTGTGCCTCTGTGCGAGCAGTGCCATGGGCAGATGAGGCTCAGCAACAGCTTTCCAGGCTAGCTCTTTCTGCCTGCGAGCTATCTGCAGACGTTTGCATTTTCGGAGCAGGGTTGCCGGAGGCGCCCGGCACGGACCACCTAAGCTACGTTTGAAGTTTGAGGGGACAAGATAAGCAAGCAGCCCCAGTCTCTGTGCCTCTGTGCGAGCAGTGCCATGGGCAGATGACGCTGAGCAACAGCTTTCCAGGCTAGCTATTTCTGCCTGCGAGCTATCTGCAGATGTTCGCATTTTCGGAGTAGCGCTTCCGGAGGCGTCCGTCACAGACCACCTAAGCTACGTTTGAAGTTTGAGGGGACAAGACAAGCAAGCAGCCCCAGTCTCTGTGCCTCTGTGCGAGCAGTGCCATGGGCAGATGAGGCTGAGCAACAGCTTTCCAGGCTAGCTCTTTCTGCCTGCGAGCTATCTGCAGACGTTTGCATTTTCGGAGCAGGGCTGCCGGAGGCGCCCGGCACGGACCACCTAAGCTACGTTTGAAGTTTGAGGGGGCAAAACAAGCAAGCAGCCCCAGTCTCTGTGCCTCTGTGCGAGCAGTGCCATGGGAAGATGAGGCTGAGCAACAGCTTTCCAGGCTAGCTCTTTCTGCCTGCGAGCTATCTGCAGACGTTTGGATTTTCGGAGCAGGGCTGCAGGAGGCGCCCGGCACGGACCACCTAAGCTACGTTTGAAGTTTGAGGGGACAAGACAAGCAAGCAGCCCCAGTCTCTGTGCCTCTGTGCGAGCAGTGCCATGGGCAGATGAGGCTGAGCAACAGCTTTCCAGGCTAGCTCTTTCTGCCTGCGAGCTATCTGCAGACGTTTGCATTTTCGGAGCAGGGCTGCCGGAGGCGCCCGGCACAGACCACCTAAGATACGTTTGAAGTTTGAGGGGGCAAGACAAGCAAGCAGCCCCAGTCTCTGTGCCTCTGTGCGAGCAGTGCCATGGGCAGATGAGGCTGAGCAACAGCTTTCCAGGCTAGCTCTTTCTGCCTGCGAGCTATCTGCAGACGTTTGCATTTTCGGAGCAGGGCTGCCGGAGGCGCTCGGCACGGACCACCAAAGCTACGTTTGAAGTTTGAGGGGGCAAAACAAGCAAGCAGCCCCAGTCTCTGTGCCTCTGTGCGAGCAGTGCCATGGGCAGATGAGGCTGAGCAACAGCTTTCCAGGCTAGCTCTTTCTGCCTGCGAGCTATCTGTAGACATTCTCAGTTTCGGAGCAGGGCTGCCGGAAGCGCCCGGCAGGGACCACCTAAGCTACATATGAAGTTTGAGGGGACAAAACAAGCAAGCAGCCCCAGTCTCTGTGCCTCTGTGCGAGCAGTGCCATGGGCAGATGAGGCTGAACAACAGCTTTCCAGGCTAGCTCTTTCTGCCTGCGAGCTATCTGCAGACGTTTGCATTTTCGGAGCAGGGCTGCCGGAAGCGCCCGGCACGGACCACCTAAGCTACGTTTGAAGTTTGAGGGGACAAGACAAGCAAGCAGCCCCAGTCTCTGTGCCTCTGTGCGAGCAGTGCCATGGGCAGATGAGGCTGAGCAACAGCTTTCCAGGCTAGCTCTTTCTGCCTGCGAGCTATCTGCAGACGTTCGCATTTTCGGAGCAGGGCTGCCGGAGGCGCCCGGCACGTACCACCTAAGCTACGTTTGAAGTTTGAGGGGACAAGACAAGCAAGCAGCCCCAGTCTCTGTGCCTCTGTGCGAGCAGTGCCATGGGCAGATGAGGCTGAGCAACAGCTTTCCAGGCTAGCTCTTTCTGCCTGCGAGCTATCTGCAGACGTTTGCATTTTCGGAGCAGGGCTGCCGGAGGCGCCCGGCACGGACCACCTAAGTTACGTTTGAAGTTTGAGGGGACAAGACAAGCAAGCAGCCCCAGTCTCTGTGCCTCTGTGCGAGCAGTGCCATGGGCAGATGAGGCTGAGCAACAGCTTTCCAGGCTAGCTCTTTCTGCCTGCGAGCTATCTGCAGACGTTCGCATTTTCGGAGCAGGGCTGCCGGAAGCGCCCTTCACGGACCACCTAAGCTACGTTTGAAGTTTGAGGGGACAAGACAAGCAAGCAGCCTCAGTCTCTGTGCCTCTGTGCGAGCAGTGCCATGGGCAGATGAGGCTGAGCAGCAGCTTTCCAGGCTAGCTCTTTCTGGCTGCGAGCTATCTGCAGACGTTTGCATTTTCGGAGCAGGGCTGCCGGAGGCGCACGGCACGGACCACCTAAGCTACGTTTGAAGTTTGAGGGGACAAGACAAGCAAGCAGCCCCAGTCTCTGTGCCTCTGTGCGAGCAGTGCCATGGGCAGATGAGGCTGAGCAACAGCTTTCCAGGCTAGCTCTTTCTGCCTGCGAGCTATCTGCAGACGTTTGCATTTTCGGAGCAGGGCTGCCGGAAGCGCCCGTCACGGACCACCTAAGCTACGTTTGAAGTTTGAGGGGACAAGACAAGCAAGCAGCCCCAGTCTCTGTGCCTCTGTGCGAGCAGTGCCATGGGCAGATGAGGCTGAGCAGTAGCTTTCCAGGCTAGCTCTTTCTGGCTGCGAGCTATCTGCAGACGTTTGCATTTTCGGAGCAGGCCTGCCGGAGGCGCACGGCACAGACAACCTAAGATGCTTGTCTTGTCCCCTCAAACTTCAAAAGTAAGCAGCCCCAGTCTCTGTGACTCTGCGCGAGCAGTGCCATGGGCAGATGAGGCTGAGCAACAGCTTTCCAGGCTAGCTCTTTCTGCCTGCGAGCTATCTGCAGACGTTTGCATTTTCGGAGCAGGCCTGCCGGAGGCGCACGGCACAGACAACCTAAGATACTTTTGAAGTTTGAGGGGGCAAGACAAGCAAGCAGCCCCAGTCTCTGTGACTCTGCGCGAGCAGTGCCATGGGCAGATGAGGCTGAGCAACAGCTTTCCAGGCTAGCTCTTTCTGCCTGCGAGCTATCTGCAGACGTTCACATTTTCGGAGCAGGACTTCCGGAGGCGCCCGGCACGGACCACCTAAGCTACGTTTGAAGTTTGAGGGGTCAAGACAAGCAAGCAGCCCCAGTCTCTGTGCCTCTGTGCGAGCAGTGCCATGGGCAGATGAGGCTCAGCAACAGCTTTCCAGGCTAGCTCTTTCTGCCTGCGAGCTATCTGCAGACGTTTGCATTTTCGGAGCAGGGCTGCCGGATGCGCCAGGAACTGACCACCTAGCTACGTTTGATTTTTGAGGGGACAAGACAAGCAAGCGGCCCCAGTCTCTGTGCCTCTGTGCGAGCAGTGCCATGGGCAGATGAGGCTGAGCAACAGCTTTCCAGGCTAGCTCTTTCTGCCTGCGAGCTATCTGCAGACGTTTGCATTTTCGGAGCAGGGCTGCCGGAGGCGCCCGGCACAGACCACCTAAGTTACGTTTGAAGTTTGAGAGGGCAAAACAAGCAAGCAGCCCCAGTCTCTGTGCCTCTGTGCGAGCAGTGCCATGGGCAGATGAGGCTGAGCAACAGCTTTCCAGGCTAGCTCTTTCTGCCTGCGAGCTATCTGCAGACGTTCGCATTTTCGGAGCAGGGCTGCCGGATGCGCCCGGCACGGACCACCAAAGATACGTTTGAAGTTTGAGGGGGTAAAACAAGCAAGCAGCCCCAGTCTCTGTGCCTCTGTGCGAGCAGTGCCATGGGCAGATGAGGCTGAGCAACAGCTTTCCAGGCTAGCTCTTTCTGCCTGCGAGCTATCTGCAGACGTTTGCATTTTCGGAGCAGGCCTGCCGGAGGCGCACGGCACAGACAACCTAAGATACTTTTGAAGTTTGAGGGGGCAAGACAAGCAAGCAGCCCCAGTCTCTGTGACTCTGCGCGAGCAGTGCCATGGGCAGATGAGGCTGAGCAACAGCTTTCCAGGCTAGCTCTTTCTGCCTGCGAGCTATCTGCAGACGTTCACATTTTCGGAGCAGGACTTCCGGAGGCGCCCGGCACGGACCACCTAAGCTACGTTTGAAGTTTGAGGGGTCAAGACAAGCAAGCAGCCCCAGTCTCTGTGCCTCTGTGCGAGCAGTGCCATGGGCAGATGAGGCTGAGCAACAGCTTTCTCTTTCTGCCTGCGAGCTATCTGCAGACGTTTGCATTTTCGGAGCAGGGCTGCCGGATGCGCCAGGAACTGACCACCTAGCTACGTTTGATTTTTGAGGGGACAAGACAAGCAAGCAGCCCCAGTCTCTGTGCCTCTGTGCGAGCAGTGCCATGGGCAGATGAGGCTGAGCAACAGCTTTCCAGGCTAGCTCTTTCTGCCTGCGAGCTATCTGCAGACGTTTGCATTTTCGGAGCAGGGCTGCCGGAGGCGCCCGGCACAGACCACCTAAGTTACGTTTGAAGTTTGAGAGGGCAAAACAAGCAAGCAGCCCCAGTCTCTGTGCCTCTGTGCGAGCAGTGCCATGGGCAGATGAGGATGAGCAACAGCTTTCCAGGCTAGCTCTTTCTGCCTGCGAGCTATCTGCAGACGTTCGCATTTTCGGAGCAGGGCTGCCGGATGCGCCCGGCACGGACCACCAAAGATACGTTTGAAGTTTGAGGGGGTAAAACAAGCAAGCAGCCCCAGTCTCTGTGCCTCTGTGCGAGCAGTGCCATGGGCAGATGAGGCTGAGCAACAGCTTTCCAGGCTAGCTCTTTCTGCCTGCGAGCTATCTGTAGACATTCGCAGTTTCGGAGCAGGGCTGCCAGAGGCGCCCGGCACGGACCACCTAAGCTATATTTGAAGTTTGAGGGGACAAAACAAGCAAGCAGCCCCAGTCTCTGTGCCTCTGTGCGAGCAGTGCCATGGACAGATGAGGCTGAGCAACAGCTTTCCAGGCTAGCTCTTTCTGCCTGCGAGCTATCTGCAGACGTTCGCATTTTCAGAGCAGGGCTGCAGGAGGCGTCCGGCACAGACCACCTAAGCTACGTTTGAAGTTTGAGGGGACAAGACAAGCAAGCAGCCCCAGTCTCTGTGACTCTGCGCGAGCAGTGCCATGGGCAGATGAGGCTGAGCAACAGCTTTCCAGGCTAGCTCTTTCTGCCTGCGAGCTATCTGCAGACGTTCGCATTTTCGGAGCAGGACTGCCGGAGGCGCCCGGCACGGACCACCTAAGCTACGTTTGAAGTTTGAGGGGTCAAGACAAGCAAGCAGCCCCAGTCTCTGTGCCTCTGTGCGAGCAGTGCCATGGGCAGATGAGGCTCAGCAACAGCTTTCCAGGCTAGCTCTTTCTGCCTGCGAGCTATCTGCAGACGTTTGCATTTTCGGAGCAGGGTTGCCGGAGGCGCCCGGCACGGACCACCTAAGCTACGTTTGAAGTTTGAGGGGACAAGATAAGCAAGCAGCCCCAGTCTCTGTGCCTCTGTGCGAGCAGTGCCATGGGCAGATGACGCTGAGCAACAGCTTTCCAGGCTAGCTATTTCTGCCTGCGAGCTATCTGCAGATGTTCGCATTTTCGGAGTAGCGCTGCCGGAGGCGTCCGTCACAGACCACCTAAGCTACGTTTGAAGTTTGAGGGGACAAGACAAGCAAGCAGCCCCAGTCTCTGTGCCTCTGTGCGAGCAGTGCCATGGGCAGATGAGGCTGAGCAACAGCTTTCCAGGCTAGCTCTTTCTGCCTGCGAGCTATCTGCAGACGTTTGCATTTTCGGAGCAGGGCTGCCGGAGGCGCCCGGCACGGACCACCTAAGCTACGTTTGAAGTTTGAGGGGGCAAAACAAGCAAGCAGCCCCAGTCTCTGTGCCTCTGTGCGAGCAGTGCCATGGGAAGATGAGGCTGAGCAACAGCTTTCCAGGCTAGCTCTTTCTGCCTGCGAGCTATCTGCAGACGTTTGGATTTTCGGAGCAGGGCTGCAGGAGGCGCCCGGCACGGACCACCTAAGCTACGTTTGAAGTTTGAGGGGACAAGACAAGCAAGCAGCCCCAGTCTCTGTGCCTCTGTGCGAGCAGTGCCATGGGCAGATGAGGCTGAGCAACAGCTTTCCAGGCTAGCTCTTTCTGCCTGCGAGCTATCTGCAGACGTTTGCATTTTCGGAGCAGGGCTGCCGGAGGCGCCCGGCACAGACCACCTAAGATACGTTTGAAGTTTGAGGGGGCAAGACAAGCAAGCAGCCCCAGTCTCTGTGCCTCTGTGCGAGCAGTGCCATGGGCAGATGAGGCTGAGCAACAGCTTTCCAGGCTAGCTCTTTCTGCCTGCGAGCTATCTGCAGACGTTTGCATTTTCGGAGCAGGGCTGCCGGAGGCGCTCGGCACGGACCACCAAAGCTACGTTTGAAGTTTGAGGGGGCAAAACAAGCAAGCAGCCCCAGTCTCTGTGCCTCTGTGCGAGCAGTGCCATGGGCAGATGAGGCTGAGCAACAGCTTTCCAGGCTAGCTCTTTCTGCCTGCGAGCTATCTGTAGACATTCTCAGTTTCGGAGCAGGGCTGCCGGAAGCGCCCGGCAGGGACCACCTAAGCTACATATGAAGTTTGAGGGGACAAAACAAGCAAGCAGCCCCAGTCTCTGTGCCTCTGTGCGAGCAGTGCCATGGGCAGATGAGGCTGAACAACAGCTTTCCAGGCTAGCTCTTTCTGCCTGCGAGCTATCTGCAGACGTTTGCATTTTCGGAGCAGGGCTGCCGGAAGCGCCCGGCACGGACCACCTAAGCTACGTTTGAAGTTTGAGGGGACAAGACAAGCAAGCAGCCCCAGTCTCTGTGCCTCTGTGCGAGCAGTGCCATGGGCAGATGAGGCTGAGCAACAGCTTTCCAGGCTAGCTCTTTCTGCCTGCGAGCTATCTGCAGACGTTCGCATTTTCGGAGCAGGGCTGCCGGAGGCGCCCGGCACGTACCACCTAAGCTACGTTTGAAGTTTGAGGGGACAAGACAAGCAAGCAGCCCCAGTCTCTGTGCCTCTGTGCGAGCAGTGCCATGGGCAGATGAGGCTGAGCAACAGCTTTCCAGGCTAGCTCTTTCTGCCTGCGAGCTATCTGCAGACGTTTGCATTTTCGGAGCAGGGCTGCCGGAGGCGCCCGGCACGGACCACCTAAGTTACGTTTGAAGTTTGAGGGGACAAGACAAGCAAGCAGCCCCAGTCTCTGTGCCTCTGTGCGAGCAGTGCCATGGGCAGATGAGGCTGAGCAACAGCTTTCCAGGCTAGCTCTTTCTGCCTGCGAGCTATCTGCAGACGTTCGCATTTTCGGAGCAGGGCTGCCGGAAGCGCCCTTCACGGACCACCTAAGCTACGTTTGAAGTTTGAGGGGACAAGACAAGCAAGCAGCCTCAGTCTCTGTGCCTCTGTGCGAGCAGTGCCATGGGCAGATGAGGCTGAGCAGCAGCTTTCCAGGCTAGCTCTTTCTGGCTGCGAGCTATCTGCAGACGTTTGCATTTTCGGAGCAGGGCTGCCGGAGGCGCACGGCACGGACCACCTAAGCTACGTTTGAAGTTTGAGGGGACAAGACAAGCAAGCAGCCCCAGTCTCTGTGCCTCTGTGCGAGCAGTGCCATGGGCAGATGAGGCTGAGCAACAGCTTTCCAGGCTAGCTCTTTCTGCCTGCGAGCTATCTGCAGACGTTTGCATTTTCGGAGCAGGGCTGCCGGAAGCGCCCGTCACGGACCACCTAAGCTACGTTTGAAGTTTGAGGGGACAAGACAAGCAAGCAGCCCCAGTCTCTGTGCCTCTGTGCGAGCAGTGCCATGGGCAGATGAGGCTGAGCAGTAGCTTTCCAGGCTAGCTCTTTCTGGCTGCGAGCTATCTGCAGACGTTTGCATTTTCGGAGCAGGCCTGCCGGAGGCGCACGGCACAGACAACCTAAGATGCTTGTCTTGTCCCCTCAAACTTCAAAAGTAAGCAGCCCCAGTCTCTGTGACTCTGCGCGAGCAGTGCCATGGGCAGATGAGGCTGAGCAACAGCTTTCCAGGCTAGCTCTTTCTGCCTGCGAGCTATCTGCAGACGTTTGCATTTTCGGAGCAGGCCTGCCGGAGGCGAAAGGCACAGACAACCTAAGATACTTTTGAAGTTTGAGGGGGCAAGACAAGCAAGCAGCCCCAGTCTCTGTGACTCTGCGCGAGCAGTGCCATGGGCAGATGAGGCTGAGCAACAGCTTTCCAGGCTAGCTCTTTCTGCCTGCGAGCTATCTGCAGACGTTCACATTTTCGGAGCAGGACTTCCGGAGGCGCCCGGCACGGACCACCTAAGCTACGTTTGAAGTTTGAGGGGTCAAGACAAGCAAGCAGCCCCAGTCTCTGTGCCTCTGTGCGAGCAGTGCCATGGGCAGATGAGGCTCAGCAACAGCTTTCCAGGCTAGCTCTTTCTGCCTGCGAGCTATCTGCAGACGTTTGCATTTTCGGAGCAGGGCTGCCGGATGCGCCAGGAACTGACCACCTAGCTACGTTTGATTTTTGAGGGGACAAGACAAGCAAGCGGCCCCAGTCTCTGTGCCTCTGTGCGAGCAGTGCCATGGGCAGATGAGGCTGAGCAACAGCTTTCCAGGCTAGCTCTTTCTGCCTGCGAGCTATCTGCAGACGTTTGCATTTTCGGAGCAGGGCTGCCGGAGGCGCCCGGCACAGACCACCTAAGTTACGTTTGAAGTTTGAGAGGGCAAAACAAGCAAGCAGCCCCAGTCTCTGTGCCTCTGTGCGAGCAGTGCCATGGGCAGATGAGGCTGAGCAACAGCTTTCCAGGCTAGCTCTTTCTGCCTGCGAGCTATCTGCAGACGTTCGCATTTTCGGAGCAGGGCTGCCGGATGCGCCCGGCACGGACCACCAAAGATACGTTTGAAGTTTGAGTGGACAAGACAAGCAAGCAGCCCCAGTCTCTGTGCCTCTGTGCGAGCAGTGCCATGGGCAGATGAGGCTGAGCAACAGCTTTCCAGGCTAGCTCTTTCTGCCTGCGAGCTATCTGTAGACATTCGCAGTTTCGGAGCAGGGCTGCCAGAGGCGCCCGGCACGGACCACCTAAGCTATATTTGAAGTTTGAGGGGACAAAACAAGCAAGCAGCCCCAGTCTCTGTGCCTCTGTGCGAGCAGTGCCATGGACAGATGAGGCTGAGCAACAGCTTTCCAGGCTAGCTCTTTCTGCCTGCGAGCTATCTGCAGACGTTCGCATTTTCAGAGCAGGGCTGCAGGAGGCGTCCGGCACAGACCACCTAAGCTACGTTTGAAGTTTGAGGGGACAAGACAAGCAAGCAGCCCCAGTCTCTGTGACTCTGCGCGAGCAGTGCCATGGGCAGATGAGGCTGAGCAACAGCTTTCCAGGCTAGCTCTTTCTGCCTGCGAGCTATCTGCAGACGTTCGCATTTTCGGAGCAGGACTGCCGGAGGCGCCCGGCACGGACCACCTAAGCTACGTTTGAAGTTTGAGGGGTCAAGACAAGCAAGCAGCCCCAGTCTCTGTGCCTCTGTGCGAGCAGTGCCATGGGCAGATGAGGCTCAGCAACAGCTTTCCAGGCTAGCTCTTTCTGCCTGCGAGCTATCTGCAGACGTTTGCATTTTCGGAGCAGGGTTGCCGGAGGCGCCCGGCACGGACCACCTAAGCTACGTTTGAAGTTTGAGGGGACAAGATAAGCAAGCAGCCCCAGTCTCTGTGCCTCTGTGCGAGCAGTGCCATGGGCAGATGACGCTGAGCAACAGCTTTCCAGGCTAGCTCTTTCTGCCTGCGAGCTATCTGCAGATGTTCGCATTTTCGGAGTAGCGCTGCCGGAGGCGTCCGTCACAGACCACCTAAGCTACGTTTGAAGTTTGAGGGGACAAGACAAGCAAGCAGCCCCAGTCTCTGTGCCTCTGTGCGAGCAGTGCCATGGGCAGATGAGGCTGAGCAACAGCTTTCCAGGCTAGCTCTTTCTGCCTGCGAGCTATCTGCAGACGTTTGCATTTTCGGAGCAGGGCTGCCGGAGGCGCCCGGCACGGACCACCTAAGCTACGTTTGAAGTTTGAGGGGGCAAAACAAGCAAGCAGCCCCAGTCTCTGTGCCTCTGTGCGAGCAGTGCCATGGGAAGATGAGGCTGAGCAACAGCTTTCCAGGCTAGCTCTTTCTGCCTGCGAGCTATCTGCAGACGTTTGGATTTTCGGAGCAGGGCTGCAGGAGGCGCCCGGCACGGACCACCTAAGCTACGTTTGAAGTTTGAGGGGACAAGACAAGCAAGCAGCCCCAGTCTCTGTGCCTCTGTGCGAGCAGTGCCATGGGCAGATGAGGCTGAGCAACAGCTTTCCAGGCTAGCTCTTTCTGGCTGCGAGCTATCTGCAGACGTTTGCATTTTCGGAGCAGGGCTGCCGGAGGCGCACGGCACGGACCACCTAAGCTACGTTTGAAGTTTGAGGGGACAAGACAAGCAAGCAGCCCCAGTCTCTGTGCCTCTGTGCGAGCAGTGCCATGGGCAGATGAGGCTGAGCAACAGCTTTCCAGGCTAGCTCTTTCTGCCTGCGAGCTATCTGCAGACGTTTGCATTTTCGGAGCAGGGCTGCCGGAAGCGCCCGTCACGGACCACCTAAGCTACGTTTGAAGTTTGAGGGGACAAGACAAGCAAGCAGCCCCAGTCTCTGTGCCTCTGTGCGAGCAGTGCCATGGGCAGATGAGGCTGAGCAGTAGCTTTCCAGGCTAGCTCTTTCTGGCTGCGAGCTATCTGCAGACGTTTGCATTTTCGGAGCAGGCCTGCCGGAGGCGCACGGCACAGACAACCTAAGATGCTTGTCTTGTCCCCTCAAACTTCAAAAGTAAGCAGCCCCAGTCTCTGTGACTCTGCGCGAACAGTGCCATGGGCAGATGAGGCTGAGCAACAGCTTTCCAGGCTAGCTCTTTCTGCCTGCGAGCTATCTGCAGACGTTTGCATTTTCGGAGCAGGCCTGCCGGAGGCGCACGGCACAGACAACCTAAGATACTTTTGAAGTTTGAGGGGGCAAGACAAGCAAGCAGCCCCAGTCTCTGTGACTCTGCGCGAGCAGTGCCATGGGCAGATGAGGCTGAGCAACAGCTTTCCAGGCTAGCTCTTTCTGCCTGCGAGCTATCTGCAGACGTTCACATTTTCGGAGCAGGACTTCCGGAGGCGCCCGGCACGGACCACCTAAGCTACGTTTGAAGTTTGAGGGGTCAAGACAAGCAAGCAGCCCCAGTCTCTGTGCCTCTGTGCGAGCAGTGCCATGGGCAGATGAGGCTCAGCAACAGCTTTCCAGGCTAGCTCTTTCTGCCTGCGAGCTATCTGCAGACGTTTGCATTTTCGGAGCAGGGCTGCCGGATGCGCCAGGAACTGACCACCTAGCTACGTTTGATTTTTGAGGGGACAAGACAAGCAAGCGGCCCCAGTCTCTGTGCCTCTGTGCGAGCAGTGCCATGGGCAGATGAGGCTGAGCAACAGCTTTCCAGGCTAGCTCTTTCTGCCTGCGAGCTATCTGCAGACGTTTGCATTTTCGGAGCAGGGCTGCCGGAGGCGCCCGGCACAGACCACCTAAGTTACGTTTGAAGTTTGAGAGGGCAAAACAAGCAAGCAGCCCCAGTCTCTGTGCCTCTGTGCGAGCAGTGCCATGGGCAGATGAGGCTGAGCAACAGCTTTCCAGGCTAGCTCTTTCTGCCTGCGAGCTATCTGCAGACGTTCGCATTTTCGGAGCAGGGCTGCCGGATGCGCCCGGCACGGACCACCAAAGATACGTTTGAAGTTTGAGGGGGTAAAACAAGCAAGCAGCCCCAGTCTCTGTGCCTCTGTGCGAGCAGTGCCATGGGCAGATGAGGCTGAGCAACAGCTTTCCAGGCTAGCTCTTTCTGCCTGCGAGCTATCTGTAGACATTCGCAGTTTCGGAGCAGGGCTGCCAGAGGCGCCCGGCACGGACCACCTAAGCTATATTTGAAGTTTGAGGGGACAAAACAAGCAAGCAGCCCCAGTCTCTGTGCCTCTGTGCGAGCAGTGCCATGGACAGATGAGGCTGAGCAACAGCTTTCCAGGCTAGCTCTTTCTGCCTGCGAGCTATCTGCAGACGTTCGCATTTTCAGAGCAGGGCTGCAGGAGGCGTCCGGCACAGACCACCTAAGCTACGTTTGAAGTTTGAGGGGACAAGACAAGCAAGCAGCCCCAGTCTCTGTGCCTCTGTGCGAGCAGTGCCATGGGCAGATGAGGCTGAGCAACAGCTTTCCAGGCTAGCTCTTTCTGCCTGCGAGCTATCTGCAGACGTTCGCATTTTCGGAGCAGGACTGCCGGAGGCGCCCGGCACGGACCACCTAAGCTACGTTTGAAGTTTGAGGGGTCAAGACAAGCAAGCAGCCCCAGTCTCTGTGCCTCTGTGCGAGCAGTGCCATGGGCAGATGAGGCTCAGCAACAGCTTTCCAGGCTAGCTCTTTCTGCCTGCGAGCTATCTGCAGACGTTTGCATTTTAGGAGCAGGGTTGCCGGAGGCGCCCGGCACGGACCACCTAAGCTACGTTTGAAGTTTGAGGGGACAAGATAAGCAAGCAGCCCCAGTCTCTGTGCCTCTGTGCGAGCAGTGCCATGGGCAGATGACGCTGAGCAACAGCTTTCCAGGCTAGCTCTTTCTGCCTGCGAGCTATCTGCAGATGTTCGCATTTTCGGAGTAGCGCTGCCGGAGGCGTCCGTCACAGACCACCTAAGCTACGTTTGAAGTTTGAGGGGACAAGACAAGCAAGCAGCCCCAGTCTCTGTGCCTCTGTGCGAGCAGTGCCATGGGCAGATGAGGCTGAGCAACAGCTTTCCAGGCTAGCTCTTTCTGCCTGCGAGCTATCTGCAGACGTTTGCATTTTCGGAGCAGGGCTGCCGGAGGCGCCCGGCACGGACCACCTAAGCTACGTTTGAAGTTTGAGGGGGCAAAACAAGCAAGCAGCCCCAGTCTCTGTGCCTCTGTGCGAGCAGTGCCATGGGCAGATGAGGCTGAGCAACAGCTTTCCAGGCTAGCTCTTTCTGCCTGCGAGCTATCTGCAGACGTTTGGATTTTCGGAGCAGGGCTGCAGGAGGCGCCCGGCACGGACCACCTAAGCTACGTTTGAAGTTTGAGGGGACAAGACAAGCAAGCAGCCCCAGTCTCTGTGCCTCTGTGCGAGCAGTGCCATGGGCAGATGAGGCTGAGCAACAGCTTTCCAGGCTAGCACTTTCTGCCTGCGAGCTATCTGCAGACGTTTGCATTTTCGGAGCAGGGCTGCCGGAGGCGCCCGGCACAGACCACCTAAGCTACGTTTGAAGTTTGAGGGGACAAGACAAGCAAGCAGCCCCAGTCTCTGTGCCTCTGTGCGAGCAGTGCCATGGGCAGATGAGGCTGAGCAACAGCTTTCCAGGCTAGCTCTTTCTGCCTGCGAGCTATCTGCAGACGTTTGCATTTTCGGAGCAGGGCTGCCGGAGGCGCTCGGCACGGACCACCAAAGCTACGTTTGAAGTTTGAGGGGGCAAAACAAGCAAGCAGCCCCAGTCTCTGTGCCTCTGTGCGAGCAGTGCCATGGGCAGATGAGGCTGAGCAACAGCTTTCCAGGCTAGCTCTTTCTGCCTGCGAGCTATCTGTAGACATTCTCAGTTTCGGAGCAGGGCTGCCGGAAGCGCCCGGCAGGGACCACCTAAGCTACATATGAAGTTTGAGGGGACAAAACAAGCAAGCAGCCCCAGTCTCTGTGCCTCTGTGCGAGCAGTGCCATGGGCAGATGAGGCTGAACAACAGCTTTCCAGGCTAGCTCTTTCTGCCTGCGAGCTATCTGCAGACGTTTGCATTTTCGGAGCAGGGCTGCCGGAGGCGCCCGGCACGGACCACCTAAGCTACGTTTGAAGTTTGAGGGGGCAAGACAAGCAAGCAGCCCCAGTCTCTGTGCCTCTGTGCGAGCAGTGCCATGGGCAGATGAGGCTGAGCAACAGCTTTCCAGGCTAGCTCTTTCTGCCTGCGAGCTATCTGCAGACGTTTGCATTTTCGGAGCAGGGCTGCCGGAGGCGCCCGGCACGGACCACCTAAGCTACGTTTGAAGTTTGAGGGGACAAGACAAGCAAGCAGCCCCAGTCTCTGTGCCTCTGTGCGAGCAGTGCCATGGGCAGATGAGGCTGAGCAACAGCTTTCCAGGCTAGCTCTTTCTGGCTGCGAGCTATCTGCAGACGTTTGCATTTTTGGAGCAGGACTGCCGGAGGCGCCCGGCACGGACCACCTAAGCTACGTTGGATTTTTGAGGGGACAAGACAAGCAAGCAGCCCCAGTCTCTGTGCCTCTGTGCGAGCAGTGCCATGGGCAGATGAGGCTGAGCAACAGCTTTCCAGGCTAGCTCTTTCTGCCTGCGAGCTATCTGCAGACGTTTGCATTTTCGGAGCAGGGCTGCCGGAGGCGCCCGGCACGGACCACCTAAGCTACATTTGAAGTTTGAGGGGACAAGACAAGCAAGCAGCCCCAGTCTCTGTGCCTCTGTGCGAGCAGTGCCATGGGCAGATGAGGCTGAGCAACAGCTTTCCAGGCTAGCTCTTTCTGCCTGCGAGCTATCTGCAGACCTTCGCATTTTCGGAGCAGGGCTGCCGGAGGCGCCCGGCACGGACCACCTAAGCTACGTTTGAAGTTTGAGGGGGCAAGACAAGCAAGCAGCCCCAGTCTCTGTGCCTCTGTGCGAGCAGTGCCATGGGCAGATGAGGCTGAGCAACAGCTTTCCAGGCTAGCTCTTTCTGCCTGCGAGCTATCTGCAGACGTTCACATTTTCGGAGCAGGGCTGCCGGAGGCGCCCGGCACGGACCACCTAAGCTACGTTTGAAGTTTGAGGGGACAAGACAAGCAAGCAGCCCCAGTCTCTGTGTCTCTGTGCGAGCAGTGCCATGGGCAGATTCAGCGGAGCAACAGCTTTCCAGGCTAGCTCTTTCTGGCTGCGAGCTATCTGCAGACGTTTGGATTTTCGGAGCAGGGCTGCCGGAGGCGCCCGGCACGGACCACCTAAGCTACGTTTGAAGTTTGAGGGGACAAGACAAGCAAGCAGCCCCAGTCTCTGTGCCTCTGTGTGAGCAGTGCCACGGGCAGATGAGGCTGAGCAACAGCTTTCCAGGCTAGCTCTTTCTGCCTGCGAGCTATCTGCAGACGTTCGCATTTTCGGAGCAGGGCTGCCGGAGGCGCCCAGCACAGTCCACCTAAGCTACGTTTGAAGTTTGAGGGGACAAGACAAGCAAGCAGCCCCAGTCTCTGTGCCTCTGTGCGAGCAGTGCCATGGGCAGATGAGGCTGAGCAACAGCTTTCCAGGCTAGCTCTTTCTGCCTGCGAGCTATCTGCAGACGTTCGAATTTTCGGAGCAGGGCTGCCGGAGGCGCCTGGCACGGACCACCTAAGCTACGTTTGAAGTTTGAGGGGGCAAGACAAGCAAGCAGCCCCAGTCTCTGTGCCTCTGTGCGAGCAGTGCCATGGGCAGATGAGGCTGAGCAACAGCTTTCCAGGCTAGCTCTTTCTGCCTGCGAGCTATCTGCAGACGTTCGCATTTTCGGAGCAGGGCTGCCGGATGCGCCCGGCACGGACAACCTAAGCTACATTTGAAGTTTGAGGGGACAAGACAAGCAAGCAGCCCCAGTCTCTGTGCCTCTGTGCGAGCAGTGCCATGGGCAGATGAGGCGGAGCAACAGCTTTCCAGGCTAGCTCTTTCTGCCTGCGAGCTATCTGCAGACGTTTGCATTTTCGGAGCAGGGCTACCGGAGGCGCCCGGCACGGATCTCCTAAGATACGTTTGAAGTTTGAGAGGGCAAAACAAGCAAGCAGCCCCAGTCTCTGTGCCTCTGTGCGAGCAGTGCCATGGGCAGATGAGGCTGAGCAACAGCTTTCCAGGCTAGCTCTTTCTGCCTGCGAGCTATCTGCAGACGTTTGGATTTTCGGAGCAGGGCTGCCGGAGGCACCCGGCACGGACCACCTAAGCTACGTTTGAAGTTTGAGGGGACAAGACAAGCAAGCAGCCCCAGTCTCTGTGCCTCTGTGCGAGCAGTGCCATGGGCAGATGAGGCTGAGCAACAGCTTTCCAGGCTAGCTCTTTCTGCCTGCGAGCTATCTGCAGACGTTTGCGTTTTCGGAGCAGGGCTGCCGGAGGCGCCCGGCACAGACCACCTAAGCTACGTTTGAAGTTTGAGAGGGCAAGACAAGCAAGCAGCCCCAGTCTCTGTGCCTCTGTGCGAGCAGTGCCATGGGCAGATGAGGCTGAGCAACAGCTTTCCAGGCTAGCTCTTTCTGCCTGCGAGCTATCTGCAGACGTTCGCATTTTCGGAGCAAGGCTGCCGGAGGCGCCCGGCACGGACCACCTAAGCTACGTTTGAAGTTTGAGGGGACAAGACAAGCAAGCAGCCCCAGTCTCTGTGCCTCTGTGCGAGCAGTGCCATGGGCAGATGAGGCTGAGCAACAGCTTTCCAGGCTAGCTCTTTCTGCCTGCGAGCTATCTGCAGACGTTCGCATTTTCGGAGCAGGGCTGCCGGATGCGCCCGGCACGGACCACCTAAGCTACGTTTGAAGTTTGAGGGGGCAAAACAAGCAAGCAGCCTCAGTCTCTGTGCCTCTGTGCGAGCAGTGCCATGGGCACATAAGGCGGAGCAACAGCTTTCCAGGCTAGCTCTTTCTGCCTGCGAGCTATCTGCAGACGTTCGCATTTTTGGAGCAGGGCTGCCGGAGGCGCCCGGCACGGACCACCTAAGCTACATTTGAAGTTTGAGGGGACAAGACAAGCAAGCAGCCCCAGTCTCTGTGCCTCTGTGCGAGCAGTGCCATGGGCAGATGAGGCTGAGCAACAGCTTTCCAGGCTAGCTCTTTCTGCCTGCGAGCTATCTGCAGACGTTCGCATTTTCGGAGCAGGGCTGCCAGAGGCGCCCGGCACGGACCACCTAAGCTATGTTTGAAGTTTGAGGGGACAAGACAAGCAAGCAGCCCCAGTCTCTGTGCCTCTGTGCGAGCAGTGCCATGGGCAGATGAGGCTGAGCAACAGCTTTCCAGGCTAGCTCTTTCTGGCTGCGAGCTATCTGCAGACGTTTGCATTTTTGGAGCAGGGCTGCCGGAGGCGCCCGGCACGGACCACCTAAGCTACGTTGGATTTTTGAGGGGACAAGACAAGCAAGCAGCCCCAGTCTCTGTGCCTCTGTGCGAGCAGTGCCATGGGCAGATGAGGCTGAGCAACAGCTTTCCAGGCTAGCTCTTTCTGCCTGCGAGCTATCTGCAGACGTTTGCATTTTCGGAGCAGGGCTGCCGGAGGCGCCCGGCACGGACCACCTAAGCTACATTTGAAGTTTGAGGGGACAAGACAAGCAAGCAGCCCCAGTCTCTGTGCCTCTGTGCGAGCAGTGCCATGGGCAGATGAGGCTGAGCAACAGCTTTCCAGGCTAGCTCTTTCTGCCTGCGAGCTATCTGCAGACCTTCGCATTTTCGGAGCAGGGCTGCCGGAGGCGCCCGGCACGGACCACCTAAGCTACGTTTGAAGTTTGAGGGGGCAAGACAAGCAAGCAGCCCCAGTCTCTGTGCCTCTGTGCGAGCAGTGCCATGGGCAGATGAGGCTGAGCAACAGCTTTCCAGGCTAGCTCTTTCTGCCTGCGAGCTATCTGCAGACGTTCGCATTTTCGGAGCAGGGCTGCCGGAGGCGCCCGGCACGGACCACCTAAGCTACGTTTGAAGTTTGAGGGGACAAGACAAGCAAGCAGCCCCAGTCTCTGTGCCTCTGTGCGAGCAGTGCCATGGGCAGATGAGGCTGAGCAACAGCTTTCCAGGCTAGCTCTTTCTGCCTGCGAGCTATCTGCAGACGTTTGGATTTTCGGAGCAGGGCTGCCGGAGGCGCCCGGCACGGACCACCTAAGCTACGTTTGAAGTTTGAGGGGACAAGACAAGCAAGCAGCCCCAGTCTCTGTGCCTCTGTGCGAGCAGTGCCATGGGCAGATGAGGCTGAGCAACAGCTTTCCAGGCTAGCTCTTTCTGCCTGCGAGCTATCTGCAGACGTTCGCATTTTTGGAGCAGGGCTGCCGGAGGCGCCCGGCACGGACCACCTAAGATACGTTTGAAGTTTGAGGGGACAAGACAAGCAAGCAGCCCCAGTCTCTGTGCCTCTGTGTGAGCAGTGCCACGGGCAGATGAGGCTGAGCAACAGCTTTCCAGGCTAGCTCTTTCTGCCTGCGAGCTATCTGCAGACGTTCGCATTTTCGGAGCAGGGCTGCCGGAGGCGCCCAGCACAGTCCACCTAAGCTACGTTTGAAGTTTGAGGGGACAAGACAAGCAAGCAGCCCCAGTCTCTGTGCCTCTGTGCGAGCAGTGCCATGGGCAGATGAGGCTGAGCAACAGCTTTCCAGGCTAGCTCTTTCTGCCTGCGAGCTATCTGCAGACGTTCGAATTTTCGGAGCAGGGCTGCCGGAGGCGCCTGGCACGGACCACCTAAGCTACGTTTGAAGTTTGAGGGGGCAAGACAAGCAAGCAGCCCCAGTCTCTGTGCCTCTGTGCGAGCAGTGCCATGGGCAGATGAGGCGGAGCAACAGCTTTCCAGGCTAGCTCTTTCTGCCTGCGAGCTATCTGCAGACGTTTGCATTTTCGGAGCAGGGCTGCCGGAGGCGCCCGGCACGGATCTCCTAAGATACGTTTGAAGTTTGAGAGGGCAAAACAAGCAAGCAGCCCCAGTCTCTGTGCCTCTGTGCGAGCAGTGCCATGGGCAGATGAGGCTGAGCAACAGCTTTCCAGGCTAGCTCTTTCTGCCTGCGAGCTATCTGCAGACGTTCGCATTTTCGGAGCAGGGCTGCCGGAGGCACCCGGCATGGACCACCTAAGATACGTTTGAAGTTTGAGGGGACAAGACAAGCAAGCAGCCCCAGTCTCTGTGCCTCTGTGCGAGCAGTGCCATGGGCAGATGAGGCTGAGCAACAGCTTTCCAGGCTAGCTCTTTCTGCCTGCGAGCTATCTGCAGACGTTTGGATTTTCGGAGCAGGGCTGCCGGAGGCACCCGGCACGGACCACCTAAGCTACGTTTGAAGTTTGAGGGGACAAGACAAGCAAGCAGCCCCAGTCTCTGTGCCTCTGTGCGAGCAGTGCCATGGGCAGATGAGGCTGAGCAACAGCTTTCCAGGCTAGCTCTTTCTGCCTGCGAGCTATCTGCAGACGTTTGCATTTTCGGAGCAGGGCTGCCGGAGGCGCCCGGCACAGACCACCTAAGCTACGTTTGAAGTTTGAGAGGGCAAGACAAGCAAGCAGCCCCAGTCTCTGTGCCTCTGTGCGAGCAGTGCCATGGGCAGATGAGGCTGAGCAACAGCTTTCCAGGCTAGCTCTTTCTGCCTGCGAGCTATCTGCAGACGTTCGCATTTTCGGAGCAAGGGTGCCGGAGGCGCCCGGCACGGACCACCTAAGCTACTTTTGAAGTTTGAGGGGACAAGACAAGCAAGCAGCCCCAGTCTCTGTGCCTCTGTGCGAGCAGTGCCATGGGCAGATGAGGCTGAGCAACAGCTTTCCAGGCTAGCTCTTTCTGCCTGCGAGCTATCTGCAGACGTTCG
Organism: Opisthocomus hoazin; assembly: GCF_030867145.1. Lineage (NCBI taxonomy): Eukaryota > Metazoa > Chordata > Aves > Opisthocomiformes > Opisthocomidae > Opisthocomus > Opisthocomus hoazin. The sequence continues at coordinate 106,609 of NW_027449017.1, forward strand.
CATTTTCGGAGCAGGGCTGCCGGATGCGCCCTTCACGGACCACCTAAGCTACGTTTGAAGTTTGAGGGGGCAAAACAAGCAAGCAGCCTCAGTCTCTGTGCCTCTGTGCGAGCAGTGCCATGGGCACATAAGGCGGAGCAACAGCTTTCCAGGCTAGCTCTTTCTGCCTGCGAGCTATCTGCAGACGTTCGCATTTTTGGAGCAGGGCTGCCGGAGGCGCCCGGCACGGACCACCTAAGCTACATTTGAAGTTTGAGGGGACAAGACAAGCAAGCAGCCCCAGTCTCTGTGCCTCTGTGCGAGCAGTGCCATGGGCAGATGAGGCTGAGCAACAGCTTTCCAGGCTAGCTCTTTCTGCCTGCGAGCTATCTGCAGACGTTCGCATTTTCGGAGCAGGGCTGCCGGAGGCGCCCGGCACGGACCACCTAAGCTACGTTTGAAGTTTGAGGGGACAAGACAAGCAAGCAGCCCCAGTCTCTGTGCCTCTGTGCGAGCAGTGCCATGGGCAGATGAGGCTGAGCAACAGCTTTCCAGGCTAGCTCTTTTGCCTGCGAGCTATCTGCAGACGTTTGACTTTTTGGAGCAGCGCTGCCGGAGGCGCCCGGCACGGACCACCTAAGCTACGTTTGAAGTTTGAGGGGGCAAGACAAGCAAGCAGCCCCAGTCTCTGTGCCTCTGTGCGAGCAGTGCCATGGGCAGATGAGGCTGAGCAACAGCTTTCCAGGCTAGCTCTTTCTGCCTGCGAGCTATCTGCAGACGTTCGCATTTTCGGAGCAGGGCTGCCGGATGCGCCCGGCACAGACCACCTAAGCTACGTTTGAAGTTTGAGGGGACAAGACAAGCAAGCAGCCCCAGTCTCTGTGCCTCTGTGCGAGCAGTGCCATGGGCAGATGAGGCTGAGCAACAGCTTTCCAGGCTAGCTCTTTCTGCCTGCGAGCTATCTGCAGACGTTCGCATTTTCGGAGTAGGGCTGCCGGAGGCGCCCAGCACAGTCCACCTAAGCTACGTTTGAAGTTTGAGGGGACAAGACAAGCAAGCAGCCCCAGTCTCTGTGCCTCTGTGCGAGCAGTGCCATGGGCAGATGAGGCTGAGCAACAGCTTTCCAGGCTAGCTCTTTCTGCCTGCGAGCTATCTGCAGACGTTTGCATTTTCGGAGCAGGGCTGCCGGAGGCGCCCGGCACGGATCTCCTAAGATACGTTTGAAGTTTGAGGGGACAAGACAAGCAAGCAGCCCCAGTCTCTGTGCCTCTGTGCGAGCAGTGCCATGGGCAGATGAGGCTGAGCAACAGCTTTCCAGGCTAGCTCTTTCTGCCTGCGAGCTATCTGCAGACGTTCGCATTTTCGGAGCAGGGCTGCCGGAGGCGCCCGGCACGGACCACCTAAGCTACGTTTGAAGTTTGAGGGGACAAGACAAGCAAGCAGCCCCAGTCTCTGTGCCTCTGTGCGAGCAGTGCCATGGGCAGATGAGGCTGAGCAACAGCTTTCCAGGCTAGCTCTTTCTGGCTGCGAGCTATCTGCAGACGTTCGCATTTTTGGAGCAGGGCTGCCGGAGGCGCCCGGCACGGACCACCTAAGCTACGTTTGAAGTTTGAGGGGGCAAGACAAGCAAGCAGCCCCAGTCTCTGTGCCTCTGTGCGAGCAGTGCCATGGGCAGATGAGGCTGAGCAACAGCTTTCCAGGCTAGCTCTTTCTGCCTGCGAGCTATCTGCAGACGTTTGGATTTTCAGATCAAGGCTGCCGGAGGCGCCCGGCACGGACCACCTAAGCTACGTTTGAAGTTTGAGGGGGAACAAGACAAGCAAGCAGCCCCAGTCTCTGTGCCTCTGTGTGAGCAGTGCCACGGGCAGATGAGGCTGAGCAACAGCTTTCCAGGCTAGCTCTTTCTGCCTGCGAGCTATCTGCAGACGTTCGCATTTTCGGAGCAGGGCTGCCGGAGGCGCCCAGCACAGTCCACCTAAGCTACGTTTGAAGTTTGAGGGGACAAGACAAGCAAGCAGCCCCAGTCTCTGTGCCTCTGTGCGAGCAGTGCCATGGGCAGATGAGGCTGAGCAACAGCTTTCCAGGCTAGCTCTTTCTGCCTGCGAGCTATCTGCAGACGTTCGAATTTTCGGAGCAGGGCTGCCGGAGGCGCCTGGCACGGACCACCTAAGCTACATTTGAAGTTTGAGGGGGCAAGACAAGCAAGCAGCCCCAGTCTCTGTGCCTCTGTGCGAGCAGTGCCATGGGCAGATGAGGCTGAGCAACAGCTTTCCAGGCTAGCTCTTTCTGCCTGCGAGCTATCTGCAGACGTTCGCATTTTCGGAGCAGGGCTGCCGGATGCGCCCGGCACGGACAACCTAAGCTACATTTGAAGTTTGAGGGGACAAGACAAGCAAGCAGCCCCAGTCTCTGTGCCTCTGTGCGAGCAGTGCCATGGGCAGATGAGGCGGAGCAACAGCTTTCCAGGCTAGCTCTTTCTGCCTGCGAGCTATCTGCAGACGTTTGCATTTTCGGAGCAGGGCTGCCGGAGGCGCCCGGCACGGATCTCCTAAGATACGTTTGAAGTTTGAGAGGGCAAAACAAGCAAGCAGCCCCAGTCTCTGTGCCTCTGTGCGAGCAGTGCCATGGGCAGATGAGGCTGAGCAACAGCTTTCCAGGCTAGCTCTTTCTGCCTGCGAGCTATCTGCAGACGTTCGCATTTTCGGAGCAGGGCTGCCGGAGGCACCCGGCATGGACCACCTAAGATACGTTTGAAGTTTGAGGGGACAAGACAAGCAAGCAGCCCCAGTCTCTGTGCCTCTGTGCGAGCAGTGCCATGGGCAGATGAGGCTGAGCAACAGCTTTCCAGGCTAGCTCTTTCTGCCTGCGAGCTATCTGCAGACGTTTGGATTTTCGGAGCAGGGCTGCCGGAGGCACCCGGCACGGACCACCTAAGCTACGTTTGAAGTTTGAGGGGACAAGACAAGCAAGCAGCCCCAGTCTCTGTGCCTCTGTGCGAGCAGTGCCATGGGCAGATGAGGCTGAGCAACAGCTTTCCAGGCTAGCTCTTTCTGCCTGCGAGCTATCTGCAGACGTTTGCATTTTCGGAGCAGGGCTGCCGGAGGCGCCCGGCACAGACCACCTAAGCTACGTTTGAAGTTTGAGAGGGCAAGACAAGCAAGCAGCCCCAGTCTCTGTGCCTCTGTGCGAGCAGTGCCATGGGCAGATGAGGCTGAGCAACAGCTTTCCAGGCTAGCTCTTTCTGCCTGCGAGCTATCTGCAGACGTTCGCATTTTCGGAGCAAGGCTGCCGGAGGCGCCCGGCACGGACCACCTAAGCTACGTTTGAAGTTTGAGGGGACAAGACAAGCAAGCAGCCCCAGTCTCTGTGCCTCTGTGCGAGCAGTGCCATGGGCAGATGAGGCTGAGCAACAGCTTTCCAGGCTAGCTCTTTCTGCCTGCGAGCTATCTGCAGACGTTCGCATTTTCGGAGCAGGGCTGCCGAATGCGCCCGGCACGGACCACCTAAGCTACGTTTGAAGTTTGAGGGGGCAAAACAAGCAAGCAGCCTCAGTCTCTGTGCCTCTGTGCGAGCAGTGCCATGGGCACATAAGGCTGAGCAACAGCTTTCCAGGCTAGCTCTTTCTGCCTGCGAGCTATCTGCAGACGTTCGCATTTTTGGAGCAGGGCTGCCGGAGGCGCCCGGCACGGACCACCTAAGCTACATTTGAAGTTTGAGGGGACAAGACAAGCAAGCAGCCCCAGTCTCTGTGCCTCTGTGCGAGCAGTGCCATGGGCAGATGAGGCTGAGCAACAGCTTTCCAGGCTAGCTCTTTCTGCCTGCGAGCTGTCTGCAGACGTTCGCATTTTCGGAGCTTGGCTGCCAGAGGCGCCCGGCACGGACCACCTAAGCTATGTTTGAAGTTTGAGGGGACAAGACAAGCAAGCAGCCCCAGTCTCTGTGCCTCTGTGCGAGCAGTACCATGGGCAGATGAGGCTGAGCAACAGCTTTCCAGGCTAGCTCTTTCTGCCTGCGAGCTATCTGCAGACGTTTGCATTTTCGGAGCAGGGCTGCCGGAGGCGCCCGGCACGGACCACCTAAGCTACGTTTGAAGTTTGAGGGGGCAAAACAAGCAAGCAGCCCCAGTCTCTGTGCCTCTGTGCGAGCAGTGCCATGGGCAGATGAGGCTGAGCAACAGCTTTCCAGGCTAGCTCTTTCTGCCTGCGAGCTGTCTGCAGACGTTTGCGTTTTCGGAGCAGGGCTGCCGGAGGCTCCCGGTACAGACCACCTAAGCTACGTTTTAAGTTTGAGGGGGCAAGACAAGCAAGCAGCCCCAGTCTCTGTGCCTCTGTGCGAGCAGTGCCATGGGCAGATGAGGCTGAGCAACAGCTTTCCAGGCTAGCTCTTTCTGCCTGCGAGCTATCTGCAGACGTTTGGATTTTCAGAGCAGGGCTGCCGGAGGCGCCCGGCACGGACCACCTAAGCTACGTTTGAAGTTTGAGGGGACAAGACAAGCAAGCAGCCCCAGTCTCTGTGCCTCTGTGCGAGCAGTGCCATGGGCAGATGAGGCGGAGCAACAGCTTTCCAGGCTAGCTCTTTCTGCCTGCGAGCTATCTGCAGACGTTCGCATTTTCGGAGCAGGGCTGCCGGAGGCGCCCGGCACGGACCACCTAAGCTACGTTTGAAGTTTGAGGGGACAAGACAAGCAAGCAGCCCCAGTCTCTGTGCCTCTGTGCGAGCAGTGCCATGGGCAGATGAGGCTGAGCAACAGCTTTCCAGGCTAGCTCTTTCTGCCTGCGAGCTATCTGCAGACGTTCGCATTTTCGGAGCAGGGCTGCCGGAGGCGCCCGGCACAGACCACCTAAGCTACGTTTGAAGTTTGAGGGGACAAGACAAGCAAGCAGCCCCAGTCTCTGTGCCTCTGTGCGAGCAGTGCCATGGGCAGATGAGGCTGAGCAACAGCTTTCCAGGCTAGCTCTTTTGCCTGCGAGCTATCTGCAGACGTTTGACTTTTTGGAGCAGCGCTGCCGGAGGCGCCCGGCACGGACCACCTAAGCTACGTTTGAAGTTTGAGGGGGCAAGACAAGCAAGCAGCCCCAGTCTCTGTGCCTCTGTGCGAGCAGTGCCATGGGCAGATGAGGCTGAGCAACAGCTTTCCAGGCTAGCTCTTTCTGCCTGCGAGCTATCTGCAGACGTTCGCATTTTCGGAGCAGGGCTGCCGGATTCGCCCGGCACAGACCACCTAAGCTACGTTTGAAGTTTGAGGGGACAAGACAAGCAAGCAGCCCCAGTCTCTGTGCCTCTGTGCGAGCAGTGCCATGGGCAGATGAGGCTGAGCAACAGCTTTCCAGGCTAGCTCTTTCTGCCTGCGAGCTATCTGCAGACGTTCGCATTTTCGGAGCAGGGCTGCCGGAGGCGCCCAGCACAGTCCACCTAAGCTACGTTTGAAGTTTGAGGGGACAAGACAAGCAAGCAGCCCCAGTCTCTGTGCCTCTGTGCGAGCAGTGCCATGGGCAGATGAGGCTGAGCAACAGCTTTCCAGGCTAGCTCTTTCTGCCTGCGAGCTATCTGCAGACGTTTGCATTTTCGGAGCAGGGCTGCCGGAGGCGCCCGGCACGGATCTCCTAAGATACGTTTGAAGTTTGAGGGGACAAGACAAGCAAGCAGCCCCAGTCTCTGTGCCTCTGTGCGAGCAGTGCCATGGGCAGATGAGGCTGAGCAACAGCTTTCCAGGCTAGCTCTTTCTGCCTGCGAGCTATCTGCAGACGTTCGCATTTTCGGAGCAGGGCTGCCGGAGGCGCCCGGCACGGACCACCTAAGCTACGTTTGAAGTTTGAGGGGACAAGACAAGCAAGCAGCCCCAGTCTCTGTGCCTCTGTGCGAGCAGTGCCATGGGCAGATGAGGCTGAGCAACAGCTTTCCAGGCTAGCTCTTTCTGGCTGCGAGCTATCTGCAGACGTTCGCATTTTTGGAGCAGGGCTGCCGGAGGCGCCCGGCACGGACCACCTAATCTACGTTTGAAGTTTGAGGGGGCAAGACAAGCAAGCAGCCCCAGTCTCTGTGCCTCTGTGCGAGCAGTGCCATGGGCAGATGAGGCTGAGCAACAGCTTTCCAGGCTAGCTCTTTCTGCCTGCGAGCTATCTGCAGACGTTTGGATTTTCAGATCAAGGCTGCCGGAGGCGCCCGGCACGGACCACCTAAGCTACGTTTGAAGTTTGAGGGGGAACAAGACAAGCAAGCAGCCCCAGTCTCTTTGCCTCTGTGCGAGCAGTGCCATGGGCAGATGAGGCTGAGCAACAGCTTTCCAGGCTAGCTCTTTCTGCCTGCTAGCTATCTGCAGACGTTTGCATTTTCGGAGCAGGGCTGCCGGAGGCGCCCGGCACAGACCACCTAAGCTACGTTTGAAGTTTGAGAGGGCAAGACAAGCAAGCAGCCCCAGTCTCTGTGCCTCTGTGCGAGCAGTGCCATGGGCAGATGAGGCTGAGCAACAGCTTTCCAGGCTAGCTCTTTCTGCCTGCGAGCTATCTGCAGACGTTCGCATTTTCGGAGCAAGGCTGCCGGAGGCGCCCGGCACGGACCACCTAAGCTACGTTTGAAGTTTGAGGGGACAAGACAAGCAAGCAGCCCCAGTCTCTGTGCCTCTGTGCGAGCAGTGCCATGGGCAGATGAGGCTGAGCAACAGCTTTCCAGGCTAGCTCTTTCTGCCTGCGAGCTATCTGCAGACGTTCGCATTTTCGGAGCAGGGCTGCCGGAGGCGCCCGGCACGGACCACCTAAGCTACGTTTGAAGTTTGAGGGGGCAAAACAAGCAAGCAGCCTCAGTCTCTGTGCCTCTGTGCGAGCAGTGCCATGGGCAGATGAGGCGGAGCAACAGCTTTCCAGGCTAGCTCTTTCTGCCTGCGAGCTATCTGCAGACGTTCGCATTTTTGGAGCAGGGCTGCCGGAGGCGCCCGGCACGGACCACCTAAGCTACGTTTGAAGTTTGAGGGGGCAAGACAAGCAAGCAGCCCCAGTCTCTGTGCCTCTGTGCGAGCAGTGCCATGGGCAGATGAGGCTGAGCAACAGCTTTCCAGGCTAGCTCTTTCTGCCTGCGAGCTGTCTGCAGACGTTCGCATTTTCGGAGCAGGGCTGCCGGAGGCTCCCGGTACAGACCACCTAAGCTACGTTTGAAGTTTGAGGGGGCAAGACAAGCAAGCAGCCCCAGTCTCTGTGCCTCTGTGCGAGCAGTGCCATGGGCAGATGAGGCTGAGCAACAGCTTTCCAGGCTAGCTCTTTCTGCCTGCGAGCTATCTGCAGACGTTTGGATTTTCAGAGCAGGGCTGCCGGAGGCGCCCGGCACGGACCACCTAAGCTACGTTTGAAGTTTGAGGGAACAAGACAAGCAAGCAGCCCCAGTCTCTGTGCCTCTGTGCGAGCAGTGCCATGGGCAGATGAGGCTGAGCAACAGCTTTCCAGGCTAGCTCTTTCTGCCTGCGAGCTATCTGCAGACGTTCGCATTTTTGGAGCAGGGCTGCCGGAGGCGCCCGGCACGGACCACCTAAGCTACATTTGAAGTTTGATGGGACAAGACAAGCAAGCAGCCCCAGTCTCTGTGCCTCTGTGCGAGCAGTGCCATGGGCAGATGAGGCTGAGCAACAGCTTTCCAGGCTAGCTCTTTCTGCCTGCGAGCTATCTGCAGACGTTCGCATTTTCGGAGCAGGGCTGCCGGAGGCGCCCGGCACAGACCACCTAAGCTACGTTTGAAGTTTGAGGGGACAAGACAAGCAAGCAGCCCCAGTCTCTGTGCCTCTGTGCGAGCAGTGCCATGGGCAGATGAGGCTGAGCAACAGCTTTCCAGGCTAGCTCTTTGGCCTGCGAGCTATCTGCAGACGTTTGCATTTTTGGAGCAGCGCTGCCGGAGGCGCCCGGCACGGACCACCTAAGCTACGTTTGAAGTTTGAGGGGGCAAGACAAGCAAGCAGCCCCAGTCTCTGTGCCTCTGTGCGAGCAGTGCCATGGGCAGATGAGGCTGAGCAACAGCTTTCCAGGCTAGCTCTTTCTGCCTGCGAGCTATCTGCAGACGTTCGCATTTTCGGAGCAGGGCTGCCGGAGGCGCCCGGCACAGACCACCTAAGCTACGTTTGAAGTTTGAGGGGACAAGACAAGCAAGCAGCCCCAGTCTCTGTGCCTCTGTGCGAGCAGTGCCATGGGCAGATGAGGCTGAGCAACAGCTTTCCAGGCTAGCTCTTTCTGCCTGCGAGCTATCTGCAGACGTTCGAATTTTTGGAGCAGGGCTGCCGGAGGCGCCCGGCACAGACCACCTAAGCTACGTTTGAAGTTTGAGGGGACAAGACAAGCAAGCAGCTCCAGTCTCTGTGCCTCTGTGCGAGCAGTGCCATGGGCAGATGAGGCTGAGCAACAGCTTTCCAGGCTAGCTCTTTCTGCCTGCGAGCTATCTGCAGACGTTCGCATTTTTGGAGCAGGGCTGCCGGAGGCGCCCGTCACGGACCACCTAAGCTACGTTTGAAGTTTGAGGGGACAAGACAAGCAAGCAGCCCCAGTCTCTGTGCCTCTGTGCGAGCAGTGCCATGGGCAGATGAGGCTGAGCAACAGCTTTCCAGGCTAGCTCTTTCTGCCTGCGAGCTATCTGCAGACGTTTGCATTTTCGGAGCAGGGCTGCCGGAGGCGCCCGGCACGGACCACCTAAGCTACGTTTGAAGTTTGAGGGGGCAAGACAAGCAAGCAGCCCCAGTCTCTGTGCCTCTGTGCGAGCAGTGCCATGGGCAGATGAGGCTGAGCAACAGCTTTCCAGGCTAGCTCTTTCTGCCTGCGAGCTATCTGCAGACGTTCGCATTTTCGGAGCAGGGCTGCCGAAGGCGCCCGGCACAGACCACCTAAGCTACATTTGAAGTTTGAGGGGACAAGACAAGCAAGCAGCCCCGGTCTCTGTGCCTCTGTGCGAGCAGTGCCATGGGCAGATGAGGCTGAGCAACAGCTTTCCAGGCTAGCTCTTTCTGCCTGCGAGCTATCTGCAGACGTTCGCATTTTTGGAGCAGGGCTGCCGGATGCGCCCGGCACGGACCACCTAAGCTACATTTGAAGTTTGAGGGGACAAGACAAGCAAGCAGCCCCAGTCTCTGTGCCTCTGTGCGAGCAGTGCCATGGGCAGATGAGGCTGAGCAACAGCTTTCCAGGCTAGCTCTTTCTGCCTGCGAGCTATCTGCAGACGTTCGCATTTTCGGAGCAGGGCTGCCGGATGCGCCCGGCACGGACCACCTAAGCTACATTTGAAGTTTGAGGGGACAAGACAAGCAAGCAGCCCCAGTCTCTGTGCCTCTGTGCGAGCAGTGCCATGGGCAGATGAGGCTGAGCAACAGCTTTCCAGGCTAGCTCTTTCTGCCTGCTAGCTATCTGCAGACGTTTGCATTTTCGGAGCAGGGCTGCCGGAGGCGCCCGGCACAGACCACCTAAGCTACGTTTGAAGTTTGAGGGGGCAAGACAAGCAAGCAGCCCCAGTCTCTGTGCCTCTGTGCGAGCAGTGCCATGGGCAGATGAGGCTGAGCAACAGCTTTCCAGGCTAGCTCTTTCTGCTTGCGAGCTATCTGCAGACGTTCGAATTTTCGTAGCAAGGCTGCCGGAGGCGCCTGGCACGGACCACCTAAGCTACGTTTGAAGTTTGAGGGGACAAGACAAGCAAGCAGCCCCAGTCTCTGTGCCTCTGTGCGAGCAGTGCCATGGGCAGATGAGGCTGAGCAACAGCTTTCCAGGCTAGCTCTTTCTGCCTGCGAGCTATCTGCAGACGTTCGCATTTTCGGAGCAGGGCTGCCGGATGCGCCCGGCACGGACCACCTAAGCTACATTTGAAGTTTGAGGGGACAAGACAAGCAAGCAGCCCCAGTCTCTGTGCCTCTGTGCGAGCAGTGCCATGGGCAGATGAGGCTGAGCAACAGCTTTCCAGGCTAGCTCTTTCTGCCTGCGAGCTATCTGCAGACGTTCGCATTTTTGGAGCAGGGCTGCCGGAGACGCCCGGCACGGACCACCTAAGCTACATTTGAAGTTTGAGGGGACAAGACAAGCAAGCAGCCCCAGTCTCTGTGCCTCTGTGCGAGCAGTGCCATGGGCAGATGAGGCTGAGCAACAGCTTTCCAGGCTAGCTCTTTCTGCCTGCGAGCTATCTGCAGACGTTCGCATTTTCGGAGCAGGGCTGCCGGATGCGCCCGGCACGGACCACCTAAACTACATTTGAAGTTTGAGGGGACAAGACAAGCAAGCAGCCCCAGTCTCTGTGCCTCTGTGCGAGCAGTGCCATGGGCAGATGAGGCTGAGCAACAGCTTTCCAGGCTAGCTCTTTCTGCCTGCGAGCTATCTGCAGACGTTTGCATTTTCGGAGCAGGGCTGCCGGAGGCGCCCGGCACGGACCACCTAAGTTACGTTTGAAGTTTCAGGGGGCAAGACAAGCAAGCAGCCCCAGTCTCTGTGCCTCTGTGCGAGCAGTGCCATGGGCAGATGAGGCTGAGCAACAGCTTTCCAGGCTAGCTCTTTCTGCCTGCGAGCTATCTGCAGACGTTTGGATTTTCGGAGCAGGGCTGCCGGAGGCGCCCGGCACAGACCACCTAAGCTACGTTTGAAGTTTGAGGGGACAAGACAAGCAAGCAGCCCCAGTCTCTGTGCCTCTGTGCGAGCAGTGCCATGGGCAGATGAGGCTGAGCAACAGCTTTCCAGGCTAGCTCTTTCTGCCTGCGAGCTATCTGCAGACGTTTGCATTTTAAGAGCAGGGCTGCCGGAGGCGCCCGGCACAGACCACCTAAGCTACGTTTGAAGTTTGAGGGGGCAAAACAAGCAAGCAGCCCCAGTCTCTGTGCCTCTGTGCGAGCAGTGCCATGGGCAGATGAGGCTGAGCAACAGCTTTCCAGGCTAGCTCTTTCTGGCTGCGAGCTATCTGCAGACGTTTGGATTTTCGGAGCAGGGCTGCCGGAGGCGCCTGGCACGGACCACCTAAGCTACGTTTGAAGTTTGAGGGGGCAAGACAAGCAAGCAGCCCCAGTCTCTGTGCCTCTGTGCGAGCAGTGCCATGGGCAGATGAGGCTGAGCAACAGCTTTCCAGGCTAGCTCTTTCTGCCTGCGAGCTATCTGCAGACGTTCGCATTTTCGGAGCAGGGCTGCCGGAGGCGCCCGGCACAGACCACCTAAGCTACATTTGAAGTTTGAGGGGACAAGACAAGCAAGCAGCCCCAGTCTCTGTGCCTCTGTGCGAGCAGTGCCATGGGCAGATGAGGCTGAGCAACAGCTTTCGAGGCTAGCTCTTTCTGCCTGCAAGCTATCTGCAGACGTTGGCATTTTCGGAGCAGGGCTGCCGGAGGCGCCCGGCACGGACCACCTAAGTTACGTTTGAAGTTTGAGGGGGCAAGACAAGCAAGCAGCCCCAGTCTCTGTGCCTCTGTGTGAGCAGTGCCATGGGCAGATGAGGCTGAGCAACAGCTTTCCAGGCTAGCTCTTTCTGCCTGCGAGCTATCTGCAGACGTTTGCATTTTCAGAGCAGGGCTGCCGGAGGCGCCCGGCACGGACCACCTAAGCTACATTTGAAGTTTGAGGGGACAAGACAAGCAAGCAGCCCCAGTCTCTGTGCCTCTGTGCGAGCAGTGCCATGGGCAGATGAGGCTGAGCAACAGCTTTCCAGGCTAGCTCTTTCTGCCTGCGAGCTATCTGCAGACGTTCGCATTTTTGGAGCAGGGCTGCCGGAGGCGCCCGGCACGGACCACCTAAGCTACATTTGAAGTTTAAGGGGACAAGACAAGCAAGCAGCCCCAGTCTCTGTGCCTCTGTGCGAGCAGTGCCATGGGCAGATGAGGCTGAGCAACAGCTTTCCAGGCTAGCTCTTTCTGCCTGCGAGCTATCTGCAGACGTTCGCATTTTCGGAGCAGGGCTGCCGGAGGCGCCCGGCACAGACCACCTAAGCTACGTTTGAAGTTTGAGGGGACAAGACAAGCAAGCAGCCCCAGTCTCTGTGCCTCTGTGCGAGCAGTGCCATGGGCAGATGAGGCTGAGCAACAGCTTTCCAGGCTAGCTCTTTCTGCCTGCGAGCTATCTGCAGACGTTTGCATTTTAAGAGCAGGGCTGCCGGAGGCGCCCGGCACAGACCACCTAAGCTACGTTTGAAGTTTGAGGGGGCAAAACAAGCAAGCAGCCCCAGTCTCTGTGCCTCTGTGCGAGCAGTGCCATGGGCAGATGAGGCTGAGCAACAGCTTTCCAGGCTAGCTCTTTCTGGCTGCGAGCTATCTGCAGACGTTTGGATTTTCGGAGCAGGGCTGCCGGAGGCGCCTGGCACGGACCACCTAAGCTACGTTTGAAGTTTGAGGGGGCAAGACAAGCAAGCAGCCCCAGTCTCTGTGCCTCTGTGCGAGCAGTGCCATGGGCAGATGAGGCTGAGCAACAGCTTTCCAGGCTAGCTCTTTCTGCCTGCGAGCTATCTGCAGACGTTCGCATTTTCGGAGCAGGGCTGCCGGAGGCGCCCGGCACAGACCACCTAAGATACGTTTGAAGTTTGAGGGGACAAGACAAGCAAGCAGCCCCAGTCTCTGTGCCTCTGTGCGAGCAGTGCCATGGGCAGATGAGGCTGAGCAACAGCTTTCCAGGCTAGCTCTTTCTGCCTGCAAGCTATCTGCAGACGTTGGCATTTTCGGAGCAGGGCTGCCGGAGGCGCCCGGCACGGACCACCTAAGTTACGTTTGAAGTTTGAGGGGGCAAGACAAGCAAGCAGCCCCAGTCTCTGTGCCTCTGTGTGAGCAGTGCCATGGGCAGATGAGGCTGAGCAACAGCTTTCCAGGCTAGCTCTTTCTGCCTGCGAGCTATCTGCAGACGTTTGCATTTTCAGAGCAGGGCTGCCGGAGGCGCCCGGCACGGACCACCTAAGCTACATTTGAAGTTTGAGGGGACAAGACAAGCAAGCAGCCCCAGTCTCTGTGCCTCTGTGCGAGCAGTGCCATGGGCAGATGAGGCTGAGCAACAGCTTTCCAGGCTAGCTCTTTCTGGCTGCGGGCTATCTGCAGACGTTTGGATTTTCGGAGCAGGGCTGCCGGAGGCGCCCAGCACGGACCACCTAAGCTACGTTTGAAGTTTGAGGGGACAAGACAAGCAAGCAGCCCCAGTCTCTGTGCCTCTGTGCGAGCAGTGCCATGGGCAGATGAGGCTGAGCAACAGCTTTCCAGGCTAGCTCTTTCTGCCTGCGAGCTATCTGCAGACGTTTGCATTTTCGGAGCAGGGCTGCCGGAGGCGCCCGGCACAGACCACCTAAGCTACGTTTGAAGTTTGAGGGGACAAGACAAGCAAGCAGCCCCAGTCTCTGTGCCTCTGTGCGAGCAGTGCCATGGGCAGATGAGGTGGAGCAACAGCTTTCCAGGCTAGCTCTTTCTGCCTGCGAGCTATCTGCAGACTTTTGCATTTTCGGAGCAGGGCTGCCGGAGGCGCCCGGCACGGACCACCTAAGCTACATTTGAAGTTTGAGGGGACAAGACAAGCAAGCAGCCCCAGTCTCTGTGCCTCTGTGCGAGCAGTGCCATGGGCAGATGAGGCTGAGCAACAGCTTTCCAGGCTAGCTCTTTCTGCCTGCGAGCTATCTGCAGACGTTTGCATTTTTGGAGCAGGGCTGCCGGAGGCGCCCGGCACGGACCACCTAAGCTACGTTTGAAGTTTGAGGGGGCAAGACAAGCAAGCAGCCCCAGTCTCTGTGCCTCTGTGCGAGCAGTGCCATGGGCAGATGAGGCTGAGCAACAGCTTTCCAGGCTAGCTCTTTCTGCCTGCGAGCTATCTGCAGACGTTTGCATTTTCGGAGCAGGGCTGCCGGAGGCGCCCGGCACGGACCACCTAAGCTACGTTTGAAGTTTGAGGGGACAAGACAAGCAAGCAGCCCCAGTCTCTGTGCCTCTGTGCGAGCAGTGCCATGGGCAGATGAGGCTGAGCAACAGCTTTCCAGGCTAGCTCTTTCTGCCTGCGAGCTATCTGCAGACGTTTGCATTTTCGGAGCAGGGCTGCCGGAGGCGCCCGGCACGGACCAACTAAGTTACGTTTGAAGTTTGAGGGGGCAAGACAAGCAAGCAGCCCCAGTCTCTGTGCCTCTGTGCGAGCAGTGCCATGGGCAGATGAGGCTGAGCAACAGCTTTCCAGGCTAGCTCTTTCTGCCTGCGAGCTATCTGCAGACGTTCGCATTTTCGGAGCAGGGCTGCCGGAGGCGCCTGGCACGGACCACCTAAGCTACGTTTGAAGTTTGAGGGGACAAGACAAGCAAGCAGCCCCAGTCTCTGTGCCTCTGTGCGAGCAGTGCCATGGGCAGATGAGGCTGAGCAACAGCTTTCCAGGCTAGCTCTTTCTGCCTGCGAGCTATCTGCAGACGTTCGAATTTTCGGAGCAGGGCTGCCGGAGGCGCCCGGCACGGACCACCTAAGCTACGTTTGAAGTTTGAGGAGGCAAGACAAGCAAGCAGCCCCAGTCTCTGTGCCTCTGTGCGAGCAGTGCCATGGGCAGATGAGGCTGAGCAACAGCTTTCCAGGCTAGCTCTTTCTGCCTGCGAGCTATCTGCAGACGTTCGAATTTTCGGAGCAGGGCTGCCGGAGGCGCCCGGCACGGACCACCTAAGCTACGTTTGAAGTTTGAGGGGACAAGACAAGCAAGCAGCCCCAGTCTCTGTGCCTCTGTGCGAGCAGTGCCATGGGCAGATGAGGCTGAGCAACAGCTTTCCAGGCTAGCTCTTTCTGGCTGCGAGCTATCTGCAGACGTTCGCATTTTCGGAGCAGGGCTGCCGGATGCGCCCGGCACGGACCACCTAAGCTACATTTGAAGTTTGAGGGGACAAGACAAGCAAGCAGCCCCAGTCTCTGTGCCTCTGTGCGAGCAGTGCCATGGGCAGATGAGGCTGAGCAACAGCTTTCCAGGCTAGCTCTTTCTGCCTGCGAGCTATCTGCAGACGTTTGCATTTTCGGAGCAGGGCTGCCGGATGCGCCCGGCACGGACCACCTAAGCTACATTTGAAGTTTGAGGGGACAAAACAAGCAAGCAGCCCCAGTCTCTGTGCCTCTGTGCGAGCAGTGCCATGGGCAGATGAGGCTGAGCAACAGCTTTCCAGGCTAGCTCTTTCTGCCTGCGAGCTATCTGCAGACGTTTGCATTTTCGGAGCAGGGCTGCCGGAGGCGCCCGGCACGGACCACCTAAGCTACGTTTGAAGTTTGAGGGGACAAGACAAGCAAGCAGCCCCAGTCTCTGTGCCTCTGTGCGAGCAGTGCCATGGACAGATGAGGCTGAGCAACAGCTTTCCAGGCTAGCTCTTTCTGCCTGCGAGCTATCTGCAGACGTTCGAATTTTTGGAGCAGGGCTGCCGGAGGCGCCCGGCACGGACCACCTAAGCTACGTTTGAAGTTTGAGGGGACAAGACAAGCAAGCAGCCCCAGTCTCTGTGCCTCTGTGCGAGCAGTGCCATGGGCAGATGAGGCTGAGCAACAGCTTTCCAGGCTAGCTCTTTCTGCCTGCGAGCTATCTGCAGACTTTTGCATTTTCGGAGCAGGGCTGCCGGAGGCGCCCGGCACGGACCACCTAAGCTACATTTGAAGTTTGAGGGGACAAGACAAGCAAGCAGCCCCAGTCTCTGTGCCTCTGTGCGAGCAGTGCCATGGGCAGATGAGGCTGAGCAACAGCTTTCCAGGCTAGCTCTTTCTGCCTGCGAGCTATCTGCAGACGTTTGCATTTTCGGAGCAGGGCTGCCGGAGGCGCCTGGCACGGACCACCTAAGATACGTTTGAAGTTTGAGGGGGCAAGACAAGCAAGCAGCCCCAGTCTCGGTGCCTCTGTGCGAGCAGTGCCATGGGCAGATGAGGCTGAGCAACAGCTTTCCAGGCTAGCTCTTTCTGCCTGCGAGCTATCTGCAGACGTTTGCATTTTCGGAGCAGGGCTGCCGGAGGCGCCCGGCACGGACCACCTAAGCTACATTTGAAGTTTGAGTGGACAAGACAAGCAAGCAGCCCCAGTCTCTGTGCCTCTGTGCGAGCAGTGCCATGGGCAGATGAGGCTGAGCAACAGCTTTCCAGGCTAGCTCTTTCTGCCTGCGAGCTATCTGCAGACGTTTGGATTTTCGGAGCAGGGCTGCCGGAGGCGCCCGGCACGGACCACCTAAGCTACGTTTGAAGTTTGAGGGGGCAAGACAAGCAAGCAGCCCCAGTCTCTGTGCCTCTGTGCGAGCAGTGCCATGGGCAGATGAGGCTGAGCAACAGCTTTCCAGGCTAGCTCTTTCTGCCTGCGAGCTATCTGCAGACGTTTGCATTTTCGGAGCAGGGCTGCCGGAGGCGCCCGGCACGGACCACCTAAGCTACGTTTGAAGTTTGAGGGGACAAGACAAGCAAGCAGCCCCAGTCTCTGTGCCTCTGTGTGAGCAGTGCCATGGGCAGATGAGGCTGAGCAACAGCTTTCCAGGCTAGCTCTTTCTGCCTGCGAGCTATCTGCAGACGTTTGCATTTTCAGAGCAGGGCTGCCGGAGGCGCCCGGCACGGACCACCTAAGCTACGTTTGAAGTTTGAGGGGACAAGACAAGCAAGCAGCCCCAGTCTCTGTGCCTCTGTGCGAGCAGTGCCATGGGCAGATGAGGCTGAGCAACAGCTTTCCAGGCTAGCTCTTTCTGCCTGCCAGCTATCTGCAGACGTTTGCATTTTCGGAGCAGGGCTGCCGGATGCGCCCGGCACGGACCACCTAAGCTACATTTGAAGTTTGAGGGGACAAGACAAGCAAGCAGCCCCAGTCTCTGTGCCTCTGTGCGAGCAGTGCCATGGGCAGATGAGGCTGAGCAACAGCTTTCCAGGCTAGCTCTTTCTGCCTGCGAGCTATCTGCAGACGTTTGCATTTTCGGAGCAGGGCTGCCGGAGGCACCCGGCACAGACCACCTAAGCTACGTTTGAAGTTTGAGGGGACAAGACAAGCAAGCAGCCCCAGTCTCTGTGCCTCTGTGCGAGCAGTGCCATGGGCAGATGAGGCTGAGCAACAGCTTTCCAGGCTAGCTCTTTCTGCCTGCGAGCTATCTGCAGACGTTCGCATTTTCGGAGCAGGGCTGCCGGATGCGCCCGGCACGGACCACCTAAGCTACGTTTGAAGTTTGAGGGGACACGACAAGCAAGCAGCCCCAATCTCTGTGCCTCTGTGCGAGCAGTGCCATGGGCAGATGAGGCTGAGCAACAGCTTTCTAGGCTAGCTCTTTCTGCCTGCGAGCTATCTGCAGACGTTCGCATTTTCGGAGCAGGGCTGCCGGATGCGCCCGGCACGGACCACTTAAGCTACGTTTGAAGTTTGAGGGGACAAGACAAGCAAGCAGCCCCAGTCTCTGTGCCTCTGTGCGAGCAGTGCCATGGGCAGATGAGGCTGAGCAACAGCTTTCCAGGCTAGCTCTTTCTGCCTGCGAGCTATCTGCAGACGTTTGCATTTTCAGAGCAGGGCTGCCGGAGGCGCCCGGCACGGACCACCTAAGCTACGTTTGAAGTTTGAGGGGACAAGACAAGCAAGCAGCCCCAGTCTCTGTGCCTCTGTGCGAGCAGTGCCATGGGCAGATGAGGCTGAGCAACAGCTTTCCAGGCTAGCTCTTTCTGCCTGCGAGCTATCTGCAGACGTTCGCATTTTCGGAGCAGGGCTGCCGGATGCGCCCGGCACGGACCACCTAAGCTACATTTGAAGTTTGAGGGGACAAGACAAGCAAGCAGCCCCAGTCTCTGTGCCTCTGTGCGAGCAGTGCCATGGGCAGATGAGGCTGAGCAACAGCTTTCCAGGCTAGCTCTTTCTGCCTGCGAGCTATCTGCAGACGTTTGCATTTTCAGAGCAGGGCTGCCGGAGGCGCCCGGCACGGACCACCTAAGTTACGTTTGAAGTTTCAGGGGGCAAGACAAGCAAGCAGCCCCAGTCTCTGTGCCTCTGTGCGAGCAGTGCCATGGGCAGATGAGGCTGAGCAACAGCTTTCCAGGCTAGCTCTTTCTGCCTGCGAGCTATCTGCAGACGTTCGCATTTTCGGAGCAGGGCTGCCGGAGGCGCCCGGCACAGACCACCTAAGCTACGTTTGAAGTTTGAGGGGACAAGACAAGCAAGCAGCCCCAGTCTCTGTGCCTCTGTGCGAGCAGTGCCATGGGCAGATGAGGCTGAGCAACAGCTTTCCAGGCTAGCTCTTTCTGGCTGCGAGCTATCTGCAGACGTTTGCATTTTAAGAGCAGGGCTGCCGGAGGCGCCCGGCACGGACCACCTAAGCTACGTTTGAAGTTCGAGGGGGCAAGACAAGCAAGCAGCCCCAGTCTCTGTGCCTCTGTGCGAGCAGTGCCATGGGCAGATGAGGCTGAGCAACAGCTTTCCAGGCTAGCTCTTTCTGCCTGCGAGCTATCTGCAGACGTTTGGATTTTCGGAGCAGGGCTGTCGGAGGCGCCTGGCACGGACCACCTAAGCTACGTTTTAAGTTTGAGGGGACAAGACAAGCAAGCAGCCCCAGTCTCTGTGCCTCTGTGCGAGCAGTGCCATGGGCAGATGAGGCTGAGCAACAGCTTTCCAGGCTAGCTCTTTCTGCCTGCGAGCTATCTGCAGACGTTCGCATTTTCGGAGCAGGGCTGCCGGAGGCGCCCGGCACAGACCACCTAAGCTACGTTTGAAGTTTGAGGGGACAAGACAAGCAAGCAGCCCCAGTCTCTGTGCCTCTGTGCGAGCAGTGCCATGGGCAGATGAGGCTGAGCAACAGCTTTCCAGGCTAGCTCTTTCTGCCTGCAAGCTATCTGCAGACGTTCGCATTTTCGGAGCAGGGCTGCCGGAGGCGCCCGGCACAGACCACCTAAGTTACGTTTGAAGTTTGAGGGGACAAGACAAGCAAGCAGCCCCAGTCTCTGTGCCTCTGTGTGAGCAGTGCCATGGGCAGATGAGGCTGAGCAACAGCTTTCCAGGCTAGCTCTTTCTGCCTGCGAGCTATCTGCAGACGTTTGCATTTTCAGAGCAGGGCTGCCGGAGGCGCCCGGCACAGACCACCTAAGCTACGTTTGAAGTTTGAGGGGACAAGACAAGCAAGCAGCCCCAGTCTCTGTGCCTCTGTGCGAGCAGTGCCATGGGCAGATGAGGCTGAGCAACAGCTTTCCAGGCTAGCTCTTTCTGCCTGCGAGCTATCTGCAGACTTTTGCATTTTCGGAGCAGGGCTGCCGGAGGCGCCCGGCACGGACCACCTAAGCTACATTTGAAGTTTGAGGGGACAAGACAAGCAAGCAGCCCCAGTCTCTGTGCCTCTGTGCGAGCAGTGCCATGGGCAGATGAGGCTGAGCAACAGCTTTCCAGGCTAGCTCTTTCTGCCTGCGAGCTATCTGCAGACGTTTGCATTTTCGGAGCAGGGCTGCCGGAGGCGCCTGGCACGGACCACCTAAGATACGTTTGAAGTTTGAGGGGGCAAGACAAGCAAGCAGCCCCAGTCTCGGTGCCTCTGTGCGAGCAGTGCCATGGGCAGATGAGGCTGAGCAACAGCTTTCCAGGCTAGCTCTTTCTGCCTGCGAGCTATCTGCAGACGTTTGCATTTTCGGAGCAGGGCTGCCGGAGGCGCCCGGCACGGACCACCTAAGCTACATTTGAAGTTTGAGTGGACAAGACAAGCAAGCAGCCCCAGTCTCTGTGCCTCTGTGCGAGCAGTGCCATGGGCAGATGAGGCTGAGCAACAGCTTTCCAGGCTAGCTCTTTCTGCCTGCGAGCTATCTGCAGACGTTTGGATTTTCGGAGCAGGGCTGCCGGAGGCGCCCGGCACGGACCACCTAAGCTACGTTTGAAGTTTGAGGGGGCAAGACAAGCAAGCAGCCCCAGTCTCTGTGCCTCTGTGCGAGCAGTGCCATGGGCAGATGAGGCTGAGCAACAGCTTTCCAGGCTAGCTCTTTCTGCCTGCGAGCTATCTGCAGACGTTTGCATTTTCGGAGCAGGGCTGCCGGAGGCGCCTGGCACGGACCACCTAAGCTACGTTTGAAGTTTGAGGGGACAAGACAAGCAAGCAGCCCCAGTCTCTGTGCCTCTGTGCGAGCAGTGCCATGGGCAGATGAGGCTGAGCAACAGCTTTCCAGGCTAGCTCTTTCTGCCTGCAAGCTATCTGCAGACGTTGGCATTTTCGGAGCAGGGCTGCCGGAGGCGCCCGGCACGGACCACCTAAGGTACATTTGAAGTTTGAGGGGACAAGACAAGCAAGCAGCCCCAGTCTCTGTGCCTCTGTGCGAGCAGTGCCATGGGCAGATGAGGCTGAGCAACAGCTTTCCAGGCTAGCTCTTTCTGCCTGCGAGCTATCTGCAGACGTTTGCATTTTCGGAGCAGGGCTGCCGGAGGCGCCCGGCACGGACCACCTAAGCTACGTTTGAAGTTTGAGGGGACAAGACAAGCAAGCAGCCCCAGTCTCTGTGCCTCTGTGTGAGCAGTGCCATGGGCAGATGAGGCTGAGCAACAGCTTTCCAGGCTAGCTCTTTCTGCCTGCGAGCTATCTGCAGACGTTTGCATTTTCAGAGCAGGGCTGCCGGAGGCGCCCGGCACGGACCACCTAAGCTACGTTTGAAGTTTGAGGGGACAATACAAGCAAGCAGCCCCAGTCTCTGTGCCTCTGTGCGAGCAGTGCCATGGGCAGATGAGGCTGAGCAACAGCTTTCCAGGCTAGCTCTTTCTGCCTGCCAGCTATCTGCAGACGTTTGCATTTTCGGAGCAGGGCTGCCAGATGCGCCCGGCACGGACCACCTAATCTACATTTGAAGTTTGAGGGGACAAGACAAGCAAGCAGCCCCAGTCTCTGTGCCTCTGTGCGAGCAGTGCCATGGGCAGATGAGGCTGAGCAACAGCTTTCCAGGCTAGCTCTTTCTGCCTGCGAGCTATCTGCAGACGTTTGCATTTTCGGAGCAGGGCTGCCGGAGGCACCCGGCACAGACCACCTAAGCTACGTTTGAAGTTTGAGGGGACAAGACAAGCAAGCAGCCCCAGTCTCTGTGCCTCTGTGCGAGCAGTGCCATGGGCAGATGAGGCTGAGCAACAGCTTTCCAGGCTAGCTCTTTCTGCCTGCGAGCTATCTGCAGACGTTCGCATTTTCGGAGCAGGGCTGCCGGATGCGCCCGGCACGGACCACCTAAGCTACGTTTGAAGTTTGAGGGGACAAGACAAGCAAGCAGCCCCAATCTCTGTGCCTCTGTGCGAGCAGTGCCATGGGCAGATGAGGCTGAGCAACAGCTTTCTAGGCTAGCTCTTTCTGCCTGCGAGCTATCTGCAGACGTTCGCATTTTCGGAGCAGGGCTGCCGGATGCGCCCGGCACGGACCACTTAAGCTACGTTTGAAGTTTGAGGGGACAAGACAAGCAAGCAGCCCCAGTCTCTGTGCCTCTGTGCGAGCAGTGCCATGGGCAGATGAGGCTGAGCAACAGCTTTCCAGGCTAGCTCTTTCTGCCTGCGAGCTATCTGCAGACGTTTGCATTTTCAGAGCAGGGCTGCCGGAGGCGCCCGGCACGGACCACCTAAGCTACGTTTGAAGTTTGAGGGAACAAGACAAGCAAGCAGCCCCAGTCTCTGTGCCTCTGTGCGAGCAGTGCCATGGGCAGATGAGGCTGAGCAACAGCTTTCCAGGCTAGCTCTTTCTGCCTGCGAGCTATCTGCAGACGTTCGCATTTTCGGAGCAGGGCTGCCGGATGCGCCCGGCACGGACCACTTAAGCTACGTTTGAAGTTTGAGGGGACAAGACAAGCAAGCAGCCCCAGTCTCTGTGCCTCTGTGCGAGCAGTGCCATGGGCAGATGAGGCTGAGCAACAGCTTTCCAGGCTAGCTCTTTCTGCCTGCGAGCTATCTGCAGACGTTCGCATTTTCGGAGCAGGGCTGCCGGATGCGCCCGGCACGGACCACCTAAGCTACGTTTGAAGTTTGAGGGGACAAGACAAGCAAGCAGCCCCAGTCTCTGTGCCTCTGTGGGAGCAGTGCCATGGGCAGATGAGGCTGAGCAACAGCTTTCCAGGCTAGCTCTTTCTGCCTGCGAGCTATCTGCAGACGTTCGCATTTTCGGAGCAGGGCTGCCGGGTGCGCCCGGCACGGACCACTTAAGCTACGTTTGAAGTTTGAGGGGACAAGACAAGCAAGCAGCCCCAGTCTCTGTGCCTCTGTGCGAGCAGTGCCATGGGCAGATGAGGCTGAGCAACAGCTTTCCAGGCTAGCTCTTTCTGCCTGCGAGCTATCTGCAGACGTTCGCATTTTCGGAGCAGGGCTGCCGTATGCGCCCGGCACGGACCACCTAAGCTACGTTTGAAGTTTGAGGGGACAAGACAAGCAAGCAGCCCCAGTCTCTGTGCCTCTGTGTGAGCAGTGCCATGGGCAGATGAGGCTGAGCAACAGCTTTCTAGGCTAGCTCTTTCTGCCTGCGAGCTATCTGCAGACGTTTGCATTTTCGGAGCAGGGCTGCCGGATGCGCCCGGCACGGACCACTTAAGCTACGTTTGAAGTTTGAGGGGACAAGACAAGCAAGCAGCCCCAGTCTCTGTGCCTCTGTGCGAGCAGTGCCATGGGCAGATGAGGCTGAGCAACAGCTTTCCAGGCTAGCTCTTTCTGCCTGCGAGCTATCTGCAGACGTTCGCATTTTCGGAGCAGGGCTGCCGGAGGCGCCTGGCACGGACCACCTAAGCTACGTTTGAAGTTTGAGGGGACAAGACAAGCAAGCAGCCCCAGTCTCTGTGCCTCTGTGCGAGCAGTGCCATGGGCAGATGAGGCTGAGCAACAGCTTTCCAGGCTAGCTCTTTCTGCCTGCGAGCTATCTGCAGACGTTTGCATTTTCAGAGCAGGGCTGCCGGAGGCGCCCGGCACGGACCACCTAAGCTACGTTTGAAGTTTGAGGGGACAAGACAAGCAAGCAGCCCCAGTCTCTGTGCCTCTGTGCGAGCAGTGCCATGGGCAGATGAGGCTGAGCAACAGCTTTCCAGGCTAGCTCTTTCTGCCTGCGAGCTATCTGCAGACGTTCGCATTTTCGGAGCAGGGCTGCCGGAGGCGCCCAGCACGGACCACCTAAGCTACGTTTGAAGTTTGAGGGGACAAGACAAGCAAGCAGCCCCAGTCTCTGTGCCTCTGTGCGAGCAGTGCCATGGGCAGATGAGGCTGAGCAACAGCTTTCCAGGCTAGCTCTTTCTGCCTGCGAGCTATCTGCAGACGTTCGCATTTTCGGAGCAGGGCTGCCGGATGCGCCCGGCACGGACCACCTAAGCTACGTTTGAAGTTTGAGGGGACAAGACAAGCAAGCAGCCCCAATCTCTGTGCCTCTGTGCGAGCAGTGCCATGGGCAGATGAGGCTGAGCAACAGCTTTCCAGGCTAGCTCTTTCTGCCTGCGAGCTATCTGCAGACGTTCGCATTTTCGGAGCAGGGCTGCCGTATGCGCCCGGCACGGACCACCTAAGCTACGTTTGAAGTTTGAGGGGACAAGACAAGCAAGCAGCCCCAGTCTCTGTGCCTCTGTGTGAGCAGTGCCATGGGCAGATGAGGCTGAGCAACAGCTTTCTAGGCTAGCTCTTTCTGCCTGCGAGCTATCTGCAGACGTTCGCATTTTCGGAGCAGGGCTGCCGGATGCGCCCGGCACGGACCACTTAAGCTACGTTTGAAGTTTGAGGGGACAAGACAAGCAAGCAGCCCCAGTCTCTGTGCCTCTGTGCGAGCAGTGCCATGGGCAGATGAGGCTGAGCAACAGCTTTCCAGGCTAGCTCTTTCTGCCTGCGAGCTATCTGCAGACGTTTGCATTTTCAGAGCAGGGCTGCCGGAGGCGCCCGACACGGACCACCTAAGCTACGTTTGAAGTTTGAGGGGACAAGACAAGCAAGCAGCCCCAGTCTCTGTGCCTCTGTGCGAGCAGTGCCATGGGCAGATGAGGCTGAGCAACAGCTTTCCAGGCTAGCTCTTTCTGCCTGCGAGCTATCTGCAGACGTTCGCATTTTCGGAGCAGGGCTGCCGGATGCGCCCGGCACGGACCACCTAAGCTACGTTTGAAGTTTGAGGGGACAAGACAAGCAAGCAGCCCCAGTCTCTGTGCCTCTGTGCGAGCAGTGCCATGGGCAGATGAGGCTGAGCAACAGCTTTCCAGGCTAGCTCTTTCTGCCTGCGAGCTATCTGCAGACGTTCGCATTTTCGGAGCAGGGCTGCCGGGTGCGCCCGGCACGGAACACTTAAGCTACGTTTGAAGTTTGAGGGGACAAGACAAGCAAGCAGCCCCAGTCTCTGTGCCTCTGTCCGAGCAGTGCCATGGGCAGATGAGGCTGAGCAACAGCTTTCCAGGCTAGATCTTTCTGCCTGCGAGCTATCTGCAGACGTTTGCATTTTCGGAGCAGGGCTGCCGGAGGCGCCCGGCACGGACCACCTAAGCTACGTTTGAAGTTTGAGGGGACAAGACAAGCAAGCAGCCCCAGTCTCTGTGCCTCTGTGCGAGCAGTGCCATGGGCAGATGAGGCTGAGCAACAGCTTTCCAGGCTAGCTCTTTCTGCCTGCGAGCTATCTGCACACGTTCGCATTTTCGGAGCAGGGCTGCCGTATGCGCCCGGCACGGACCACCTAAGCTACGTTTGAAGTTTGAGGGGACAAGACAAGCAAGCAGCCCCAGTCTCTGTGCCTCTGTGCGAGCAGTGCCATGGGCAGATGAGGCTGAGCAACAGCTTTCCAGGCTAGCTCTTTCTGCCTGCGAGCTATCTGCAGACGTTTGCATTTTCAGAGCAGGGCTGCCGGAGGCGCCCGGCACGGACCACCTAAGCTACATTTGAAGTTTGAGGGGACAAGAGAAGCAAGCAGCCCCAGTCTCTGTGCCTCTGTGCGAGCAGTGCCATGGGCAGATGAGGCTGAGCAACAGCTTTCCAGGCTAGCTCTTTCTGCCTGCAAGCTATCTGCAGACGTTCGCGTTTTCGGAGCAGGGCTGCCGGAGGCGCCCGGCACGGACCACCTAAGTTAAGTTTGAAGTTTGAGGGGGCAAGACAAGCAAGCAGCCCCAGTCTCTGTGCCTCTGTGTGAGCAGTGCCATGGGCAGATGAGGCTGAGCAACAGCTTTCCAGGCTAGCTCTTTCTGCCTGCGAGCTATCTGCAGACGTTTGCATTTTCAGAGCAGGGCTGCCGGAGGCGCCCGGCACGGACCACCTAAGCTACGTTTGAAGTTTGAGGGGACAAGACAAGCAAGCAGCCCCAGTCTCTGTGCCTCTGTGCGAGCAGTGCCATGGGCAGATGACGCTGAGCAACAGCTTTCCAGGCTAGCTCTTTCTGCCTGCGAGCTATCTGCAGACGTTCGCATTTTCGGAGCAGGGCTGCCGGAGGCGCCCAGCACGGACCACCTAAGCTACGTTTGAAGTTTGAGGGGACAAGACAAGCAAGCAGCCCCAGTCTCTGTGCCTCTGTGCGAGCAGTGCCATGGGCAGATGAGGCTGAGCAACAGCTTTCCAGGCTAGCTCTTTCTGCCTGCGAGCTATCTGCAGACGTTCGCATTTTCGGAGCAGGGCTGCCGGATGCGCCCGGCACGGACCACCTAAGCTACGTTTGAAGTTTGAGGGGACAAGACAAGCAAGCAGCCCCAATCTCTGTGCCTCTGTGCGAGCAGTGCCATGGGCAGATGAGGCTGAGCAACAGCTTTCTAGGCTAGCTCTTTCTGCCTGCGAGCTATCTGCAGACGTTCACATTTTCGGAGCAGGGCTGCCGGGTGCGCCCGGCACGGACCACTTAAGCTACGTTTGAAGTTTGAGGGGACAAGACAAGCAAGCAGCCCCAGTCTCTGTGCCTCTGTGCGAGCAGTGCCATGGGCAGATGAGGCTGAGCAACAGCTTTCCAGGCTAGCTCTTTCTGCCTGCGAGCTATCTGCAGACGTTCGCATTTTCGGAGCAGGGCTGCCGGAGGCGCCCGGCACGGACCACCTAAGCTACGTTTGAAGTTTGAGGGGACAAGACAAGCAAGCAGCCCCAGTCTCTGTGCCTCTGTGCGAGCAGTGCCATGGGCAGATGAGGCTGAGCAACAGCTTTCCAGGCTAGCTCTTTCTGCCTGCGAGCTATCTGCAGACGTTCGCATTTTCGGAGCAGGGCTGCCGTATGCGCCCGGCACGGACCACCAAAGCTACGTTTGAAGTTTGAGGGGACAAGACAAGCAAGCAGCCCCAGTCTCTGTGCCTCTGTGCGAGCAGTGCCATGGGCAGATGAGGCTGAACAACAGCTTTCTAGGCTAGCTCTTTCTGCCTGCGAGCTATCTGCAGACGTTCGCATTTTCGGAGCAGGGCTGCCGGATGCGCCCGGCACGGACCACCTAAACTACGTTTGAAGTTTGAGGGGACAAGACAAGCAAGCAGCCCCAGTCTCTGTGCCTCTGTGCGAGCAGTGCCATGGGCAGATGAGGCTGAGCAACAGCTTTCCAGGCTAGCTCTTTCTGCCTGCGAGCTATCTGCAGACGTTCGCATTTTCAGAGCAGGGCTGCCGGAGGCGCCCGGCACGGACCACCTAAGCTACATTTGAAGTTTGAGGGGACAAGACAAGCAAGCAGCCCCAGTCTCTGTGCCTCTGTGCGAGCAGTGCCATGGGCAGATGAGGCTGAGCAACAGCTTTCCAGGCTAGCTCTTTTTGCCTGCGAGCTATCTGCAGACGTTTGCATTTTCAGAGCAGGGCTGCCGGAGGCGCCCGGCACGGACCACCTAAGCTACGTTTGAAGTTTGAGGGGACAAGACAAGCAAGCAGCCCCAGTCTCTGTGCCTCTGTGCGAGCAGTGCCATGGGCAGATGAGGCTGAGCAACAGCTTTCCAGGCTAGCTCTTTCTGCCTGCGAGCTATCTGCAGACGTTTGCATTTCCGGAGCAGGGCTGCCGGAGGCGCCCGGCACGGACCACCTAAGCTACGTTTGAAGTTTGAGGGGACAAGACAAGCAAGCAGCCCCAGTCTCTGTGCCTCTGTGTGAGCAGTGCCATGGGCAGATGAGGCTGAGCAACAGCTTTCCAGGCTAGCTCTTTCTGCCTGCGAGCTATCTGCAGACGTTCGCATTTTCGGAGCAGGGCTGCCGGATGCGCCCGGCACGGACCACCTAAGCTACGTTTGAAGTTTGAGGGGACAAGACAAGCAAGCAGCCCCAGTCTCTGTGCCTCTGTGCGAGCAGTGCCATGGGCAGATGAGGCTGAGCAACAGCTTTCCAGGCTAGCTCTTTCTGCCTGCAAGCTATCTGCAGACGTTCGCATTTTCGGAGCAGGGCTGCCGGAGGCGCCCGGCACGGACCACCTAAGTTACGTTTGAAGTTTGAGAGGGCAAGACAAGCAAGCAGCCCCAGTCTCTGTGCCTCTGTGTGAGCAGTGCCATGGGCAGATGAGGCTGAGCAACAGCTTTCCAGGCTAGCTCTTTCTGCCTGCGAGCTATCTGCAGACGTTTGCATTTTCAGAGCAGGGCTGCCGGAGGTGCCCGGCACGGACCACCTAAGCTACGTTTGAAGTTTGAGGGGACAAGACAAGCAAGCAGCCCCAGTCTCTGTGCCTCTGTGCGAGCAGTGCCATGGGCAGATGAGGCTGAGCAACAGCTTTCCAGGCTAGCTCTTTCTGCCTGCGAGCTATCTGCAGACGTTCGCATTTTCGGAGCAGGGCTGCCGGAGGCGCCCAGCACGGACCACCTAAGCTACGTTTGAAGTTTGAGGGGACAAGACAAGCAAGCAGCCCCAGTCTCTGTGCCTCTGTGCGAGCAGTGCCATGGGCAGATGAGGCTGAGCAACAGCTTTCCAGGCTAGCTCTTTCTGCCTGCGAGCTATCTGCAGACTTTTGCATTTTCGGAGCAGGGCTGCCGGAGGCGCCCGGCACAGACCACCTAAGCTACGTTTGAAGTTTGAGGGGACAAGACAAGCAAGCAGCCCCAGTCTCTGTGCCTCTGTGCGAGCAGTGCCATGGGCAGATGAGGCTGAGCAACAGCTTTCCAGGCTAGCTCTTTCTGCCTGCGAGCTATCTGCAGACTTTTGCATTTTCGGAGCAGGGCTGCCGGAGGCGCCCGGCACGGACCACCTAAGGTACATTTGAAGTTTGAGGGGACAAGACAAGCAAGCAGCCCCAGTCTCTGTGCCTCTGTGCGAGCAGTGCCATGGGCAGATGAGGCTGAGCAACAGCTTTCCAGGCTAGCTCTTTCTGCCTGCGAGCTATCTGCAGACGTTTGCATTTTCGGAGCAGGGCTGCCGGAGGCGCCCGGCACGGACCACCTAAGCTACGTTTGAAGTTTGAGGGGGCAAGACAAGCAAGCAGCCCCAGTCTCTGTGCCTCTGTGCGAGCAGTGCCATGGGCAGATGAGGCTGAGCAACAGCTTTCCAGGCTAGCTCTTTCTGCCTGCGAGCTATCTGCAGACGTTTGCATTTTCGGAGCAGGGCTGCCGGAGGCGCCCGGCACGGACCACCTAAGCTACATTTGAAGTTTGAGTGGACAAGACAAGCAAGCAGCCCCAGTCTCTGTGCCTCTGTGCGAGCAGTGCCATGGGCAGATGAGGCTGAGCAACAGCTTTCCAGGCTAGCTCTTTCTGCCTGCGAGCTATCTGCAGACGTTTGGTTTTTCGGAGCAAGGCTGCCGGAGGCGCCCGGCACGGACCACCTAAGCTACGTTTGAAGTTTGAGGGGACAAGACAAGCAAGCAGCCCCAGTCTCTGTGCCTCTGTGCGAGCAGTGCCATGGGCAGATGAGGCTGAGCAACAGCTTTCCAGGCTAGCTCTTTCTGCCTGCGAGCTATCTGCAGACGTTCGCATTTTTGGAGCAGGGCTGCCGGAGGCGCCCGGCACAGACCACCTAAGCTACGTTTGAAGTTTGAGGGGACAAGACAAGCAAGCAGCCCCAGTCTCTGTGCCTCTGTGCGAGCAGTGCCATGGGCAGATGAGGCTGAGCAACAGCTTTCCAGGCTAGCTCTTTCTGCCTGCGAGCTATCTGCAGACGTTCGCATTTTTGGAGCAGGGCTGTCGGAGGCGCCCGGCACAGACCACCTAAGCTACGTTTGAAGTTTGAGGGGACAAGACAAGCAAGTAGCCCCAGTCTCTGTGCCTCTGTGCGAGCAGTGCCATGGGCAGATGAGGCTGAGCAACAGCTTTCCAGGCTAGCTCTTTCTGCCTGCGAGCTATCTGCAGACTTTTGCATTTTCGGAGCAGGGCTGCCGGAGGCGCCCGGCACGGACCACCTAAGCTACGTTTGAAGTTTGAGGGGACAAGACAAGCAAGCAGCTCCAGTCTCTGTGCCTCTGTGCGAGCAGTGCCATGGGCAGATGAGGCTGAGCAACAGCTTTCCAGGCTAGCTCTTTCTGCCTGCGAGCTATCTGCAGACGTTCGCATTTTCGGAGCAGGGCTGCCGGAGGCGCCCGGCACGGACCACCTAAGCTACATTTGAAGTTTGAGGGGACAAGACAAGCAAGCAGCCCCAGTCTCTGTGCCTCTGTGCGAGCAGTGCCATGGGCAGATGAGGCTGAGCAACAGCTTTCCAGGCTAGCTCTTTCTGCCTGCGAGCTATCTGCAGACGTTCGCATTTTCGGAGCAGGGCTGCCGGATGCGCCCGGCACGGACCACCTAAGCTACATTTGAAGTTTGAGGGGACAAGACAAGCAAGCAGCCCCAGTCTCTGTGCCTCTGTGCGAGCAGTGCCATGGGCAGATGAGGCTGAGCAACAGCTTTCCAGGCTAGCTCTTTCTGCCTGCGAGCTATCTGCAGACGTTTGCATTTTCGGAGCAGGGCTGCCGGAGGCGCCCGGCACAGACCACCTAAGCTACGTTTGAAGTTTGAGGGGACAAGACAAGCAAGCAGCCCCAGTCTCTGTGCCTCTGTGCGAGCAGTGCCATGGGCAGATGAGGCTGAGCAACAGCTTTCCAGGCTAGCTCTTTCTGCCTGCGAGCTATCTGCAGACGTTTGCATTTTCGGAGCAGGGCTGCCGGAGGCGCCCGGCACGGACCACCTAAGCTACGTTTGAAGTTTGAGGGGGCAAGACAAGCAAGCAGCCCCAGTCTCTGTGCCTCTGTGCGAGCAGTGCCATGGGCAGATGAGGCTGAGCAACAGCTTTCCAGGCTAGCTCTTTCTGCCTGCGAGCTATCTGCAAACGTTTGCATTTTCGGAGCAGGGCTGCCGGAGGCACCCGGCACGGACCACCTAAGTTACATTTGAAGTTTGAGGGGGCAAGACAAGCAAGCAGCCCCAGTCTCTGTGCCTCTGTGCGAGCAGTGCCATGGGCAGATGAGGCTGAGCAACAGCTTTCCAGGCTAGCTCTTTCTGCCTGCGAGCTATCTGCAGACGTTTGCATTTTCGGAGCAGGGCTGCCGGATGCGCCCGGCACGGACTACCTAAGCTACATTTTAAGTTTGAGGGGGCAAAACAAGCAAGCAGCCCCAGTCTCTGTGCCTCTGTGCGAGCAGTGCCATGGGCAGATGAGGCTGAGCAACAGCTTTCCAGGCTAGCTCTTTCTGCCTGCGAGCTATCTGCAGACGTTCGCATTTTCGGAGCAGGGCTGCCGGAGGCGCCCGGCACAGACCACCTAAGCTCCGTTTGAAGTTTGAGGGGACAAGACAAACAAGCAGCCCCAGTCTCTGTGCCTCTGTGCGAGCAGTGCCATGGGCAGATGAGGCTGAGCAACAGCTTTCCAGGCTAGCTCTTTCTGCCTGCGAGCTATCTGCAGACGTTTGCGTTTTCGGAGCAGGGCTGCCGGAGGCTCCCGGCACGGACCACCTAAGCTACGTTTGAAGTTTGAGGGGGCAAGACAAGCAAGCAGCCCCAGTCTCTGTGCCTCTGTGCGAGCAGTGCCATGGGCAGATGAGGCTGAGCAACAGCTTTCCAGGCTAGCTCTTTCTGCCTGCGAGCTATCTGCAGACGTTCGCATTTTCGGAGCAGGGCTGCCGGAGGCACCCGGCACAGACCACCTAAGCTACGTTTGAAGTTTGAGGGGACAAGACAAGCAAGCAGCCCCAGTCTCTGTGCCTCTGTGCGAGCAGTGCCATGGGCAGATGAGGCTGAGCAACAGCTTTCCAGGCTAGCTCTTTCTGCCTGCGAGCTATCTGCAGACGTTTGCATTTTCGGAGCAGGGCTGCCGGATGCACCCGGCACGGACCACCTAAGTTACAATTGAAGTTTGAGGGGGCAAGACAAGCAAGCAGCCCCAGTCTCTGTGCCTCTGTGCGAGCAGTGCCATGGGCAGATGAGGCTGAGCAACAGCTTTCCAGGCTAGCTCTTTCTGCCTGCGAGCTATCTGCAGACGTTTGCATTTTCGGAGCAGGGCTGCCGGATGCGCCCGGCACGGACTACCTAAGCTCCATTTTAAGTTTGAGGGGGCAAAACAAGCAAGCAGCCCCAGTCTCTGTGCCTCTGTGCGAGCAGTGCCATGGGCAGATGAGGCTGAGCAACAGCTTTCCAGGCTAGCTCTTTCTGCCTGCGAGCTATCTGCAGACGTTTGCATTTGCGGAGCAGGGCTGCCGGATGCGCCCGGCACGGACTACCTAAGCTACATTTTAAGTTTGAGGGGGCAAAACAAGCAAGCAGCCCCAGTCTCTGTGCCTCTGTGCGAGCAGTGCCATGGGCAGATGAGGCTGAGCAACAGCTTTCCAGGCTAGCTCTTTCTGCCTGCGAGCTATCTGCAGACGTTTGGTTTTTCGGAGCAAGGCTGCCGGAGGCGCCCGGCACGGACCACCTAAGCTACGTTTGAAGTTTGAGGGGACAAGACAAGCAAGCAGCCCCAGTCTCTGTGCCTCTGTGCGAGCAGTGCCATGGGCAGATGAGGCTGAGCAACAGCTTTCCAGGCTAGCTCTTTCTGCCTGCGAGCTATCTGCAGACGTTCGCATTTTCGGAGCAGGGCTGCCGGAGGCGCCCGGCACAGACCACCTAAGCTACGTTTGAAGTTTGAGGGGACAAGACAAACAAGCAGCCCCAGTCTCTGTGCCTCTGTGCGAGCAGTGCCATGGGCAGATGAGGCTGAGCAACAGCTTTCCAGGCTAGCTCTTTCTGCCTGCGAGCTATCTGCAGACGTTTGCGTTTTCGGAGCAGGGCTGCCGGAGGCTCCCGGCACGGACCACCTAAGCTACGTTTGAAGTTTGAGGGGGCAAGACAAGCAAGCAGCCCCAGTCTCTGTGCCTCTGTGCGAGCAGTGCCATGGGCAGATGAGGCTGAGCAACAGCTTTCCAGGCTAGCTCTTTCTGCCTGCGAGCTATCTGCAGACGTTCGCATTTTCGGAGCAGGGCTGCCGGAGGCACCCGGCACAGACCACCTAAGCTACGTTTGAAGTTTGAGGGGACAAGACAAGCAAGCAGCCCCAGTCTCTGTGCCTCTGTGCGAGCAGTGCCATGGGCAGATGAGGCTGAGCAACAGCTTTCCAGGCTAGCTCTTTCTGCCTGCGAGCTATCTGCAGACGTTTGCATTTTCGGAGCAGGGCTGCCGGATGCACCCGGCACGGACCACCTAAGTTACATTTGAAGTTTGAGGGGGCAAGACAAGCAAGCAGCCCCAGTCTCTGTGCCTCTGTGCGAGCAGTGCCATGGGCAGATGAGGCTGAGCAACAGCTTTCCAGGCTAGCTCTTTCTGCCTGCGAGCTATCTGCAGACGTTTGCATTTTCGGAGCAGGGCTGCCGGATGCGCCCGGCACGGACTACCTAAGCTCCATTTTAAGTTTGAGGGGGCAAAACAAGCAAGCAGCCCCAGTCTCTGTGCCTCTGTGCGAGCAGTGCCATGGGCAGATGAGGCTGAGCAACAGCTTTCCAGGCTAGCTCTTTCTGCCTGCGAGCTATCTGCAGACGTTTGCATTTTTGGAGCAGGGCTGCCGGAGGCGCCCGGCACAGACCACCTAAGCTACGTTTGAAGTTTGAGGGGACAAGACAAGCAAGCAGCCCCAGTCTCTGTGCCTCTGTGCGAGCAGTGCCATGGGCAGATGAGGCTGAGCAACAGCTTTCCAGGCTAGCTCTTTCTGCCTGTGAGCTATCTGCAGACGTTCGCATTTTTGGAGCAGGGCTGCCGTATGCGCCCGGCACAGACCACCTAAGCTACGTTTGAAGTTTGAGGGGACAAGACAAGCAAGTAGCCCCAGTCTCTGTGCCTCTGTGCGAGCAGTGCCATGGGCAGATGAGGCTGAGCAACAGCTTTCCAGGCTAGCTCTTTCTGCCTGCGAGCTATCTGCAGACGTTCGCATTTTCGGAGCAGGGCTGCCGGAGGCGCCCGGCACAGACCACCTAAGCTACGTTTGAAGTTTGAGGGGACAAGACAAACAAGCAGCCCCAGTCTCTGTGCCTCTGTGCGAGCAGTGCCATGGGCAGATGAGGCTGAGCAACAGCTTTCCAGGCTAGCTCTTTCTGCCTGCGAGCTATCTGCAGACGTTCGCATTTTCGGAGCAGGGCTGCCGGAGGCGCCCGGCACAGACCACCTAAGCTACGTTTGAAGTTTGAGGGGACAAGACAAGCAAGCAGCCCCAGTCTCTGTGCCTCTGTGCGAGCAGTGCCATGGGCAGATGAGGCTGAGCAACAGCTTTCCAGGCTAGCTCTTTCTGCCTGCGAGCTATCTGCAGACGTTTGGATTTTCGGAGCAGGGCTGCCGGAGGCTCCCGGCACGGACCACCTAAGCTACGTTTGAAGTTTGAGGGGGC
Organism: Opisthocomus hoazin; assembly: GCF_030867145.1. Lineage (NCBI taxonomy): Eukaryota > Metazoa > Chordata > Aves > Opisthocomiformes > Opisthocomidae > Opisthocomus > Opisthocomus hoazin. Next base: position 140,106 of record NW_027449017.1, read on the forward strand.
AAGACAAGCAAGCAGCCCCAGTCTCTGTGCCTCTGTGCGAGCAGTGCCATGGGCAGATGAGGCTGAGCAACAGCTTTCCAGGCTAGCTCTTTCTGCCTGCGAGCTATCTGCAGACGTTTGCATTTGCGGAGCAGGGCTGCCGGAGGCGCCCGGCACGGACTACCTAAGCTACATTTTAAGTTTGAGGGGGCAAGACAAGCAAGCAGCCCCAGTCTCTGTGCCTCTGTGCGAGCAGTGCCATGGGCAGATGAGGCTGAGCAACAGCTTTCCAGGCTAGCTCTTTCTGCCTGCGAGCTATCTGCAGACGTTTGGTTTTTCGGAGCAAGGCTGCCGGAGGCGCCCGGCACGGACCACCTAAGCTACGTTTGAAGTTTGAGGGGGCAAGACAAGCAAGCAGCCCCAGTCTCTGTGCCTCTGTGCGAGCAGTGCCATGGGCAGATGAGGCTGAGCAACAGCTTTCCAGGCTAGCTCTTTCTGCCTGCGAGCTATCTGCAGACGTTCGCATTTTTGGAGCAGGGCTGCCGGAGGCGCCCGGCACAGACCACCTAAGCTACGTTTGAAGTTTGAGGGGACAAGACAAGCAAGCAGCCCCAGTCTCTGTGCCTCTGTGCGAGCAGTGCCATGGGCAGATGAGGCTGAGCAACAGCTTTCCAGGCTAGCTCTTTCTGCCTGCGAGCTATCTGCAGACGTTCGCATTTTTGGAGCAGGGCTGCCGGAGGCGCCCGGCACAGACCACCTAAGCTACGTTTGAAGTTTGAGGGGACAAGACAAGCAAGTAGCCCCAGTCTCTGTGCCTCTGTGCGAGCAGTGCCATGGGCAGATGAGGCTGAGCAACAGCTTTCCAGGCTAGCTCTTTCTGCCTGCGAGCTATCTGCAGACGTTCGCATTTTCGGAGCAGGGCTGCCGGAGGCGCCCGGCACAGACCACCTAAGCTACGTTTGAAGTTTGAGGGGACAAGACAAACAAGCAGCCCCAGTCTCTGTGCCTCTGTGCGAGCAGTGCCATGGGCAGATGAGGCTGAGCAACAGCTTTCCAGGCTAGCTCTTTCTGCCTGCGAGCTATCTGCAGACGTTCGCATTTTCAGAGCAGGGCTGCCGGAGGCGCCCGGCACAGACCACCTAAGCTACGTTTGAAGTTTGAGGGGACAAGACAAACAAGCAGCCCCAGTCTCTGTGCCTCTGTGCGAGCAGTGCCATGGGCAGATGAGGCTGAGCAACAGCTTTCCAGGCTAGCTCTTTCTGCCTGCGAGCTATCTGCAGACGTTTGGATTTTCGGAGCAGGGCTGCCGGAGGCTCCCGGCACGGACCACCTAAGCTACGTTTGAAGTTTGAGGGGGCAAGACAAGCAAGCAGCCCCAGTCTCTGTGCCTCTGTGCGAGCAGTGCCATGGGCAGATGAGGCTGAGCAACAGCTTTCCAGGCTAGCTCTTTCTGCCTGCGAGCTATCTGCAGACGTTCGCATTTTCGGAGCAGGGCTGCCGGAGGCGCCCGGCACAGACCACCTAAGCTACGTTTGAAGTTTGAGGGGACAAGACAAGCAAGCAGCCCCAGTCTCTGTGCCTCTGTGCGAGCAGTGCCATGGGCAGATGAGGCTGAGCAACAGCTTTCCAGGCTAGCTCTTTCTGCCTGCGAGCTATCTGCAAACGTTTGCATTTTCGGAGCAGGGCTGCCGGATGCACCCGGCACGGACCACCTAAGTTACATTTGAAGTTTGAGGGGGCAAGACAAGCAAGCAGCCCCAGTCTCTGTGCCTCTGTGCGAGCAGTGCCATGGGCAGATGAGGGTGAGCAACAGCTTTCCAGGCTAGCTCTTTCTGCCTGCGAGCTATCTGCAGACGTTTGCATTTTCGGAGCAGGGCTGCCGGATGCGCCCGGCACGGACTACCTAAGCTACATTTTAAGTTTGAGGAGGCAAAACAAGCAAGCAGCCCCAGTCTCTGTGCCTCTGTGCGAGCAGTGCCATGGGCAGATGAGGCTGAGCAACAGCTTTCCAGGCTAGCTCTTTCTGCCTGCGAGCTATCTGCAGACGTTTGCATTTGCGGAGCAGGGCTGCCGGATGCGCCCGGCACGGACTACCTAAGCTACATTTTAAGTTTGAGGGGGCAAAACAAGCAAGCAGCCCCAGTCTCTGTGCCTCTGTGCGAGCAGTGCCATGGGCAGATGAGGCTGAGCAACAGCTTTCCAGGCTAGCTCTTTCTGCCTGCGAGCTATCTGCAGACGTTTGGTTTTTCGGAGCAAGGCTGCCGGAGGCGCCCGGCACGGACCACCTAAGCTACGTTTGAAGTTTGAGGGGACAAGACAAGCAAGCAGCCCCAGTCTCTGTGCCTCTGTGCGAGCAGTGCCATGGGCAGATGAGGCTGAGCAACAGCTTTCCAGGCTAGCTCTTTCTGCCTGCGAGCTATCTGCAGACGTTCGCATTTTTGGAGCAGGGCTGCCGGAGGCGCCCGGCACGGACCACCTAAGCTACGTTTGAAGTTTGAGGGGACAAGACAAGCAAGCAGCCCCAGTCTCTGTGCCTCTGTGCGAGCAGTGCCATGGGAAGATGAGGCTGAGCAACAGCTTTCCAGGCTAGCTCTTTCTGCCTGCGAGCTATCTGCAGACGTTTGCATTTTCGGAGCAGGGCTGCCGGATGCACCCGGCACGGACCACCTAAGTTACATTTGAAGTTTAAGGGGGCAAGACAAGCAAGCAGCCCCAGTCTCTGTGCCTCTGTGCGAGCAGTGCCATGGGCAGATGAGGCTGAGCAACAGCTTTCCAGGCTAGCTCTTTCTGCCTGCGAGCTATCTGCAGACGTTTGCATTTTCGGAGCAGGGCTGCCGGATGCGCCCGGCACGGACCACCTAAGCTACATTTTAAGTTTGAGGGGGCAAAACAAGCAAGCAGCCCCAGTCTCTGTGCCTCTGTGCGAGCAGTGCCATGGGCAGATGAGGCTGAGCAACAGCTTTCCAGGCTAGCTCTTTCTGCCTGCGAGCTATCTGCAGACGTTTGCATTTGCGGAGCAGGGCTGCCGGAGGCGCCCGGCACGAACTACCTAAGCTACATTTTAAGTTTGAGGAGGCAAAACAAGCAAGCAGCCCCAGTCTCTGTGCCTCTGTGCGAGCAGTGCCATGGGCAGATGAGGCTGAGCAACAGCTTTCCAGGCTAGCTCTTTCTGCCTGCGAGCTATCTGCAGACGTTTGGTTTTTCGGAGCAAGGCTGCCGGAGGCGCCCGGCACGGACCACCTAAGCTACGTTTGAAGTTTGAGGGGACAAGACAAGCAAGCAGCCCCAGTCTCTGTGCCTCTGTGCGAGCAGTGCCATGGGCAGATGAGGCTGAGCAACAGCTTTCCAGGCTAGCTCTTTCTGCCTGCGAGCTATCTGCAGACGTTCGCATTTTTGGAGCAGGGCTGCCGGAGGCGCCCGGCACAGACCACCTAAGTTACATTTGAAGTTTGAGGGGGCAAGACAAGCAAGCAGCCCCAGTCTCTGTGCCTCTGTGCGAGCAGTGCCATGGGCAGATGAGGCTGAGCAACAGCTTTCCAGGCTAGCTCTTTCTGCCTGCGAGCTATCTGCAGACGTTTGCATTTTCGGAGAAGGGCTGCCGGATGCGCCCGGCACGGACTACCTAAGCTACATTTTAAGTTTGAGGGGGCAAAACAAGCAAGCAGCCCCAGTCTCTGTGCCTCTGTGCGAGCAGTGCCATGGGCAGATGAGGCTGAGCAACAGCTTTCCAGGCTAGCTCTTTCTGCCTGCGAGCTATCTGCAGACGTTTGCATTTGCGGAGCAGGGCTGCCGGATGAGCCCGGCACGGACTACCTAAGCTACATTTTAAGTTTGAGGGGGCAAAACAAGCAAGCAGCCCCAGTCTCTGTGCCTCTGTGCGAGCAGTGCCATGGGCAGATGAGGCTGAGCAACAGCTTTCCAGGCTAGCTCTTTCTGCCTGCGAGCTATCTGCAGACGTTTGGTTTTTCGGAGCAAGGCTGCCGGAGGCGCCCGGCACGGACCACCTAAGACATGTTTGAAGTTTGAGGGGACAAGACAAGCAAGCAGCCCCAGTCTCTGTGCCTCTGTGCGAGCAGTGCCATGGGCAGATGAGGCTGAGCAACAGCTTTCCAGGCTAGCTCTTTCTGCCTGCGAGCTATCTGCAGACGTTCGCATTTTCGGAGCAGGGCTGCCGGAGGCTCCCGGCACGGACCACCTAAGCTACGTTTGAAGTTTGAGGGGACAAGACAAGCAAGCAGCCCCAGTCTCTGTGCCTCTGTGCGAGCAGTGCCATGGGCAGATGAGGCTGAGCAACAGCTTTCCAGGCTAGCTCTTTCTGCCTGCGAGCTATCTGCAGACGTTCGCATTTTCGGAGCAGGGCTGCCGGAGGCGCCCGGCACGGACCACCTAAGCTACGTTTGAAGTTTGAGGGGACAAGACAAGCAAGCAGCCCCAGTCTCTGTGCCTCTGTGCGAGCAGTGCCATGGGCAGATGAGGCTGAGCAACAGCTTTCCAGGCTAGCTCTTTCTGGCTGCGAGCTATCTGCAAACGTTTGCATTTTCGGAGCAGGGCTGCCGGATGCACCCGGCACGGACCACCTAAGTTACATTTGAAGTTTGAGGGGGCAAGACAAGCAAGCAGCCCCAGTCTCTGTGCCTCTGTGCGAGCAGTGCCATGGGCAGATGAGGCTGAGCAACCGCTTTCCAGGCTAGCTCTTTCTGCCTGCGAGCTATCTGCAGACGTTTGCATTTGCGGAGCAGGGCTGCAGGATGCGCCCGGCACGGACTACTTAATCTACATTTTAAGTTTGAGGGGGCAAAACAAGCAAGCAGCCCCAGTCTCTGTGCCTCTGTGCGAGCAGTGCCATGGGCAGATGAGGCTGAGCAACAGCTTTCCAGGCTAGCTCTTTCTGCCTGCGAGCTATCTGCAGACGTTTGGTTTTTCGGAGCAAGGCTGCCGGAGGCGCCCGGCACGGACCACCTAAGCTACGTTTGAAGTTTGAGGGGACAAGACAAGCAAGCAGCCCCAGTCTCTGTGCCTCTGTGCGAGCAGTGCCATGGGCAGATGAGGCTGAGCAACAGCTTTCCAGGCTAGCTCTTTCTGCCTGCGAGCTATCTGCAGACGTTCGCATTTTTGGAGCAGGGCTGCCGGAGGCGCCCGGCACAGACCACCTAAGCTACGTTTGAAGTTTGAGGGGACAAGACAAGCAAGTAGCCCCAGTCTCTGTGCCTCTGTGCGAGCAGTGCCATGGGCAGATGAGGCTGAGCAACAGCTTTCCAGGCTAGCTCTTTCTGCCTGCGAGCTATCTGCAGACGTTCGCATTTTCGGAGCAGGGCTGCCGGAGGCGCCCGGCACAGACCACCTAAGATACGTTTGAAGTTTGAGGGGACAAGACAAACAAGCAGCCCCAGTCTCTGTGCCTCTGTGCGAGCAGTGCCATGGGCAGATGAGGCTGAGCAACAGCTTTCCAGGCTAGCTCTTTCTGCCTGCGAGCTATCTGCAGACGTTTGGATTTTCGGAGCAGGGCTGCCGGAGGCGCCCGGCACAGACCACCTAAGCTACGTTTGAAGTTTGAGGGGACAAGACAAGCAAGCAGCTCCAGTCTCTGTGCCTCTGTGCGAGCAGTGCCATGGGCAGATGAGGCTGAGCAACAGCTTTCCAGGCTAGCTCTTTCTGCCTGCGAGCTATCTGCAGACGTTCGCATTTTTGGAGCAGGGCTGCCGGAGGCGCCCGGCACGGACCACCTAAGCTACGTTTGAAGTTTGAGGGGACAAGACAAGCAAGCAGCCCCAGTCTCTGTGCCTCTGTGCGAGCAGTGCCATGGGCAGATGAGGCTGAGCAACAGCTTTCCAGGCTAGCTCTTTCTGCCTGCGAGCTATCTGCAGACGTTCGCATTTTCGGAGCAGGGCTGCCGGATGCGCCCGGCACGGACCACCTAAGCTACATTTGAAGTTTGAGGGGACAAGACAAGCAAGCAGCCCCAGTCTCTGTGCCTCTGTGCGAGCAGTGCCATGGGCAGATGAGGCTGAGCAACAGCTTTCCAGGCTAGCTCTTTCTGCCTGCGAGCTATCTGCAGACGTTTGCATTTTCGGAGCAGGGCTGCCGGAGGCGCCCGGCACAGACCACCTAAGCTACGTTTGAAGTTTGAGGGGACAAGACAAGCAAGCAGCCCCAGTCTCTGTGCCTCTGTGCGAGCAGTGCCATGGGCAGATGAGGCTGAGCAACAGCTTCCCAGGCTAGCTCTTTCTGCCTGAGAGCTATCTGCAGACGTTTGGATTTTCGGAGCAGGGCTGCCGGAGGCGCCCGGCACGGACCACCTAAGCTACGTTTGAAGTTTGAGGGGACAAGACAAGCAAGCAGCCCCAGTCTCTGTGCCTCTGTGCGAGCAGTGCCATGGGCAGATGAGGCTGAGCAACAGCTTTCCAGGCTAGCTCTTTCTGCCTGCGAGCTATCTGCAGACGTTTGCATTTTCGGAGCAGGGCTGCCGGAGGCTCCCGGCACGGACCACCTAAGCTACGTTTGAAGTTTGAGGGGACAAGACAAGCAAGCAGCCCCAGTCTCTGTGCCTCTGTGCGAGCAGTGCCATGGGCAGATGAGGCTGAGCAACAGCTTTCCAGGCTAGCTCTTTCTGCCTGCGAGCTATCTGCAGACGTTTGCATTTGCGGAGCAGGGCTGCCGGATGCGCCCGGCACGGACCACCTAAGCTACGTTTGAAGTTTGAGGGGGCAAGACAAGCAAGCAGCCCCAGTCTCTGTGCCTCTGTGCGAGCAGTGCCATGGGCAGATGAGGCTGAGCAACAGCTTTCCAGGCTAGCTCTTTCTGCCTGCGAGCTATCTGCAGACGTTCGCATTTTCGGAGCAGGGCTGCCGGAGGCTCCCGGCACGGACCACCTAAGCTACGTTTGAAGTTTGAGGGGACAAGACAAGCAAGCAGCCCCAGTCTCTGTGCCTCTGTGCGAGCAGTGCCATGGGCAGATGAGGCTGAGCAACAGCTTTCCAGGCTAGCTCTTTCTGCCTGCGAGCTATCTGCAGACGTTCACATTTTCGGAGCAGGGCTGCCGGAGGCGCCCGGCACAGACCACCTAAGCTACGTTTGAAGTTTGAGGGGACAAGACAAGCAAGCAGCCCCAGTCTCTGTGCCTCTGTGCGAGCAGTGCCATGGGCAGATGAGGCTGAGCAACAGCTTTCCAGGCTAGCTCTTTCTGCCTGCGAGCTATCTGCAGACGTTTGCATTTGCGGAGCAGGGCTGCCGGATGCGCCCGGCACGGACTACTTAATCTACATTTTAAGTTTGAGGGGGCAAAACAAGCAAGCAGCCCCAGTCTCTGTGCCTCTGTGCGAGCAGTGCCATGGGCAGATGAGGCTGAGCAACAGCTTTCCAGGCTAGCTCTTTCTGCCTGCGAGCTATCTGCAGACGTTTGGTTTTTCGGAGCAAGGCTGCCGGAGGCGCCCGGCACGGACCACCTAAGCTACGTTTGAAGTTTGAGGGGACAAGACAAGCAAGCAGCCCCAGTCTCTGTGCCTCTGTGCGAGCAGTGCCATGGGCAGATGAGGCTGAGCAACAGCTTTCCAGGCTAGCTCTTTCTGCCTGCGAGCTATCTGCAGACGTTCGCATTTTTGGAGCAGGGCTGCCGGAGGCGCCCGGCACAGACCACCTAAGCTACGTTTGAAGTTTGAGGGGACAAGACAAGCAAGTAGCCCCAGTCTCTGTGCCTCTGTGCGAGCAGTGCCATGGGCAGATGAGGCTGAGCAACAGCTTTCCAGGCTAGCTCTTTCTGCCTGCGAGCTATATGCAGACGTTCGCATTTTCGGAGCAGGGCTGCCGGAGGCGCCCGGCACAGACCACCTAAGATACGTTTGAAGTTTGAGGGGACAAGACAAACAAGCAGCCCCAGTCTCTGTGCCTCTGTGCGAGCAGTGCCATGGGCAGATGAGGCTGAGCAACAGCTTTCCAGGCTAGCTCTTTCTGCCTGCGAGCTATCTGCAGACGTTTGGATTTTCGGAGCAGGGCTGCCGGAGGCGCCCGGCACAGACCACCTAAGCTACGTTTGAAGTTTGAGGGGACAAGACAAGCAAGCAGCTCCAGTCTCTGTGCCTCTGTGCGAGCAGTGCCATGGGCAGATGAGGCTGAGCAACAGCTTTCCAGGCTAGCTCTTTCTGCCTGCGAGCTATCTGCAGACGTTCGCATTTTTGGAGCAGGGCTGCCGGAGGCGCCCGGCACGGACCACCTAAGCTACGTTTGAAGTTTGAGGGGACAAGACAAGCAAGCAGCCCCAGTCTCTGTGCCTCTGTGCGAGCAGTGCCATGGGCAGATGAGGCTGAGCAACAGCTTTCCAGGCTAGCTCTTTCTGCCTGCGAGCTATCTGCAGAAGTTCGCATTTTCGGAGCAGGGCTGCCGGATGCGCCCGGCACGGACCACCTAAGCTACATTTGAAGTTTGAGGGGACAAGACAAGCAAGCAGCCCCAGTCTCTGTGCCTCTGTGCGAGCAGTGCCATGGGCAGATGAGGCTGAGCAACAGCTTTCCAGGCTAGCTCTTTCTGCCTGCGAGCTATCTGCAGACGTTTGCATTTTCGGAGCAGGGCTGCCGGAGGCGCCCGGCACAGACCACCTAAGCTACGTTTGAAGTTTGAGGGGACAAGACAAGCAAGCAGCCCCAGTCTCTGTGCCTCTGTGCGAGCAGTGCCATGGGCAGATGAGGCTGAGCAACAGCTTTCTAGGCTAGCTCTTTCTGCCTGCGAGCTATCTGCAGACGTTTGGTTTTTCGGAGCAAGGCTGCAGGAGGCGCCCGGCACGGACCACCTAAGCTACGTTTGAAGTTTGAGGGGACAAGACAAGCAAGCAGCCCCAGTCTCTGTGCCTCTGTGCGAGCAGTGCCATGGGCAGATGAGGCTGAGCAACAGCTTTCCAGGCTAGCTCTTTCTGCCTGCGAGCTATCTGCAGACGTTCGCATTTTTGAAGCAGGGCTGCCGGAGGCGCCCGGCACAGACCACCTAAGCTACGTTTGAAGTTTGAGGGGACAAGACAAGCAAGCAGCCCCAGTCTCTGTGCCTCTGTGCGAGCAGTGCCATGGGCAGATGAGGCTGAGCAACAGCTTTCCAGGCTAGCTCTTTCTGCCTGCGAGCTATCTGCAGACGTTCGCATTTTTGGAGCAGGGCTGCCGGAGGCGCCCGGCACAGACCACCTAAGCTACGTTTGAAGTTTGAGGGGACAAGACAAGCAAGTAGCCCCAGTCTCTGTGCCTCTGTGCGAGCAGTGCCATGGGCAGATGAGGCTGAGCAACAGCTTTCCAGGCTAGCTCTTTCTGCCTGCGAGCTATCTGCAGACGTTCGCATTTTCGGAGCAGGGCTGCCGGAGGCGCCCGGCACAGACCACCTAAGCTACGTTTGAAGTTTGAGGGGACAAGACAAGCAAGCAGCCCCAGTCTCTGTGCCTCTGTGCGAGCAGTGCCATGGGCAGATGAGGCTGAGCAACAGCTTTCCAGGCTAGCTCTTTCTGCCTGCGAGCTATCTGCAGACGTTTGGATTTTCGGAGAAGGGCTGCCGGAGGCGCCCGGCACGGACCACCTAAGCTACGTTTGAAGTTTGAGGGGACAAGACAAGCAAGCAGCTCCAGTCTCTGTGCCTCTGTGCGAGCAGTGCCATGGGCAGATGAGGCTGAGCAACAGCTTTCCAGGCTAGCTCTTTCTGCCTGCGAGCTATCTGCAGACGTTCGCATTTTCGGAGCAGGGCTGCCGGATGCGCCCGGCACGGACCACCTAAGCTACGTTTGAAGTTTGAGGGGACAAGACAAGCAAGCAGCCCCAGTCTCTGTGCCTCTGTGCGAGCAGTGCCATGGGCAGATGAGGCTGAGCAACAGCTTTCCAGGCTAGCTCTTTCTGCCTGCGAGCTATCTGCAGACGTTCGCATTTTCGGAGCAGGGCTGCCGGATGCGCCCGGCACGGACCACCTAAGCTACATTTGAAGTTTGAGGGGACAAGACAAGCAAGCAGCTCCAGTCTCTGTGCCTCTGTGCGAGCAGTGCCATGGGCAGATGAGGCTGAGCAACAGCTTTCCAGGCTAGCTCTTTCTGCCTGCGAGCTATCTGCAGACGTTTGCATTTTCGGAGCAGGGCTGCCGGATGCGCCCGGCACGGACCACCTAAGCTACATTTGAAGTTTGAGGGGACAAGACAAGCAAGCAGCCCCAGTCTCTGTGCCTCTGTGCGAGCAGTGCCATGGGCAGATGAGGCTGAGCAACAGCTTTCTAGGCTAGCTCTTTCTGCCTGCGAGCTATCTGCAGACGTTTGGTTTTTCGGAGCAAGGCTGCAGGAGGCGCCCGGCACGGACCACCTAAGCTACGTTTGAAGTTTGAGGGGACAAGACAAGCAAGCAGCCCCAGTCTCTGTGCCTCTGTGCGAGCAGTGCCATGGGCAGATGAGGCTGAGCAACAGCTTTCCAGGCTAGCTCTTTCTGCCTGCGAGCTATCTGCAAACGTTCGCATTTTTGAAGCAGGGCTGCCGGAGGCGCCCGGCACAGACCACCTAAGCTACGTTTGAAGTTTGAGGGGACAAGACAAGCAAGCAGCCCCAGTCTCTGTGCCTCTGTGCGAGCAGTGCCATGGGCAGATGAGGCTGAGCAACAGCTTTCCAGGCTAGCTCTTTCTGCCTGCGAGCTATCTGCAGACGTTCGCATTTTTGGAGCAGGGCTGCCGGAGGCGCCCGGCACAGACCACCTAAGCTACGTTTGAAGTTTGAGGGGACAAGACAAGCAAGTAGCCCCAGTCTCTGTGCCTCTGTGCGAGCAGTGCCATGGGCAGATGAGGCTGAGCAACAGCTTTCCAGGCTAGCTCTTTCTGCCTGCGAGCTATCTGCAGACGTTTGGTTTTTCGGAGCAAGGCTGCAGGAGGCGCCCGGCACGGACCACCTAAGCTACGTTTGAAGTTTGAGGGGACAAGACAAGCAAGCAGCCCCAGTCTCTGTGCCTCTGTGCGAGCAGTGCCATGGGCAGATGAGGCTGAGCAACAGCTTTCCAGGCTAGCTCTTTCTGCCTGCGAGCTATCTGCAGACGTTCGCATTTTTGAAGCAGGGCTGCCGGAGGCGCCCGGCACAGACCACCTAAGCTACGTTTGAAGTTTGAGGGGACAAGACAAGCAAGCAGCCCCAGTCTCTGTGCCTCTGTGCGAGCAGTGCCATGGGCAGATGAGGCTGAGCAACAGCTTTCCAGGCTAGCTCTTTCTGCCTGCGAGCTATCTGCAGACGTTCGCATTTTTGGAGCAGGGCTGCCGGAGGCGCCCGGCACAGACCACCTAAGCTACGTTTGAAGTTTGAGGGGACAAGACAAGCAAGTAGCCCCAGTCTCTGTGCCTCTGTGCGAGCAGTGCCATGGGCAGATGAGGCTGAGCAACAGCTTTCCAGGCTAGCTCTTTCTGCCTGCGAGCTATCTGCAGACGTTCGCATTTTCGGAGCAGGGCTGCCGGAGGCGCCCGGCACAGACCACCTAAGCTACGTTTGAAGTTTGAGGGGACAAGACAAGCAAGCAGCCCCAGTCTCTGTGCCTCTGTGCGAGCAGTGCCATGGGCAGATGAGGCTGAGCAACAGCTTTCCAGGCTAGCTCTTTCTGCCTGCGAGCTATCTGCAGACGTTTGGATTTTCGGAGAAGGGCTGCCGGAGGCGCCCGGCACGGACCACCTAAGCTACGTTTGAAGTTTGAGGGGACAAGACAAGCAAGCAGCTCCAGTCTCTGTGCCTCTGTGCGAGCAGTGCCATGGGCAGATGAGGCTGAGCAACAGCTTTCCAGGCTAGCTCTTTCTGCCTGCGAGCTATCTGCAGACGTTCGCATTTTCGGAGCAGGGCTGCCGGATGCGCCCGGCACGGACCACCTAAGCTACATTTGAAGTTTGAGGGGACAAGACAAGCAAGCAGCCCCAGTCTCTGTGCCTCTGTGCGAGCAGTGCCATGGGCAGATGAGGCTGAGCAACAGCTTTCCAGGCTAGCTCTTTCTGCCTGCGAGCTATCTGCAGACGTTCGCATTTTCGGAGCAGGGCTGCCGGATGCGCCCGGCACGGACCACCTAAGCTACATTTGAAGTTTGAGGGGACAAGACAAGCAAGCAGCTCCAGTCTCTGTGCCTCTGTGCGAGCAGTGCCATGGGCAGATGAGGCTGAGCAACAGCTTTCCAGGCTAGCTCTTTCTGCCTGCGAGCTATCTGCAGACGTTTGCATTTTCGGAGCAGGGCTGCCGGATGCGCCCGGCACGGACCACCTAAGCTACATTTGAAGTTTGAGGGGACAAGACAAGCAAGCAGCCCCAGTCTCTGTGCCTCTGTGCGAGCAGTGCCATGGGCAGATGAGGCTGAGCAACAGCTTTCTAGGCTAGCTCTTTCTGCCTGCGAGCTATCTGCAGACGTTTGGTTTTTCGGAGCAAGGCTGCAGGAGGCGCCCGGCACGGACCACCTAAGCTACGTTTGAAGTTTGAGGGGACAAGACAAGCAAGCAGCCCCAGTCTCTGTGCCTCTGTGCGAGCAGTGCCATGGGCAGATGAGGCTGAGCAACAGCTTTCCAGGCTAGCTCTTTCTGCCTGCGAGCTATCTGCAAACGTTCGCATTTTTGAAGCAGGGCTGCCGGAGGCGCCCGGCACAGACCACCTAAGCTACGTTTGAAGTTTGAGGGGACAAGACAAGCAAGCAGCCCCAGTCTCTGTGCCTCTGTGCGAGCAGTGCCATGGGCAGATGAGGCTGAGCAACAGCTTTCCAGGCTAGCTCTTTCTGCCTGCGAGCTATCTGCAGACGTTCGCATTTTTGGAGCAGGGCTGCCGGAGGCGCCCGGCACAGACCACCTAAGCTACGTTTGAAGTTTGAGGGGACAAGACAAGCAAGTAGCCCCAGTCTCTGTGCCTCTGTGCGAGCAGTGCCATGGGCAGATGAGGCTGAGCAACAGCTTTCCAGGCTAGCTCTTTCTGCCTGCGAGCTATCTGCAGACGTTCGCATTTTCGGAGCAGGGCTGCCGGAGGCGCCCGGCACAGACCACCTAAGCTACGTTTGAAGTTTGAGGGGACAAGACAAACAAGCAGCCCCAGTCTCTGTGCCTCTGTGCGAGCAGTGCCATGGGCAGATGAGGCTGAGCAACAGCTTTCCAGGCTAGCTCTTTCTGCCTGCGAGCTATCTGCAGACGTTTGGTTTTTCGGAGCAAGGCTGCCGGAGGCGCCCGGCACGGACCACCTAAGCTACGTTTGAAGTTTGAGGGGACAAGACAAGCAAGCAGCCCCAGTCTCTGTGCCTCTGTGCGAGCAGTGCCATGGGCAGATGAGGCTGAGCAACAGCTTTCCAGGCTAGCTCTTTCTGCCTGCGAGCTATCTGCAGACGTTCGCATTTTTGGAGCAGGGCTGCCGGAGGCGCCCGGCACAGACCACCTAAGCTACGTTTGAAGTTTGAGGGGACAAGACAAGCAAGTAGCCCCAGTCTCTGTGCCTCTGTGCGAGCAGTGCCATGGGCAGATGAGGCTGAGCAACAGCTTTCCAGGCTAGCTCTTTCTGCCTGCGAGCTATATGCAGACGTTCGCATTTTCGGAGCAGGGCTGCCGGAGGCGCCCGGCACAGACCACCTAAGATACGTTTGAAGTTTGAGGGGACAAGACAAACAAGCAGCCCCAGTCTCTGTGCCTCTGTGCGAGCAGTGCCATGGGCAGATGAGGCTGAGCAACAGCTTTCCAGGCTAGCTCTTTCTGCCTGCGAGCTATCTGCAGACGTTTGGATTTTCGGAGCAGGGCTGCCGGAGGCGCCCGGCACAGACCACCTAAGCTACGTTTGAAGTTTGAGGGGACAAGACAAGCAAGCAGCCCCAGTCTCTGTGCCTCTGTGCGAGCAGTGCCATGGGCAGATGAGGCTGAGCAACAGCTTTCCAGGCTAGCTCTTTCTGCCTGCGAGCTATCTGCAGACGTTCGCATTTTTGGAGCAGGGCTGCCGGAGGCGCCCGGCACGGACCACCTAAGCTACGTTTGAAGTTTGAGGGGACAAGACAAGCAAGCAGCCCCAGTCTCTGTGCCTCTGTGCGAGCAGTGCCATGGGCAGATGAGGCTGAGCAACAGCTTTCCAGGCTAGCTCTTTCTGCCTGCGAGCTATCTGCAGACGTTCGCATTTTCGGAGCAGGGCTGCCGGATGCGCCCGGCACGGACCACCTAAGCTACGTTTGAAGTTTGAGGGGACAAGACAAGCAAGCAGCCCCAGTCTCTGTGCCTCTGTGCGAGCAGTGCCATGGGCAGATGAGGCTGAGCAACAGCTTTCCAGGCTAGCTCTTTCTGCCTGCGAGCTATCTGCAGACGTTCGCATTTTTGGAGCAGGGCTGCCGGAGGCGCCCGGCACAGACCACCTAAGCTACGTTTGAAGTTTGAGGGGACAAGACAAGCAAGTAGCCCCAGTCTCTGTGCCTCTGTGCGAGCAGTGCCATGGGCAGATGAGGCTGAGCAACAGCTTTCCAGGCTAGCTCTTTCTGCCTGCGAGCTATCTGCAGACGTTCGCATTTTCGGAGCAGGGCTGCCGGAGGCGCCCGGCACAGACCACCTAAGCTACGTTTGAAGTTTGAGGGGACAAGACAAACAAGCAGCCCCAGTCTCTGTGCCTCTGTGCGAGCAGTGCCATGGGCAGATGAGGCTGAGCAACAGCTTTCCAGGCTAGCTCTTTCTGCCTGCGAGCTATCTGCAGACGTTTGGTTTTTCGGAGCAAGGCTGCCGGAGGCGCCCGGCACGGACCACCTAAGCTACGTTTGAAGTTTGAGGGGACAAGACAAGCAAGCAGCCCCAGTCTCTGTGCCTCTGTGCGAGCAGTGCCATGGGCAGATGAGGCTGAGCAACAGCTTTCCAGGCTAGCTCTTTCTGCCTGCGAGCTATCTGCAGACGTTCGCATTTTTGGAGCAGGGCTGCCGGAGGCGCCCGGCACAGACCACCTAAGCTACGTTTGAAGTTTGAGGGGACAAGACAAGCAAGTAGCCCCAGTCTCTGTGCCTCTGTGCGAGCAGTGCCATGGGCAGATGAGGCTGAGCAACAGCTTTCCAGGCTAGCTCTTTCTGCCTGCGAGCTATATGCAGACGTTCGCATTTTCGGAGCAGGGCTGCCGGAGGCGCCCGGCACAGACCACCTAAGATACGTTTGAAGTTTGAGGGGACAAGACAAACAAGCAGCCCCAGTCTCTGTGCCTCTGTGCGAGCAGTGCCATGGGCAGATGAGGCTGAGCAACAGCTTTCCAGGCTAGCTCTTTCTGCCTGCGAGCTATCTGCAGACGTTTGGATTTTCGGAGCAGGGCTGCCGGAGGCGCCCGGCACAGACCACCTAAGCTACGTTTGAAGTTTGAGGGGACAAGACAAGCAAGCAGCTCCAGTCTCTGTGCCTCTGTGCGAGCAGTGCCATGGGCAGATGAGGCTGAGCAACAGCTTTCCAGGCTAGCTCTTTCTGCCTGCGAGCTATCTGCAGACGTTAGCATTTTTGGAGCAGGGCTGCCGGAGGCGCCCGGCACGGACCACCTAAGCTACGTTTGAAGTTTGAGGGGACAAGACAAGCAAGCAGCCCCAGTCTCTGTGCCTCTGTGCGAGCAGTGCCATGGGCAGATGAGGCTGAGCAACAGCTTTCCAGGCTAGCTCTTTCTGCCTGCGAGCTATCTGCAGACGTTCGCATTTTCGGAGCAGGGCTGCCGGATGCGCCCGGCACGGACCACCTAAGCTACATTTGAAGTTTGAGGGGACAAGACAAGCAAGCAGCCCCAGTCTCTGTGCCTCTGTGCGAGCAGTGCCATGGGCAGATGAGGCTGAGCAACAGCTTTCCAGGCTAGCTCTTTCTGCCTGCGAGCTATCTGCAGACGTTTGCATTTTCGGAGCAGGGCTGCCGGAGGCGCCCGGCACAGACCACCTAAGCTACGTTTGAAGTTTGAGGGGACAAGACAAGCAAGCAGCCCCAGTCTCTGTGCCTCTGTGCGAGCAGTGCCATGGGCAGATGAGGCTGAGCAACAGCTTCCCAGGCTAGCTCTTTCTGCCTGCGAGCTATCTGCAGACGTTTGGATTTTCGGAGCAGGGCTGCCGGAGGCGCCCGGCACGGACCACCTAAGATACGTTTGAAGTTTGAGGGGACAAGACAAGCAAGCAGCCCCAGTCTCTGTGCCTCTGTGCGAGCAGTGCCATGGGCAGATGAGGCTGAGCAACAGCTTTCCAGGCTAGCTCTTTCTGCCTGCGAGCTATCTGCAGACGTTTGCATTTTCGGAGCAGGGCTGCCGTATGCGCCCGGCACGGACCACCTAAGCTACGTTTGAAGTTTGAGGGGGCAAGACAAGCAAGCAGCCCCAGTCTCTGTGCCTCTGTGCGAGCAGTGCCATGGGCAGATGAGGCTGAGCAACAGCTTTCCAGGCTAGCTCTTTCTGCCTGCGAGCTATCTGCAGACGTTCGCATTTTCGGAGCAGGGCTGCCGGAGGCTCCCGGCACGGACCACCTAAGCTACGTTTGAAGTTTGAGGGGACAAGACAAGCAAGCAGCCCCAGTCTCTGTGCCTCTGTGCGAGCAGTGCCATGGGCAGATGAGGCTGAGCAACAGCTTTCCAGGCTAGCTCTTTCTGCCTGCGAGCTATCTGCAGACGTTCACATTTTCGGAGCAGGGCTGCCGGAGGCGCCCGGCACAGACCACCTAAGATACGTTTGAAGTTTGAGGGGACAAGACAAGCAAGCAGCCCCAGTCTCTGTGCCTCTGTGCGAGCAGTGCCATGGGCAGATGAGGCTGAGCAACAGCTTTCCAGGCTAGCTCTTTCTGCCTGCGAGCTATCTGCAGACGTTTGCATTTGCGGAGCAGGGCTGCCGGATGCGCCCGGCACGGACTACTTAATCTACATTTTAAGTTTGAGGGGGCAAAACAAGCAAGCAGCCCCAGTCTCTGTGCCTCTGTGCGAGCAGTGCCATGGGCAGATGAGGCTGAGCAACAGCTTTCCAGGCTAGCTCTTTCTGCCTGCGAGCTATCTGCAGACGTTTGGTTTTTCGGAGCAAGGCTGCCGGAGGCGCCCGGCACGGACCACCTAAGCTACGTTTGAAGTTTGAGGGGACAAGACAAGCAAGCAGCCCCAGTCTCTGTGCCTCTGTGCGAGCAGTGCCATGGGCAGATGAGGCTGAGCAACAGCTTTCCAGGCTAGCTCTTTCTGCCTGCGAGCTATCTGCAGACGTTCGCATTTTCGGAGCAGGGCTGCCGGAGGCGCCCGGCACAGACCACCTAAGCTACGTTTGAAGTTTGAGGGGACAAGACAAACAAGCAGCCCCAGTCTCTGTGCCTCTGTGCGAGCAGTGCCATGGGCAGATGAGGCTGAGCAACAGCTTTCCAGGCTAGCTCTTTCTGCCTGCGAGCTATCTGCAGACGTTTGCATTTTCGGAGCAGGGCTGCCGGAGGCGCCCGGCACAGACCACCTAAGCTACGTTTGAAGTTTGAGGGGACAAGACAAGCAAGCAGCTCCAGTCTCTGTGCCTCTGTGCGAGCAGTGCCATGGGCAGATGAGGCTGAGCAACAGCTTTCCAGGCTAGCTCTTTCTGCCTGCGAGCTATCTGCAGACGTTCGCATTTTTGGAGCAGGGCTGCCGGAGGCGCCCGGCACGGACCACCTAAGCTACGTTTGAAGTTTGAGGGGACAAGACAAGCAAGCAGCCCCAGCCTCTGTGCCTCTGTGCGAGCAGTGCCATGGGCAGATGAGGCTGAGCAACAGCTTTCCAGGCTAGCTCTTTCTGCCTGCGAGCTATCTGCAGACGTTCTCATTTTCGGAGCAGGGCTGCCGGATGCGCCCGGCACGGACCACCTAAGCTACATTTGAAGTTTGAGGGGACAAGACAAGCAAGCAGCCCCAGTCTCTGTGCCTCTGTGCGAGCAGTGCCATGGGCAGATGAGACTGAGCAACAGCTTTCCAGGCTAGCTCTTTCTGCCTGCGAGCTATCTGCAGACGTTTGCATTTTCGGAGCAGGGCTGCCGGAGGCGCCCGGCACAGACCACCTAAGCTACGTTTGAAGTTTGAGGGGACAAGACAAGCAAGCAGCCCCAGTCTCTGTGCCTCTGTGCGAGCAGTGCCATGGGCAGATGAGGCTGAGCAACAGCTTCCCAGGCTAGCTCTTTCTGCCTGCGAGCTATCTGCAGACGTTTGGATTTTCGGAGCAGGGCTGCCGGAGGCGCCCGGCACGGACCACCTAAGCTACGTTTGAAGTTTGAGGGGACAAGACAAGCAAGCAGCCCCAGTCTCTGTGCCTCTGTGCGAGCAGTGCCATGGGCAGATGAGGCTGAGCAACAGCTTTCCAGGCTAGCTCTTTCTGCCTGCGAGCTATCTGCAGACGTTTGCATTTTCGGAGCAGGGCTGCCGTATGCGCCCGGCACGGACCACCTAAGCTACGTTTGAAGTTTGAGGGGGCAAGACAAGCAAGCAGCCCCAGTCTCTGTGCCTCTGTGCGAGCAGTGCCATGGGCAGATGAGGCTGAGCAACAGCTTTCCAGGCTAGCTCTTTCTGCCTGCGAGCTATCTGCAGACGTTCGCATTTTCGGAGCAGGGCTGCCGGAGGCTCCCGGCACGGACCACCTAAGCTACGTTTGAAGTTTGAGGGGACAAGACAAGCAAGCAGCCCCAGTCTCTGTGCCTCTGTGCGAGCAGTGCCATGGGCAGATGAGGCTGAGCAACAGCTTTCCAGGCTAGCTCTTTCTGCCTGCGAGCTATCTGCAGACGTTCACATTTTCGGAGCAGGGCTGCCGGAGGCGCCCGGCACAGACCACCTAAGCTACGTTTGAAGTTTGAGGGGACAAGACAAGCAAGCAGCCCCAGTCTCTGTGCCTCTGTGCGAGCAGTGCCATGGGCAGATGAGGCTGAGCAACAGCTTTCCAGGCTAGCTCTTTCTGCCTGCGAGCTATCTGCAGACGTTTGCATTTTCGGAGCAGGGCTGCCGGATGCGCCCGGCACGGACTACTTAATCTACATTTTAAGTTTGAGAGGGCAAAACAAGCAAGCAGCCCCAGTCTCTGTGCCTCTGTGCGAGCAGTGCCATGGGCAGATGAGGCTGAGCAACAGCTTTCCAGGCTAGCTCTTTCTGCCTGCGAGCTATCTGCAGACGTTTGGTTTTTCGGAGCAAGGCTGCCGGAGGCGCCCGGCACGGACCACCTAAGCTACGTTTGAAGTTTGAGGGGACAAGACAAGCAAGCAGCCCCAGTCTCTGTGCCTCTGTGCGAGCAGTGCCATGGGCAGATGAGGCTGAGCAACAGCTTTCCAGGCTAGCTCTTTCTGCCTGCGAGCTATCTGCAGACGTTCGCATTTTTGGAGCAGGGCTGCCGGAGGCGCCCGGCACAGACCACCTAAGCTACGTTTGAAGTTTGAGGGGACAAGACAAGCAAGTAGCCCCAGTCTCTGTGCCTCTGTGCGAGCAGTGCCATGGGCAGATGAGGCTGAGCAACAGCTTTCCAGGCTAGCTCTTTCTGCCTGCGAGCTATATGCAGACGTTCGCATTTTCGGAGCAGGGCTGCCGGAGGCGCCCGGCACAGACCACCTAAGATACGTTTGAAGTTTGAGGGGACAAGACAAACAAGCAGCCCCAGTCTCTGTGCCTCTGTGCGAGCAGTGCCATGGGCAGATGAGGCTGAGCAACAGCTTTCCAGGCTAGCTCTTTCTGCCTGCGAGCTATCTGCAGACGTTTGGATTTTCGGAGCAGGGCTGCCGGAGGCGCCCGGCACAGACCACCTAAGCTACGTTTGAAGTTTGAGGGGACAAGACAAGCAAGCAGCTCCAGTCTCTGTGCCTCTGTGCGAGCAGTGCCATGGGCAGATGAGGCTGAGCAACAGCTTTCCAGGCTAGCTCTTTCTGCCTGCGAGCTATCTGCAGACGTTCGCATTTTTGGAGCAGGGCTGCCGGAGGCGCCCGGCACGGACCACCTAAGCTACGTTTGAAGTTTGAGGGGACAAGACAAGCAAGCAGCCCCAGTCTCTGTGCCTCTGTGCGAGCAGTGCCATGGGCAGATGAGGCTGAGCAACAGCTTTCCAGGCTAGCTCTTTCTGCCTGCGAGCTATCTGCAGACGTTCGCATTTTCGGAGCAGGGCTGCCGGATGCGCCCGGCACGGACCACCTAAGCTACGTTTGAAGTTTGAGGGGACAAGACAAGCAAGCAGCCCCAGTCTCTGTGCCTCTGTGCGAGCAGTGCCATGGGCAGATGAGGCTGAGCAACAGCTTTCCAGGCTAGCTCTTTCTGCCTGCGAGCTATCTGCAGACGTTTGCATTTTCGGAGCAGGGCTGCCGGAGGCGCCCGGCACAGACCACCTAAGCTACGTTTGAAGTTTGAGGGGACAAGACAAGCAAGCAGCCCCAGTCTCTGTGCCTCTGTGCGAGCAGTGCCATGGGCAGATGAGGCTGAGCAACAGCTTTCCAGGCTAGCTCTTTCTGCCTGCGAGCTATCTGCAGACGTTTGGATTTTCGGAGCAGGGCTGCCGGAGGCGCCCGGCACGGACCACCTAAGCTACGTTTGAAGTTTGAGGGGACAAGACAAGCAAGCAGCCCCAGTCTCTGTGCCTCTGTGCGAGCAGTGCCATGGGCAGATGAGGCTGAGCAACAGCTTTCCAGGCTAACTCTTTCTGCCTGCGAGCTATCTGCAGACGTTTGCATTTTCGGAGCAGGGCTGCCGGAGGCGCCCGGCACGGACCACCTAAGCTACGTTTGAAGTTTGAGGGGGCAAGACAAGCAAGCAGCCCCAGTCTCTGTGCCTCTGTGCGAGCAGTGCCATGGGCAGATGAGGCTGAGCAACAGCTTTCCAGGCTAGCTCTTTCTGCCTGCGAGCTATCTGCAGACGTTCGCATTTTCGGAGCAGGGCTGCCGGAGGCTCCCGGCACGGACCACCTAAGCTACGTTTGAAGTTTGAGGGGACAAGACAAGCAAGCAGCCCCAGTCTCTGTGCCTCTGTGCGAGCAGTGCCATGGGCAGATGAGGCTGAGCAACAGCTTTCCAGGCTAGCTCTTTCTGCCTGCGAGCTATCTGCAGACGTTCACATTTTCGGAGCAGGGCTGCCGGAGGCGCCCGGCACAGACCACCTAAGCTACGTTTGAAGTTTGAGGGGACAAGACAAGCAAGCAGCCCCAGTCTCTGTGCCTCTGTGCGAGCAGTGCCATGGGCAGATGAGGCTGAGCAACAGCTTTCCAGGCTAGCTCTTTCTGCCTGCGAGCTATCTGCAAACGTTTGCATTTTCGGAGCAGGGCTGCCGGATGCACCCGGCACGGACCACCTAAGTTACGTTTGAAGTTTGAGGGGGCAAGACAAGCAAGCAGCCCCAGTCTCTGTGCCTCTGTGCGAGCAGTGCCATGGGCAGATGAGGCTGAGCAACAGCTTTCCAGGCTAGCTCTTTCTGCCTGCGAGCTATCTGCAGACGTTTGCATTTTCGGAGCAGGGCTGCCGGATGCGCCCGGCACGGACTACCTAAGTTACATTTTAAGTTTGAGGGGGCAAAACAAGCAAGCAGCCCCAGTCTCTGTGCCTCTGTGCGAGCAGTGCCATGGGCAGATGAGGCTGAGCAACAGCTTTCTAGGCTAGCTCTTTCTGCCTGCGAGCTATCTGCAGACGTTTGGTTTTTCGGAGCAAGGCTGCAGGAGGCGCCCGGCACGGACAACCTAAGCTACGTTTGAAGTTTGAGGGGACAAGACAAGCAAGCAGCCCCAGTCTCTGTGCCTCTGTGCGAGCAGTGCCATGGGCAGATGAGGCTGAGCAACAGCTTTCCAGGCTAGCTCTTTCTGCCTGCGAGCTATCTGCAGACGTTCGCATTTTTGAAGCAGGGCTGCCGGAGGCGCCCGGCACAGACCACCTAAGCTACGTTTGAAGTTTGAGGGGACAAGACAAGCAAGCAGCCCCAGTCTCTGTGCCTCTGTGCGAGCAGTGCCATGGGCAGATGAGGCTGAGCAACAGCTTTCCAGGCTAGCTCTTTCTGCCTGCGAGCTATCTGCAGACGTTCGCATTTTTGGAGCAGGGCTGCCGGAGGCGCCCGGCACAGACCACCTAAGCTACGTTTGAAGTTTGAGGGGACAAGACAAGCAAGTAGCCCCCGTCTCTGTGCCTCTGTGCGAGCAGTGCCATGGGCAGATGAGGCTGAGCAACAGCTTTCCAGGCTAGCTCTTTCTGCCTGCGAGCTATCTGCAGACGTTCGCATTTTCGGAGCAGGGCTGCCGGAGGCGCCCGGCACAGACCACCTAAGCTACGTTTGAAGTTTGAGGGGACAAGACAAGCAAGCAGCCCCAGTCTCTGTGCCTCTGTGCGAGCAGTGCCATGGGCAGATGAGGCTGAGCAACAGCTTTCCAGGCTAGCTCTTTCTGCCTGCGAGCTATCTGCAGACGTTTGGATTTTCGGAGCAGGGCTGCCGGAGGCGCCCGGCACGGACCACCTAAGCTACGTTTGAAGTTTGAGGGGACAAGACAAGCAAGCAGCTCCAGTCTCTGTGCCTCTGTGCGAGCAGTGCCATGGGCAGATGAGGCTGAGCAACAGCTTTCCAGGCTAGCTCTTTCTGCCTGCGAGCTATCTGCAGACGTTTGGATTTTCGGAGCAGGGCTGCCGGAGGCGCCCGGCACGGACCACCTAAGCTACGTTTGAAGTTTGAGGGGACAAGACAAGCAAGCAGCTCCAGTCTCTGTGCCTCTGTGCGAGCAGTGCCATGGGCAGATGAGGCTGAGCAACAGCTTTCCAGGCTAGCTCTTTCTGCCTGCGAGCTATCTGCAGACGTTCGCATTTTTGGAGCAGGGCTGCCGGAGGCGCCCGGCACGGACCACCTAAGCTACGTTTGAAGTTTGAGGGGACAAGACAAGCAAGCAGCCCCAGTCTCTGTGCCTCTGTGCGAGCAGTGCCATGGGCAGATGAGGCTGAGCAACAGCTTTCCAGGCTAGCTCTTTCTGCCTGCGAGCTATCTGCAGACGTTCTCATTTTCGGAGCAGGGCTGCCGGATGCGCCCGGCACGGACCACCTAAGCTACATTTGAAGTTTGAGGGGACAAGACAAGCAAGCAGCCCCAGTCTCTGTGCCTCTGTGCGAGCAGTGCCATGGGCAGATGAGGCTGAGCAACAGCTTTCCAGGCTAGCTCTTTCTGCCTGCGAGCTATCTGCAGACGTTCACATTTTCGGAGCAGGGCTGCCGGAGGCGCCCGGCACAGACCACCTAAGCTACGTTTGAAGTTTGAGGGGACAAGACAAGCAAGCAGCCCCAGTCTCTGTGCCTCTGTGCGAGCAGTGCCATGGGCAGATGAGGCTGAGCAACAGCTTTCCAGGCTAGCTCTTTCTGCCTGCGAGCTATCTGCAGACGTTTGCATTTGCGGAGCAGGGCTGCCGGATGCGCCCGGCACGGACTACTTAATCTACATTTTAAGTTTGAGGGGGCAAAACAAGCAAGCAGCCCCAGTCTCTGTGCCTCTGTGCGAGCAGTGCCATGGGCAGATGAGGCTGAGCAACAGCTTTCCAGGCTAGCTCTTTCTGCCTGCGAGCTATCTGCAGACGTTTGGTTTTTCGGAGCAAGGCTGCCGGAGGCGCCCGGCACGGACCACCTAAGCTACGTTTGAAGTTTGAGGGGACAAGACAAGCAAGCAGCCCCAGTCTCTGTGCCTCTGTGCGAGCAGTGCCATGGGCAGATGAGGCTGAGCAACAGCTTTCCAGGCTAGCTCTTTCTGCCTGCGAGCTATCTGCAGACGTTCGCATTTTTGAAGCAGGGCTGCCGGAGGCGCCCGGCACAGACCACCTAAGCTACGTTTGAAGTTTGAGGGGACAAGACAAGCAAGCAGCCCCAGTCTCTGTGCCTCTGTGCGAGCAGTGCCATGGGCAGATGAGGCTGAGCAACAGCTTTCCAGGCTAGCTCTTTCTGCCTGCGAGCTATCTGCAGACGTTCGCATTTTTGGAGCAGGGCTGCCGGAGGCGCCCGGCACAGACCACCTAAGCTACGTTTGAAGTTTGAGGGGACAAGACAAGCAAGTAGCCCCCGTCTCTGTGCCTCTGTGCGAGCAGTGCCATGGGCAGATGAGGCTGAGCAACAGCTTTCCAGGCTAGCTCTTTCTGCCTGCGAGCTATCTGCAGACGTTCGCATTTTCGGAGCAGGGCTGCCGGAGGCGCCCGGCACAGACCACCTAAGCTACGTTTGAAGTTTGAGGGGACAAGACAAGCAAGCAGCCCCAGTCTCTGTGCCTCTGTGCGAGCAGTGCCATGGGCAGATGAGGCTGAGCAACAGCTTTCCAGGCTAGCTCTTTCTGCCTGCGAGCTATCTGCAGACGTTTGGATTTTCGGAGCAGGGCTGCCGGAGGCGCCCGGCACGGACCACCTAAGCTACGTTTGAAGTTTGAGGGGACAAGACAAGCAAGCAGCTCCAGTCTCTGTGCCTCTGTGCGAGCAGTGCCATGGGCAGATGAGGCTGAGCAACAGCTTTCCAGGCTAGCTCTTTCTGCCTGCGAGCTATCTGCAGACGTTTGGATTTTCGGAGCAGGGCTGCCGGAGGCGCCCGGCACGGACCACCTAAGCTACGTTTGAAGTTTGAGGGGACAAGACAAGCAAGCAGCTCCAGTCTCTGTGCCTCTGTGCGAGCAGTGCCATGGGCAGATGAGGCTGAGCAACAGCTTTCCAGGCTAGCTCTTTCTGCCTGCGAGCTATCTGCAGACGTTCGCATTTTTGGAGCAGGGCTGCCGGAGGCGCCCGGCACGGACCACCTAAGCTACGTTTGAAGTTTGAGGGGACAAGACAAGCAAGCAGCCCCAGTCTCTGTGCCTCTGTGCGAGCAGTGCCATGGGCAGATGAGGCTGAGCAACAGCTTTCCAGGCTAGCTCTTTCTGCCTGCGAGCTATCTGCAGACGTTCGCATTTTTGGAGCAGGGCTGCCGGAGGCGCCCGGCACGGACCACCTAAGCTACGTTTGAAGTTTGAGGGGACAAGACAAGCAAGCAGCCCCAGTCTCTGTGCCTCTGTGCGAGCAGTGCCATGGGCAGATGAGGCTGAGCAACAGCTTTCCAGGCTAGCTCTTTCTGCCTGCGAGCTATCTGCAGACGTTCTCATTTTCGGAGCAGGGCTGCCGGATGCGCCCGGCACGGACCACCTAAGCTACATTTGAAGTTTGAGGGGACAAGACAAGCAAGCAGCCCCAGTCTCTGTGCCTCTGTGCGAGCAGTGCCATGGGCAGATGAGGCTGAGCAACAGCTTTCCAGGCTAGCTCTTTCTGCCTGCGAGCTATCTGCAGACGTTTGCATTTTCGGAGCAGGGCTGCCGGAGGCGCCCGGCACAGACCACCTAAGCTACGTTTGAAGTTTGAGGGGACAAGACAAGCAAGCAGCCCCAGTCTCTGTGCCTCTGTGCGAGCAGTGCCATGGGCAGATGAGGCTGAGCAACAGCTTCCCAGGCTAGCTCTTTCTGCCTGCGAGCTATCTGCAGACGTTTGGATTTTCGGAGCAGGGCTGCCGGAGGCGCCCGGCACGGACCACCTAAGCTACGTTTGAAGTTTGAGGGGACAAGACAAGCAAGCAGCCCCAGTCTCTGTGCCTCTGTGCGAGCAGTGCCATGGGCAGATGAGGCTGAGCAACAGCTTTCCAGGCTAGCTCTTTCTGCCTGCGAGCTATCTGCAGACGTTTGCATTTTCGGAGCAGGGCTGCCGTATGCGCCCGGCACGGACCACCTAAGCTACGTTTGAAGTTTGAGGGGGCAAGACAAGCAAGCAGCCCCAGTCTCTGTGCCTCTGTGCGAGCAGTGCCATGGGCAGATGAGGCTGAGCAACAGCTTTCCAGGCTAGCTCTTTCTGCCTGCGAGCTATCTGCAGACGTTCGCATTTTCGGAGCAGGGCTGCCAGAGGCTCCCGGCACGGACCACCTAAGCTACGTTTGAAGTTTGAGGGGACAAGACAAGCAAGCAGCCCCAGTCTCTGTGCCTCTGTGCGAGCAGTGCCATGGGCAGATGAGGCTGAGCAACAGCTTTCCAGGCTAGCTCTTTCTGCCTGCGAGCTATCTGCAGACGTTCACATTTTCGGAGCAGGGCTGCCGGAGGCGCCCGGCACAGACCACCTAAGCTACGTTTGAAGTTTGAGGGGACAAGACAAGCAAGCAGCCCCAGTCTCTGTGCCTCTGTGCGAGCAGTGCCATGGGCAGATGAGGCTGAGCAACAGCTTTCCAGGCTAGCTCTTTCTGCCTGCGAGCTATCTGCAGACGTTTGCATTTGCGGAGCAGGGCTGCCGGATGCGCCCGGCACGGACTACTTAATCTACATTTTAAGTTTGAGGGGGCAAAACAAGCAAGCAGCCCCAGTCTCTGTGCCTCTGTGCGAGCAGTGCCATGGGCAGATGAGGCTGAGCAACAGCTTTCCAGGCTAGCTCTTTCTGCCTGCGAGCTATCTGCAGACGTTTGGTTTTTCGGAGCAAGGCTGCCGGAGGCGCCCGGCACGGACCACCTAAGTTACGTTTGAAGTTTGAGGGGACAAGACAAGCAAGCAGCCCCAGTCTCTGTGCCTCTGTGCGAGCAGTGCCATGGGCAGATGAGGCTGAGCAACAGCTTTCCAGGCTAGCTCTTTCTGCCTGCGAGCTATCTGCAGACGTTCGCATTTTTGGAGCAGGGCTGCCGGAGGCGCCCGGCACAGACCACCTAAGATACGTTTGAAGTTTGAGGGGACAAGACAAGCAAGTAGCCCCAGTCTCTGTGCCTCTGTGCGAGCAGTGCCATGGGCAGATGAGGCTGAGCAACAGCTTTCCAGGCTAGCTCTTTCTGCCTGCGAGCTATATGCAGACGTTCGCATTTTCGGAGCAGGGCTGCCGGAGGCGCCCAGCACAGACCACCTAAGATACGTTTGAAGTTTGAGGGGACAAGACAAACAAGCAGCCCCAGTCTCTGTGCCTCTGTGCGAGCAGTGCCATGGGCAGATGAGGCTGAGCAACAGCTTTCCAGGCTAGCTCTTTCTGCCTGCGAGCTATCTGCAGACGTTTGGATTTTCGGAGCAGGGCTGCCGGAGGCGCCCGGCACAGACCACCTAAGCTACGTTTGAAGTTTGAGGGGACAAGACAAGCAAGCAGCTCCAGTCTCTGTGCCTCTGTGCGAGCAGTGCCATGGGCAGATGAGGCTGAGCAACAGCTTTCCAGGCTAGCTCTTTCTGCCTGCGAGCTATCTGCAGACGTTCGCATTTTTGGAGCAGGGCTGCCGGAGGCGCCCGGCACGGACCACCTAAGCTACGTTTGAAGTTTGAGGGGACAAGACAAGCAAGCAGCCCCAGTCTCTGTGCCTCTGTGCGAGCAGTGCCATGGGCAGATGAGGCTGAGCAACAGCTTTCCAGGCTAGCTCTTTCTGCCTGCGAGCTATCTGCAGACGTTCGCATTTTCGGAGCAGGGCTGCCGGATGCGCCCGGCACGGACCACCTAAGCTACATTTGAAGTTTGAGGGGACAAGACAAGCAAGCAGCCCCAGTCTCTGTGCCTCTGTGCGAGCAGTGCCATGGGCAGATGAGGCTGAGCAACAGCTTTCCAGGCTAGCTCTTTCTGCCTGCGAGCTATCTGCAGACGTTTGCATTTTCGGAGCAGGGCTGCCGGAGGCGCCCGGCACAGACCACCTAAGCTACGTTTGAAGTTTGAGGGGACAAGACAAGCAAGCAGCCCCAGTCTCTGTGCCTCTGTGCGAGCAGTGCCATGGGCAGATGAGGCTGAGCAACAGCTTTCCAGGCTAGCTCTTTCTGCCTGCGAGCTATCTGCAGACGTTTGGATTTTCGGAGCAGGGCTGCCGGAGGCGCCCGGCACGGACCACCTAAGCTACGTTTGAAGTTTGAGGGGACAAGACAAGCAAGCAGCCCCAGTCTCTGTGCCTCTGTGCGAGCAGTGCCATGGGCAGATGAGGCTGAGCAACAGCTTTCCAGGCTAGCTCTTTCTGCCTGCGAGCTATCTGCAGACGTTTGCATTTTCGGAGCAGGGCTGCCGGAGGCGCCCGGCACGGACCACCTAAGCTACGTTTGAAGTTTGAGGGGGCAAGACAAGCAAGCAGCCCCAGTCTCTGTGCCTCTGTGCGAGCAGTGCCATGGGCAGATGAGGCTGAGCAACAGCTTTCCAGGCTAGCTCTTTCTGCCTGCGAGCTATCTGCAGACGTTCGCATTTTCGGAGCAGGGCTGCCGGAGGCTCCCGGCACGGACCACCTAAGCTACGTTTGAAGTTTGAGGGGACAAGACAAGCAAGCAGCCCCAGTCTCTGTGCCTCTGTGCGAGCAGTGCCATGGGCAGATGAGGCTGAGCAACAGCTTTCCAGGCTAGCTCTTTCTGCCTGCGAGCTATCTGCAGACGTTTGCATTTTCGGAGCAGGGCTGCCGGAGGCGCCCGGCACAGACCACCTAAGCTACGTTTGAAGTTTGAGGGGACAAGACAAGCAAGCAGCCCCAGTCTCTGTGCCTCTGTGCGAGCAGTGCCATGGGCAGATGAGGCTGAGCAACAGCTTTCCAGGCTAGCTCTTTCTGCCTGCGAGCTATCTGCAAACGTTTGCATTTTCGGAGCATGGCTGCCGGATGCACCCGGCACGGACCACCTAATTTACTTTTGAAGTTTGAGGGGGCAAGACAAGCAAGCAGCCCCAGTCTCTGTGCCTCTGTGCGAGCAGTGCCATGGGCAGATGAGGCTGAGCAACAGCTTTCCAGGCTAGCTCTTTCTGCCTGCGAGCTATCTGCAGACGTTCGCATTTTCGGAGCAGGGCTGCCGGATGCGCCCGGCACGGACTACCTAAGTTACATTTTAAGTTTGAGGGGGCAAAACAAGCAAGCAGCCCCAGTCTCTGTGCCTCTGTGCGAGCAGTGCCATGGGCAGATGAGGCTGAGCAACAGCTTTCTAGGCTAGCTCTTTCTGCCTGCGAGCTATCTGCAGACGTTTGGTTTTTCGGAGCAAGGCTGCAGGAGGCGCCCGGCACGGACCACCTAAGCTACGTTTGAAGTTTGAGGGGACAAGACAAGCAAGCAGCCCCAGTCTCTGTGCCTCTGTGCGAGCAGTGCCATGGGCAGATGAGGCTGAGCAACAGCTTTCCAGGCTAGCTCTTTCTGCCTGCGAGCTATCTGCAGACGTTCGCATTTTTGAAGCAGGGCTGCCGGAGGCGCCCGGCACAGACCACCTAAGCTACGTTTGAAGTTTGAGGGGACAAGACAAGCAAGCAGCCCCAGTCTCTGTGCCTCTGTGCGAGCAGTGCCATGGGCAGATGAGGCTGAGCAACAGCTTTCCAGGCTAGCTCTTTCTGCCTGCGAGCTATCTGCAGACGTTCGCATTTTTGGAGCAGGGCTGCCGGAGGCGCCCGGCACAGACCACCTAAGCTACGTTTGAAGTTTGAGGGGACAAGACAAGCAAGTAGCCCCAGTCTCTGTGCCTCTGTGCGAGCAGTGCCATGGGCAGATGAGGCTGAGCAACAGCTTTCCAGGCTAGCTCTTTCTGCCTGCGAGCTATCTGCAGACGTTCGCATTTTCGGAGCAGGGCTGCCGGAGGCGCCCGGCACAGACCACCTAAGCTACGTTTGAAGTTTGAGGGGACAAGACAAGCAAGCAGCCCCAGTCTCTGTGCCTCTGTGCGAGCAGTGCCATGGGCAGATGAGGCTGAGCAACAGCTTTCCAGGCTAGCTCTTTCTGCCTGCGAGCTATCTGCAGACGTTTGGATTTTCGGAGCAGGGCTGCCGGAGGCGCCCGGCACGGACCACCTAAGCTACGTTTGAAGTTTGAGGGGACAAGACAAGCAAGCAGCTCCAGTCTCTGTGCCTCTGTGCGAGCAGTGCCATGGGCAGATGAGGCTGAGCAACAGCTTTCCAGGCTAGCTCTTTCTGCCTGCGAGCTATCTGCAGACGTTCGCATTTTCGGAGCAGGGCTGCCGGATGCGCCCGGCATGGACCACCTAAGCTACGTTTGAAGTTTGAGGGGACAAGACAAGCAAGCAGCCCCAGTCTCTGTGCCTCTGTGCGAGCAGTGCCATGGGCAGATGAGGCTGAGCAACAGCTTTCCAGGCTAGCTCTTTCTGCCTGCGAGCTATCTGCAGACGTTCGCATTTTCGGAGCAGGGCTGCCGGATGCGCCCGGCACGGACCACCTAAGCTACATTTGAAGTTTGAGGGGACAAGACAAGCAAGCAGCTCCAGTCTCTGTGCCTCTGTGCGAGCAGTGCCATGGGCAGATGAGGCTGAGCAACAGCTTTCCAGGCTAGCTCTTTCTGCCTGCGAGCTATCTGCAGACGTTCGCATTTTCGGAGCAGGGCTGCCGGATGCGCCCGGCACGGACCACCTAAGCTACATTTGAAGTTTGAGGGGACAAGACAAGCAAGCAGCCCCAGTCTCTGTGCCTCTGTGCGAGCAGTGCCATGGGCAGATGAGGCTGAGCAACAGCTTTCCAGGCTAGCTCTTTCTGCCTGCGAGCTATCTGCAGACGTTCGCATTTTTGAAGCAGGGCTGCCGGAGGCGCCCGGCACAGACCACCTAAGCTACGTTTGAAGTTTGAGGGGACAAGACAAGCAAGCAGCCCCAGTCTCTGTGCCTCTGTGCGAGCAGTGCCATGGGCAGATGAGGCTGAGCAACAGCTTTCCAGGCTAGCTCTTTCTGCCTGCGAGCTATCTGCAGACGTTCGCATTTTTGGAGCAGGGCTGCCGGAGGCGCCCGGCACAGACCACCTAAGCTACGTTTGAAGTTTGAGGGGACAAGACAAGCAAGTAGCCCCAGTCTCTGTGCCTCTGTGCGAGCAGTGCCATGGGCAGATGAGGCTGAGCAACAGCTTTCCAGGCTAGCTCTTTCTGCCTGCGAGCTATCTGCAGACGTTCGCATTTTCGGAGCAGGGCTGCCGGATGCGCCCGGCATGGACCACCTAAGCTACGTTTGAAGTTTGAGGGGACAAGACAAGCAAGCAGCCCCAGTCTCTGTGCCTCTGTGCGAGCAGTGCCATGGGCAGATGAGGCTGAGCAACAGCTTTCCAGGCTAGCTCTTTCTGCCTGCGAGCTATCTGCAGACGTTTGCATTTTCGGAGCAGGGCTGCCGGATGCGCCCGGCACGGACTACCTAAGTTACATTTTAAGTTTGAGGGGGCAAAACAAGCAAGCAGCCCCAGTCTCTGTGCCTCTGTGCGAGCAGTGCCATGGGCAGATGAGGCTGAGCAACAGCTTTCTTGGCTAGCTCTTTCTGCCTGCGAGCTATCTGCAGACTTTTGGTTTTTCGGAGCAAGGCTGCCGGAGGCGCCCGGCACGGACCACCTAAGCTACGTTTGAAGTTTGAGGGGACAAGACAAGCAAGCAGCCCCAGTCTCTGTGCCTCTGTGCGAGCAGTGCCATGGGCAGATGAGGCTGAGCAACAGCTTTCCAGGCTAGCTCTTTCTGCCTGCGAGCTATCTGCAGACGTTCGCATTTTCGGAGCAGGGCTGCCGGAGGCGCCCGGCACAGACCACCTAAGCTACGTTTGAAGTTTGAGGGGACAAGACAAACAAGCAGCCCCAGTCTCTGTGCCTCTGTGCGAGCAGTGCCATGGGCAGATGAGGCTGAGCAACAGCTTTCCAGGCTAGCTCTTTCTGCCTGCGAGCTATCTGCAGACGTTTGGATTTTCGGAGCAGGGCTGCCGGAGGCGCCCGGCACGGACCACCTAAGCTACGTTTGAAGTTTGAGGGGACAAGACAAGCAAGCAGCTCCAGTCTCTGTGCCTCTGTGCGAGCAGTGCCATGGGCAGATGAGGCTGAGCAACAGCTTTCCAGGCTAGCTCTTTCTGCCTGCGAGCTATCTGCAGACGTTCGCATTTTCGGAGCAGGGCTGCCGGAGGCGCCCGGCACAGACCACCTAAGCTACGTTTGAAGTTTGAGGGGACAAGACAAACAAGCAGCCCCAGTCTCTGTGCCTCTGTGCGAGCAGTGCCATGGGCAGATGAGGCTGAGCAACAGCTTTCCAGGCTAGCTCTTTCTGCCTGCGAGCTATCTGCAGACGTTCGCATTTTCGGAGCAGGGCTGCCGGATGCGCCCGGCACAGACCACCTAAGCTACGTTTGAAGTTTGAGGGGACAAGACAAACAAGCAGCCCCAGTCTCTGTGCCTCTGTGCGAGCAGTGCCATGGGCAGATGAGGCTGAGCAACAGCTTTCCAGGCTAGCTCTTTCTGCCTGCGAGCTATCTGCAGACGTTTGGTTTTTCGGAGCAAGGCTGCCGGAGGCGCCCGGCACGGACCACCTAAGCTACGTTTGAAGTTTGAGGGGACAAGACAAGCAAGCAGCCCCAGTCTCTGTGCCTCTGTGCGAGCAGTGCCATGGGCAGATGAGGCTGAGCAACAGCTTTCCAGGCTAGCTCTTTCTGCCTGCGAGCTATCTGCAGACGTTCGCATTTTTGGAGCAGGGCTGCCGGAGGCGCCCGGCACAGACCACCTAAGCTACGTTTGAAGTTTGAGGGGACAAGACAAGCAAGTAGCCCCAGTCTCTGTGCCTCTGTGCGAGCAGTGCCATGGGCAGATGAGGCTGAGCAACAGCTTTCCAGGCTAGCTCTTTCTGCCTGCGAGCTATATGCAGACGTTCGCATTTTCGGAGCAGGGCTGCCAGAGGCGCCCGGCACAGACCACCTAAGATACTTTTGAAGTTTGAGGGGACAAGACAAACAAGCAGCCCCAGTCTCTGTGCCTCTGTGCGAGCAGTGCCATGGGCAGATGAGGCTGAGCAACAGCTTTCCAGGCTAGCTCTTTCTGCCTGCGAGCTATCTGCAGACGTTTGGATTTTCGGAGCAGGGCTGCCGGAGGCGCCCGGCACGGACCACCTAAGCTACGTTTGAAGTTTGAGGGGACAAGACAAGCAAGCAGCCCCAGTCTCTGTGCCTCTGTGCGAGCAGTGCCATGGGCAGATGAGGCTGAGCATCAGCTTTCCAGGCTAGCTCTTTCTGCCTGCGAGCTATCTGCAGACGTTCGCATTTTTGGAGCAGGGCTGCCGGAGGCGCCCGGCACGGACCACCTAAGCTACGTTTGAAGTTTGAGGGTACAAGACAAGCAAGCAGCCCCAGTCTCTGTGCCTCTGTGCGAGCAGTGCCATGGGCAGATGAGGCTGAGCAACAGCTTTCCAGGCTAGCTCTTTCTGCCTGCGAGCTATCTGCAGACGTTCGCATTTTCGGAGCAGGGCTGCCGGATGCGCCCGGCACGGATCACCTAAGCTACATTTGAAGTTTGAGGGGACAAGACAAGCAAGCAGCCCCAGTCTCTGTGCCTCTGTGCGAGCAGTGCCATGGGCAGATGAGGCTGAGCAACAGCTTTCCAGGCTAGCTCTTTCTGCCTGCGAGCTATCTGCAGACGTTTGCATTTTCGGAGCAGGGCTGCCGGAGGCGCCCGGCACAGACCACCTAAGCTACGTTTGAAGTTTGAGGGGACAAGACAAGCAAGCAGCCCCAGTCTCTGTGCCTCTGTGCGAGCAGTGCCATGGGCAGATGAGGCTGAGCAACAGCTTTCCAGGCTAGCTCTTTCTGCCTGCGAGCTATCTGCAGACGTTTGGATTTTCGGAGCAGGGCTGCCGGAGGCGCCCGGCACGGACCACCTAAGCTACGTTTGAAGTTTGAGGGGACAAGACAAGCAAGCAGCCCCAGTCTCTGTGCCTCTGTGCGAGCAGTGCCATGGGCAGATGAGGCTGAGCAACAGCTTTCCAGGCTAGCTCTTTCTGCCTGCGAGCTATCTGCAGACGTTTGCATTTTCGGAGCAGGGCTGCCGGAGGCGCCCGGCACGGACCACCTAAGCTACGTTTGAAGTTTGAGGGGGCAAGACAAGCAAGCAGCCCCAGTCTCTGTGCCTCTGTGCGAGCAGTGCCATGGGCAGATGAGGCTGAGCAACAGCTTTCCAGGCTAGCTCTTTCTGCCTGCGAGCTATCTGCAGACGTTCGCATTTTCGGAGCAGGGCTGCCGGAGGCTCCCGGCACGGACCACCTAAGCTACGTTTGAAGTTTGAGGGGACAAGACAAGCAAGCAGCCCCAGTCTCTGTGCCTCTGTGCGAGCAGTGCCATGGGCAGATGAGGCTGAGCAACAGCTTTCCAGGCTAGCTCTTTCTGCCTGCGAGCTATCTGCAGACGTTCGAATTTTCGGAGCAGGGCTGCCGGAGGCGCCCGGCACAGACCACCTAAGCTACGTTTGAAGTTTGAGGGGACAAGACAAGCAAGCAGCCCCAGTCTCTGTGCCTCTGTGCGAGCAGTGCCATGGGCAGATGAGGCTGAGCAACAGCTTTCCAGGCTAGCTCTTTCTGCCTGCGAGCTATCTGCAAACGTTTGCATTTTCGGAGCAGGGCTGCCGGATGCACCCGGCACGGACCACCTAAGTTACTTTTGAAGTTTGAGGGGGCAAGAGAAGCAAGCAGCCCCAGTCTCTGTGCCTCTGTGCGAGCAGTGCCATGGGCAGATGAGGCTGAGCAACAGCTTTCCAGGCTAGCTCTTTCTGCCTGCGAGCTATCTGCAGACGTTTGCATTTTCGGAGCAGGGCTGCCGGATGCGCCCGACACGGACTACCTAAGTTACATTTTAAGTTTGAGGGGGCAAAACAAGCAAGCAGCCCCAGTCTCTGTGCCTCTGTGCGAGCAGTGCCATGGGCAGATGAGGCTGAGCAACAGCTTTCTAGGCTAGCTCTTTCTGCCTGCGAGCTATCTGCAGACGTTTGGTTTTTCGGAGCAAGGCTGCAGGAGGCGCCCGGCACGGACCACCTAAGCTACGTTTGAAGTTTGAGGGGACAAGACAAGCAAGCAGCCCCAGTCTCTGTGCCTCTGTGCGAGCAGTGCCATGGGCAGATGAGGCTGAGCAACAGCTTTCCAGGCTAGCTCTTTCTGCCTGCGAGCTATCTGCAGACGTTCGCATTTTTGAAGCAGGGCTGCCGGAGGCGCCCGGCACAGACCACCTAAGCTACGTTTGAAGTTTGAGGGGACAAGACAAGAAAGCAGCCCCAGTCTCTGTGCCTCTGTGCGAGCAGTGCCATGGGCAGATGAGGCTGAGCAACAGCTTTCCAGGCTAGCTCTTTCTGCCTGCGAGCTATCTGCAGACGTTCGCATTTTTGGAGCAGGGCTGCCGGAGGCGCCCGGCACAGACCACCTAAGCTACGTTTGAAGTTTGAGGGGACAAGACAAACAAGCAGCCCCAGTCTCTGTGCCTCTGTGCGAGCAGTGCCATGGGCAGATGAGGCTGAGCAACAGCTTTCCAGGCTAGCTCTTTCTGCCTGCGAGCTATCTGCAGACGTTTGGATTTTCGGAGCAGGGCTGCCGGAGGCGCCCGGCACGGACCACCTAAGCTACGTTTGAAGTTTGAGGGGACAAGATAAGCAAGCAGCCCCAGTCTCTGTGCCTCTGTGCGAGCAGTGCCATGGGCAGATGAGGCTGAGCAACAGCTTTCCAGGCTAGCTCTTTCTGCCTGCGAGCTATCTGCAGACGTTCGCATTTTCGGAGCAGGGCTGCCGGATGCGCCCGGCACGGACCACCTAAGCTACGTTTGAAGTTTGAGGGGACAAGACAAGCAAGCAGCCCCAGTCTCTGTGCCTCTGTGCGAGCAGTGCCATGGGCAGATGAGGCTGAGCAACAGCTTTCCAGGCTAGCTCTTTCTGCCTGCGAGCTATCTGCAGACGTTCGCATTTTCGGAGCAGGGCTGCCGGATGCGCCCGGCACGGACCACCTAAGCTACATTTGAAGTTTGAGGGGACAAGACAAGCAAGCAGCCCCAGTCTCTGTGCCTCTGTGCGAGCAGTGCCATGGGCAGATGAGGCTGAGCAACAGCTTTCCAGGCTAGCTCTTTCTGCCTGCGAGCTATCTGCAGACGTTCGCATTTTTGAAGCAGGGCTGCCGGAGGCGCCCGGCACAGACCACCTAAGCTACGTTTGAAGTTTGAGGGGACAAGACAAGCAAGCAGCCCCAGTCTCTGTGCCTCTGTGCGAGCAGTGCCATGGGCAGATGAGGCTGAGCAACAGCTTTCCAGGCTAGCTCTTTCTGCCTGCGAGCTATCTGCAGACGTTCGCATTTTTGGAGCAGGGCTGCCGGAGGCGCCCGGCACAGACCACCTAAGCTACGTTTGAAGTTTGAGGGGACAAGACAAGCAAGCAGCCCCAGTCTCTGTGCCTCTGTGCGAGCAGTGCCATGGGCAGATGAGGCTGAGCAACAGCTTTCCAGGCTAGCTCTTTCTGCCTGCGAGCTATCTGCAGACGTTCGCATTTTCGGAGCAGGGCTGCCGGAGGCGCCCGGCACAGACCACCTAAGCTACGTTTGAAGTTTGAGGGGACAAGACAAACAAGCAGCCCCAGTCTCTGTGCCTCTGTGCGAGCAGTGCCATGGGCAGATGAGGCTGAGCAACAGCTTTCCAGGCTAGCTCTTTCTGCCTGCGAGCTATCTGCAGACGTTTGGATTTTCGGAGCCGGGCTGCCGGAGGCGCCCGGCACGGACCACCTAAGCTACGTTTGAAGTTTGAGGGGACAAGACAAGCAAGCAGCTCCAGTCTCTGTGCCTCTGTGCGAGCAGTGCCATGGGCAGATGAGGCTGAGCAACAGCTTTCCAGGCTAGCTCTTTCTGCCTGCGAGCTATCTGCAGACGTTCGCATTTTCGGAGCAGGGCTGCCGGAGGCGCCCGGCACAGACCACCTAAGCTACGTTTGAAGTTTGAGGGGACAAGACAAACAAGCAGCCCCAGTCTCTGTGCCTCTGTGCGAGCAGTGCCATGGGCAGATGAGGCTGAGCAACAGCTTTCCAGGCTAGCTCTTTCTGCCTGCGAGCTATCTGCAGACGTTTGCATTTTCGGAGCAGGGCTGCCGGAGGCGCCCGGCACAGACCACCTAAGCTACGTTTGAAGTTTGAGGGGACAAGACAAGCAAGCAGCCCCAGTCTCTGTGCCTCTGTGCGAGCAGTGCCATGGGCAGAGGAGGCTGAGCAACAGCTTTCCAGGCTAGCTCTTTCTGCCTGCGAGCTATCTGCAGACGTTTGGTTTTTCGGAGCAAGGCTGCCGGAGGCGCCCGGCACGGACCACCTAAGCTACGTTTGAAGTTTGAGG
Source organism: Opisthocomus hoazin (assembly GCF_030867145.1). Taxonomy (NCBI): domain Eukaryota; kingdom Metazoa; phylum Chordata; class Aves; order Opisthocomiformes; family Opisthocomidae; genus Opisthocomus; species Opisthocomus hoazin. Next base: position 176,965 of record NW_027449017.1, read on the forward strand.
GGACAAGACAAGCAAGCAGCCCCAGTCTCTGTGCCTCTGTGCGAGCAGTGCCATGGGCAGATGAGGCTGAGCAACAGCTTTCCAGGCTAGCTCTTTCTGCCTGCGAGCTATCTGCAGACGTTCGCATTTTTGGAGCAGGGCTGCCGGAGGCGCCCGGCACAGACCACCTAAGCTACGTTTGAAGTTTGAGGGGACAAGACAAGCAAGTAGCCCCAGTCTCTGTGCCTCTGTGCGAGCAGTGCCATGGGCAGATGAGGCTGAGCAACAGCTTTCCAGGCTAGCTCTTTCTGCCTGCGAGCTATATGCAGACGTTCGCATTTTCGGAGCAGGGCTGCTGGAGGCGCCCGGCACAGACCACCTAAGATACGTTTGAAGTTTGAGGGGACAAGACAAACAAGCAGCCCCAGTCTCTGTGCCTCTGTGCGAGCAGTGCCATGGGCAGATGAGGCTGAGCAACAGCTTTCCAGGCTAGCTCTTTCTGCCTGCGAGCTATCTGCAGACGTTTGGATTTTCGGAGCAGGGCTGCCGGAGGCGCCCGGCACGGACCACCTAAGCTACGTTTGAAGTTTGAGGGGACAAGACAAGCAAGCAGCTCCAGTCTCTGTGCCTCTGTGCGAGCAGTGCCATGGGCAGATGAGGCTGAGCATCAGCTTTCCAGGCTAGCTCTTTCTGCCTGCGAGCTATCTGCAGACGTTCGCATTTTTGGAGCAGGGCTGCCGGAGGCGCCCGGCACGGACCACCTAAGCTACGTTTGAAGTTTGAGGGGACAAGACAAGCAAGCAGCCCCAGTCTCTGTGCCTCTGTGCGAGCAGTGCCATGGGCAGATGAGGCTGAGCAACAGCTTTCCAGGCTAGCTCTTTCTGCCTGCGAGCTATCTGCAGACGTTCGCATTTTCGGAGCAGGGCTGCCGGATGCGCCCGGCACGGACCACCTAAGCTACATTTGAAGTTTGAGGGGACAAGACAAGCAAGCAGCCCCAGTCTCTGTGCCTCTGTGCGAGCAGTGCCATGGGCAGATGAGGCTGAGCAACAGCTTTCCAGGCTAGCTCTTTCTGCCTGCGAGCTATCTGCAGACGTTTGCATTTTCGGAGCAGGGCTGCCGGAGGCGCCCGGCACAGACCACCTAAGCTACGTTTGAAGTTTGAGGGGACAAGACAAGCAAGCAGCCCCAGTCTCTGTGCCTCTGTGCGAGCAGTGCCATGGGCAGATGAGGCTGAGCAACAGCTTTCCAGGCTAGCTCTTTCTGCCTGCGAGCTATCTGCAGACGTTTGGATTTTCGGAGCAGGGCTGCCGGAGGCGCCCGGCACGGACCACCTAAGCTACGTTTGAAGTTTGAGGGGACAAGACAAGCAAGCAGCCCCAGTCTCTGTGCCTCTGTGCGAGCAGTGCCATGGGCAGATGAGGCTGAGCAACAGCTTTCCAGGCTAGCTCTTTCTGCCTGCGAGCTATCTGCAGACGTTTGCATTTTCGGAGCAGGGCTGCCGGAGGCGCCCGGCACGGACCACCTAAGCTACGTTTGAAGTTTGAGGGGGCAAGACAAGCAAGCAGCCCCAGTCTCTGTGCCTCTGTGCGAGCAGTGCCATGGGCAGATGAGGCTGAGCAACAGCTTTCCAGGCTAGCTCTTTCTGCCTGCGAGCTATCTGCAGACGTTCGCATTTTCGGAGCAGGGCTGCCGGAGGCTCCCGGCACGGACCACCTAAGCTACGTTTGAAGTTTGAGGGGACAAGACAAGCAAGCAGCCCCAGTCTCTGTGCCTCTGTGCGAGCAGTGCCATGGGCAGATGAGGCTGAGCAACAGCTTTCCAGGCTAGCTCTTTCTGCCTGCGAGCTATCTGCAAACGTTTGCATTTTCGGAGCAGGGCTGCCGGATGCACCCGGCACGGACCACCTAAGTTACTTTTGAAGTTTGAGGGGGCAAGAGAAGCAAGCAGCCCCAGTCTCTGTGCCTCTGTGCGAGCAGTGCCATGGGCAGATGAGGCTGAGCAACAGCTTTCCAGGCTAGCTCTTTCTGCCTGCGAGCTATCTGCAGACGTTTGCATTTTCGGAGCAGGGCTGCCGGATGCGCCCGACACGGACTACCTAAGTTACATTTTAAGTTTGAGGGGGCAAAACAAGCAAGCAGCCCCAGTCTCTGTGCCTCTGTGCGAGCAGTGCCATGGGCAGATGAGGCTGAGCAACAGCTTTCTAGGCTAGCTCTTTCTGCCTGCGAGCTATCTGCAGACGTTTGGTTTTTCGGAGCAAGGCTGCAGGAGGCGCCCGGCACGGACCACCTAAGCTACGTTTGAAGTTTGAGGGGACAAGACAAGCAAGCAGCCCCAGTCTCTGTGCCTCTGTGCGAGCAGTGCCATGGGCAGATGAGGCTGAGCAACAGCTTTCCAGGCTAGCTCTTTCTGCCTGCGAGCTATCTGTAGACGTTCGCATTTTTGGAGCAGGGCTGCCGGAGGCGCCCGGCACAGACCACCTAAGCTACGTTTGAAGTTTGAGGGGACAAGACAAGCAAGTAGCCCCAGTCTCTGTGCCTCTGTGCGAGCAGTGCCATGGGCAGATGAGGCTGAGCAACAGCTTTCCAGGCTAGCTCTTTCTGCCTGCGAGCTATCTGCAGACGTTCGCATTTTCGGAGCAGGGCTGCCGGAGGCGCCCGGCACAGACCACCTAAGCTACGTTTGAAGTTTGAGGGGACAAGACAAGCAAGCAGCCCCAGTCTCTGTGCCTCTGTGCGAGCAGTGCCATGGGCAGATGAGGCTGAGCAACAGCTTTCCAGGCTAGCTCTTTCTGCCTGCGAGCTATCTGCAGACGTTCGCATTTTTGGAGCAGGGCTGCCGGAGGCGCCCGGCACAGACCACCTAAGGTACGTTTGAAGTTTGAGGGGACAAGACAAGCAAGTAGCCCCAGTCTCTGTGCCTCTGTGCGAGCAGTGCCATGGGCAGATGAGGCTGAGCAACAGCTTTCCAGGCTAGCTCTTTCTGCCTGCGAGCTATCTGCAGACGTTCGCATTTTCGGAGCAGGGCTGCCGGAGGCGCCCGGCACAGACCACCTAAGCTACGTTTGAAGTTTGAGGGGACAAGACAAACAAGCAGCCCCAGTCTCTGTGCCTCTGTGCGAGCAGTGCCATGGGCAGATGAGGCTGAGCAACAGCTTTCCAGGCTAGCTCTTTCTGCCTGCGAGCTATCTGCAGACGTTTGGATTTTCGGAGCAGGGCTGCCGGAGGCGCCCGGCACGGACCACCTAAGCTACGTTTGAAGTTTGAGGGGACAAGACAAGCAAGCAGCCCCAGTCTCTGTGCCTCTGTGCGAGCAGTGCCATGGGCAGATGAGGCTGAGCAACAGCTTTCCAGGCTAGCTCTTTCTGCCTGCGAGCTATCTGGAGACGTTCGCATTTTCGGAGCAGGGCTGCCGGATGCGCCCGGCACGGACCACCTAAGCTACATTTGAAGTTTGAGGGGACAAGACAAGCAAGCAGCCCCAGTCTCTGTGCCTCTGTGCGAGCAGTGCCATGGGCAGATGAGGCTGAGCAACAGCTTTCCAGGCTAGCTCTTTCTGCCTGCGAGCTATCTGCAGACGTTCGCATTTTCGGAGCAGGGCTGCCGGATGCGCCCGGCACGGACCACCTAAGCTACATTTGAAGTTTGAGGGGACAAGACAAGCAAGCAGCCCCAGTCTCTGTGCCTCTGTGCGAGCAGTGCCATGGGCAGATGAGGCTGAGCAACAGCTTTCCAGGCTAGCTCTTTCTGCCTGCGAGCTATCTGCAGACGTTCGCATTTTTGAAGCAGGGCTGCCGGAGGCGCCCGGCACAGACCACCTAAGCTACGTTTGAAGTTTGAGGGGACAAGACAAGCAAGCAGCCCCAGTCTCTGTGCCTCTGTGCGAGCAGTGCCATGGGCAGATGAGGCTGAGCAACAGCTTTCCAGGCTAGCTCTTTCTGCCTGCGAGCTATCTGCAGACGTTCGCATTTTTGGAGCAGGGCTGCCGGAGGCGCCCGGCACAGACCACCTAAGCTACGTTTGAAGTTTGAGGGGACAAGACAAGCAAGTAGCCCCAGTCTCTGTGCCTCTGTGCGAGCAGTGCCATGGGCAGATGAGGCTGAGCAACAGCTTTCCAGGCTAGCTCTTTCTGCCTGCGAGCTATCTGCAGACGTTCGCATTTTCGGAGCAGGGCTGCCGGAGGCGCCCGGCACAGACCACCTAAGCTACGTTTGAAGTTTGAGGGGACAAGACAAACAAGCAGCCCCAGTCTCTGTGCCTCTGTGCGAGCAGTGCCATGGGCAGATGAGGCTGAGCAACAGCTTTCCAGGCTAGCTCTTTCTGGCTGCGAGCTATCTGCAGACGTTTGGATTTTCGGAGCCGGGCTGCCGGAGGCGCCCGGCACGGACCACCTAAGCTACGTTTGAAGTTTGAGGGGACAAGACAAGCAAGCAGCTCCAGTCTCTGTGCCTCTGTGCGAGCAGTGCCATGGGCAGATGAGGCTGAGCAACAGCTTTCCAGGCTAGCTCTTTCTGCCTGCGAGCTATCTGCAGACGTTCGCATTTTCGGAGCAGGGCTGCCGGAGGCGCCCGGCACAGACCACCTAAGCTACGTCTGAAGTTTGAGGGGACAAGACAAACAAGCAGCCCCAGTCTCTGTGCCTCTGTGCGAGCAGTGCCATGGGCAGATGAGGCTGAGCAACAGCTTTCCAGGCTAGCTCTTTCTGCCTGCGAGCTATCTGCAGACGTTCGCATTTTCGGAGCAGGGCTGCCGGAGGCGCCCGGCACGGACCACCTAAGCTACGTTTGAAGTTTGAGGGGACAAGACAATCAAGCAGCCCCAGTCTCTGTGCCTCTGTGCGAGCAGTGCCATGGGCAGATGAGGCTGAGCAACAGCTTTCCAGGCTAGCTCTTTCTGCCTGCGAGCTATCTGCAGACGTTCGCATTTTCGGAGCAGGGCTGCCGGAGGCGCCCGGCACGGACCACCTAAGCTACGTTTGAAGTTTGAGGGGACAAGACAATCAAGCAGCCCCAGTCTCTGTGCCTCTGTGCGAGCAGTGCCATGGGCAGATGAGGCTGAGCAACAGCTTTCCAGGCTAGCTCTTTCTGCCTGCGAGCTATCTGCAGACGTTCGCATTTTCGGAGCAGGGCTGCCGGAGGCGCCCGGCACAGACCACCTAAGCTACGTTTGAAGTTTGAGGGGACAAGACAAGCAAGCAGCCCCAGTCTCTGTGCCTCTGTGCGAGCAGTGCCATGGGCAGATGAGGCTGAGCAACAGCTTTCCAGGCTAGCTCTTTCTGCCTGCGAGCTATCTGCAGACGTTTGCATTTTCGGAGCAGGGCTGCCGGAGGCGCCCGGCACAGACCAACTAAGCTACGTTTGAAGTTTGAGGGGACAAGACAAGCAAGCAGCCCCAGTCTCTGTGCCTCTGTGCGAGCAGTGCCATGGGCAGATGAGGCTGAGCAACAGCTTTCCAGGCTAGCTCTTTCTGCCTGCGAGCTATCTGCAGACGTTTGCATTTTCGGAGCAGGGCTGCCGGAGGCGCCCGGCACAGACCAACTAAGCTACGTTTGAAGTTTGAGGGGACAAGACAAGCAAGCAGCCCCAGTCTCTGTGCCTCTGTGCGAGCAGTGCCATGGGCAGATGAGGCTGAGCAACAGCTTTCCAGGCTAGCTCTTTCTGCCTGCGAGCTATCTGCAGACGTTTGCATTTTCGGAGCAGGGCTGCCGGAGGCGCCCGGCACAGACCAACTAAGCTACGTTTGAAGTTTGAGGGGACAAGACAAGCAAGCAGCCCCAGTCTCTGTGCCTCTGTGCGAGCAGTGCCATGGGCAGATGAGGCTGAGCAACAGCTTTCCAGGCTAGCTCTTTCTGCCTGCGAGCTATCTGCAGACGTTCGCATTTTCGGAGCAGGGCTGCCAGATGTGCCCGGCACGGACCACCTAAGCTACGTTTGAAGTTTGAGGGGACAAGACAAGCAAGCAGCCCCAGTCTCTGTGCCTCTGTGCGAGCAGTGCCATGGGCAGATGAGGCTGAGCAACAGCTTTCCAGGCTAGCTCTTTCTGGCTGCGAGCTATCTGCAGACGTTTGCATTTTCGGAGCAGGGCTGCCGGAGGCGCCCGGCACGGACCACCTAAGCTACGTTTGAAGTTTGAGGGGACAAGACAAGCAAGCAGCTCCAGTCTCTGTGCCTCTGTGCGAGCAGTGCCATGGGCAGATGAGGCTGAGCAACAGCTTTCCAGGCTAGCTCTTTCTGCCTGCGAGCTATCTGCAGACGTTCGCATTTTCGGAGCAGGGCTGCCGGATGCGCCCGGCATGGACCACCTAAGCTACGTTTGAAGTTTGAGGGTACAAGACAAGCAAGCAGCCCCAGTCTCTGTGCCTCTGTGCGAGCAGTGCCATGGGCAGATGAGGCTGAGCAACAGCTTTCCAGGCTAGCTCTTTCTGCCTGCGAGCTATCTGCAGACGTTCGCATTTTCGGAGCAGGGCTGCTGGAAGCGCCCGGCACGGACCACCTAAGCTACATTTGAAGTTTGAGGGGACAAGACAAGCAAGCAGCTCCAGTCTCTGTGCCTCTGTGCGAGCAGTGCCATGGGCAGATGAGGCTGAGCAACAGCTTTCCAGGCTAGCTCTTTCTGCCTGCGAGCTATCTGCAGACGTTCGCATTTTCGGAGCAGGGCTGCCGGATGCGCCCGGCACGGACCACCTAAGCTACATTTGAAGTTTGAGGGGACAAGACAAGCAAGCAGCCCCAGTCTCTGTGCCTCTGTGCGAGCAGTGCCATGGGCAGATGAGGCTGAGCAACAGCTTTCCAGGCTAGCTCTTTCTGCCTGCGAGCTATCTGCAGACGTTTGCATTTTCGGAGCAGGGCTGCCGGAGGCGCCCGGCACGGACTACCTAAGTTACATTTTAAGTCTGAGGGGGCAAAACAAGGAAGCAGCCCCAGTCTCTGTGCCTCTGTGCGAGCAGTGCCATGGGCAGATGAGGCTGAGCAACAGCTTTCTAGGCTAGCTCTTTCTGCCTGCGAGCTATCTGCAGACTTTTGGTTTTTTGGAGCAAGGCTGCCGGAGGCGCCCGGCACGGACCACCTAAGCTACGTTTGAAGTTTGAGGGGACAAGACAAGCAAGCAGCCCCAGTCTCTGTGCCTCTGTGCGAGCAGTGCCATGGGCAGATGAGGCTGAGCAACAGCTTTCCAGGCTAGCTCTTTCTGCCTGCGAGCTATCTGCAGACGTTCGCATTTTTGAAGAAGGGCTGCCGGAGGCGCCCGGCACAGACCACCTAAGCTACGTTTGAAGTTTGAGGGGACAAGACAAGCAAGCAGCCCCAGTCTCTGTGCCTCTGTGCGAGCAGTGCCATGGGCAGATGAGGCTGAGCAACAGCTTTCCAGGCTAGCTCTTTCTGCCTGCGAGCTATCTGCAGACGTTCGCATTTTTGGAGCAGGGCTGCCGGAGGCGCCCGGCACAGACCACCTAAGCTACGTTTGAAGTTTGAGGGGACAAGACAAGCAAGTAGCCCCAGTCTCTGTGCCTCTGTGCGAGCAGTGCCATGGGCAGATGAGGCTGAGCAACAGCTTTCCAGGCTAGCTCTTTCTGCCTGCGAGCTATCTGCAGACGTTCGCATTTTCGGAGCAGGGCTGCCGGAGGCGCCCGGCACAGACCACCTAAGCTACGTTTGAAGTTTGAGGGGACAAGACAAACAAGCAGCCCCAGTCTCTGTGCCTCTGTGCGAGCAGTGCCATGGGCAGATGAGGCTGAGCAACAGCTTTCCAGGCTAGCTCTTTCTGCCTGCGAGCTATCTGCAGACGTTTGGATTTTCGGAGCAGGGCTGCCGGAGGCGCCCGGCACGGACCACCTAAGCTACGTTTGAAGTTTGAGGGGACAAGACAAGCAAGCAGCTCCAGTCTCTGTGCCTCTGTGCGAGCAGTGCCATGGGCAGATGAGGCTGAGCAACAGCTTTCCAGGCTAGCTCTTTCTGCCTGCGAGCTATCTGCAGACGTTCGCATTTTCGGAGCAGGGCTGCCGGAGGCGCCCGGCACAGACCACCTAAGCTACGTTTGAAGTTTGAGGGGACAAGACAAACAAGCAGCCCCAGTCTCTGTGCCTCTGTGCGAGCAGTGCCATGGGCAGATGAGGCTGAGCAACAGCTTTCCAGGCTAGCTCTTTCTGCCTGCGAGCTATCTGCAGACGTTTGCATTTTCGGAGCAGGGCTGCCGGAGGCGCCCGGCACGGACCACCTAAGCTACGTTTGAAGTTTGAGGGGACAAGACAAGCAAGCAGCCCCAGTCTCTGTGCCTCTGTGCGAGCAGTGCCATGGGCAGAGGAGGCTGAGCAACAGCTTTCCAGGCTAGCTCTTTCTGCCTGCGAGCTATCTGCAGACGTTTGGATTTTCGGAGCAGGGCTGCCGGAGGCGCCCGGCACGGACCACCTAAGCTACGTTTGAAGTTTGAGGGGACAAGACAAGCAAGCAGCCCCAGTCTCTGTGCCTCTGTGCGAGCAGTGCCATGGGCAGATGAGGCTGAGCAACAGCTTTCCAGGCTAGCTCTTTCTGCCTGCGAGCTATCTGCAGACGTTTGCATTTTCGGAGCAGGGCTGCGGGATGCGCCCGGCACGGACCACCTAAGCTACGTTTGAAGTTTGAGGGGACAAGACAAGCAAGCAGCCCCAGTCTCTGTGCCTCTGTGCGAGCAGTGCCATGGGCAGATGAGGCTGAGCAACAGCTTTCCAGGCTAGCTCTTTCTGCCTGCGAGCTATCTGCAGACGTTTGCATTTTCGGAGCAGGGCTGCCGGAGGCGCTCGGCACGGACCACCTAAGCTACGTTTGAAGTTTGAGGGGACAAGACAAGCAAGCAGCCCCAGTCTCTGTGCCTCTGTGCGAGCAGTGCCATGGGCAGATGAGGCTGAGCAACAGCTTTCCAGGCTAGCTCTTTCTGCCTGCGAGCTATCTGCAGACGTTTGCATTTTCGGAGCAGGGCTGCCGGAGGCGCCTGGCACGGACCACCTAAGCTACGTTTGAAGTTTGAGGGGACAAGACAAGCAAGCAGCCCCAGTCTCTGTGCCTCTGTGCGAGCAGTGCCATGGGCAGATGAGGCTGAGCAACAGCTTTCCAGGCTAGCTCTTTCTGCCTGCGAGCTATCTGCAGACGTTTGCATTTTCGGAGCAGGGCTGCCGGAGGCGCCTGGCACGGACCACCTAAGCTACGTTTGAAGTTTGAGGGGACAAGACAAGCAAGCAGCCCCAGTCTCTGTGCCTCTGTGCGAGCAGTGCCATGGGCAGATGAGGCTGAGCAACAGCTTTCCAGGCTAGCTCTTTCTGCCTGCGAGCTATCTGCAGACGTTTGCATTTTCGGAGCAGGGCTGCCGGAGGCGCCCGGCACGGACTACCTAAGTTACATTTTAAGTCTGAGGGGGCAAAACAAGGAAGCAGCCCCAGTCTCTGTGCCTCTGTGCGAGCAGTGCCATGGGCAGATGAGGCTGAGCAACAGCTTTCTAGGCTAGCTCTTTCTGCCTGCGAGCTATCTGCAGACTTTTGGTTTTTTGGAGCAAGGCTGCCGGAGGCGCCCGGCACGGACCACCTAAGCTACGTTTGAAGTTTGAGGGGACAAGACAAGCAAGCAGCCCCAGTCTCTGTGCCTCTGTGCGAGCAGTGCCATGGGCAGATGAGGCTGAGCAACAGCTTTCCAGGCTAGCTCTTTCTGCCTGCGAGCTATCTGCAGACGTTCGCATTTTTGAAGCAGGGCTGCCGGAGGCGCCCGGCACAGACCACCTAAGCTACGTTTGAAGTTTGAGGGGACAAGACAAGCAAGCAGCCCCAGTCTCTGTGCCTCTGTGCGAGCAGTGCCATGGGCAGATGAGGCTGAGCAACAGCTTTCCAGGCTAGCTCTTTCTGCCTGCGAGCTATCTGCAGACGTTCGCATTTTTGGAGCAGGGCTGCCGGAGGCGCCCGGCACAGACCACCTAAGCTACGTTTGAAGTTTGAGGGGACAAGACAAGCAAGTAGCCCCAGTCTCTGTGCCTCTGTGCGAGCAGTGCCATGGGCAGATGAGGCTGAGCAACAGCTTTCCAGGCTAGCTCTTTCTGCCTGCGAGCTATCTGCAGACGTTCGCATTTTCGGAGCAGGGCTGCCGGAGGCGCCCGGCACAGACCACCTAAGCTACGTTTGAAGTTTGAGGGGACAAGACAAACAAGCAGCCCCAGTCTCTGTGCCTCTGTGCGAGCAGTGCCATGGGCAGATGAGGCTGAGCAACAGCTTTCCAGGCTAGCTCTTTCTGCCTGCGAGCTATCTGCAGACGTTTGGATTTTCGGAGCAGGGCTGCCGGATGCGCCCGGCACGGACCACCTAAGCTACGTTTGAAGTTTGAGGGGACAAGACAAGCAAGCAGCTCCAGTCTCTGTGCCTCTGTGCGAGCAGTGCCATGGGCAGATGAGGCTGAGCAACAGCTTTCCAGGCTAGCTCTTTCTGCCTGCGAGCTATCTGCAGACGTTCGCATTTTCGGAGCAGGGCTGCCGGAGGCGCCCGGCACAGACCACCTAAGCTACGTTTGAAGTTTGAGGGGACAAGACAAACAAGCAGCCCCAGTCTCTGTGCCTCTGTGCGAGCAGTGCCATGGGCAGATGAGGCTGAGCAACAGCTTTCCAGGCTAGCTCTTTCTGCCTGCGAGCTATCTGCAGACGTTTGCATTTTCGGAGCAGGGCTGCCGGAGGCGCCCGGCACGGACCACCTAAGCTACGTTTGAAGTTTGAGGGGACAAGACAAGCAAGCAGCCCCAGTCTCTGTGCCTCTGTGCGAGCAGTGCCATGGGCAGAGGAGGCTGAGCAACAGCTTTCCAGGCTAGCTCTTTCTGCCTGCGAGCTATCTGCAGACGTTTGGATTTTCGGAGCAGGGCTGCCGGAGGCGCCCGGCACGGACCACCTAAGCTACGTTTGAAGTTTGAGGGGACAAGACAAGCAAGCAGCCCCAGTCTCTGTGCCTCTGTGCGAGCAGTGCCATGGGCAGATGAGGCTGAGCAACAGCTTTCCAGGCTAGCTCTTTCTGCCTGCGAGCTATCTGCAGACGTTTGCATTTTCGGAGCAGGGCTGCGGGATGCGCCCGGCACGGACCACCTAAGCTACGTTTGAAGTTTGAGGGGACAAGACAAGCAAGCAGCCCCAGTCTCTGTGCCTCTGTGCGAGCAGTGCCATGGGCAGATGAGGCTGAGCAACAGCTTTCCAGGCTAGCTCTTTCTGCCTGCGAGCTATCTGCAGACGTTTGCATTTTCGGAGCAGGGCTGCCGGAGGCGCTCGGCACGGACCACCTAAGCTACGTTTGAAGTTTGAGGGGACAAGACAAGCAAGCAGCCCCAGTCTCTGTGCCTCTGTGCGAGCAGTGCCATGGGCAGATGAGGCTGAGCAACAGCTTTCCAGGCTAGCTCTTTCTGCCTGCGAGCTATCTGCAGACGTTTGCATTTTCGGAGCAGGGCTGCCGGAGGCGCCTGGCACGGACCACCTAAGCTACGTTTGAAGTTTGAGGGGACAAGACAAGCAAGCAGCCCCAGTCTCTGTGCCTCTGTGCGAGCAGTGCCATGGGCAGATGAGGCTGAGCAACAGCTTTCCAGGCTAGCTCTTTCTGCCTGCGAGCTATCTGCAGACGTTCGCATTTTCGGAGCAGGGCTGCCAGATGCGCCCGGCACGGAACACCTAAGCTACGTTTGAAGTTTGAGGGGACAAGACAAGCAAGCAGCCCCAGTCTCTGTGCCTCTGTGCGAGCAGTGCCATGGGCAGATGAGGCTGAGCAACAGCTTTCTAGGCTAGCTCTTTCTGCCTGCGAGCTATCTGCAGACGTTTGCATTTTCGGAGCAGGGCTGCCGGATGCGCCCGGCACGGACCACCTAAGCTACGTTTGAAGTTTGAGGGGACAAGACAAGCAAGCACCCCCAGTCTCTGTGCCTCTGTGCGAGCAGTGCCATGGGCAGATGAGGCTGAGCAACAGCTTTCCAGGCTAGCTCTTTCTGCCTGCGAGCTATCTGCAGACGTTTGCATTTTCAGAGCAGGGCTGCCGGAGGCGCCCGGCACGGACCACCTAAGCTACGTTTGAAGTTTGAGGGGACAAGACAAGCAAGCAGCCCCAGTCTCTGTGCCTCTGTGCGAGCAGTGCCATGGGCAGATGAGGCTGAGCAACAGCTTTCCAGGCTAGCTCTTTCTGCCTGCGAGCTATCTGCAGACGTTTGCATTTTCGGAGCAGGGCTGCCGGATGCGCCAGGAACGGACCACCTAAGCTACGTTTGAAGTTTGAGGGGACAAGACAAGCAAGCAGCCCCAGTCTCTGTGCCTCTGTGCGAGCAGTGCCATGGGCAGATGAGGCTGAGCAACAGCTTTCCAGGCTAGCTCTTTCTGCCTGCGAGCTATCTGCAGACGTTCGCATTTTCGGAGCAGGGCTGCCGGAGGCGCCCGGCACGGACCACCTAAGCTACGTTTGAAGTTTGAGGGGACAAGACAAGCAAGCAGCCCCAGTCTCTGTGCCTCTGTGCGAGCAGTGCCATGGGCAGATGAGGCTGAGCAACAGCTTTCCAGGCTAGCTCTTTCTGCCTGCGAGCTATCTGCAGACGTTCGCATTTTCGGAGCAGGGCTGCCGGAGGCGCCCGGCACAGACCACCTAAGCTACGTTTGAAGTTTGAGGGGACAAGACAAGCAAGCAGCCCCAGTCTCTGTGCCTCTGTGCGAGCAGTGCCATGGGCAGATGAGGCTGAGCAACAGCTTTCCAGGCTAGCTCTTTCTGCCTGCGAGCTATCTGCAGACGTTTGCATTTTCGGAGCAGGGCTGCCGGAGGCGCCCGGCACAGACCACCTAAGCTACGTTTGAAGTTTGAGGGGACAAGACAAGCAAGCAGCCCCAGTCTCTGTGCCTCTGTGCGAGCAGTGCCATGGGCAGATGAGGCTGAGCAACAGCTTTCCAGGCTAGCTCTTTCTGCCTGCGAGCTATCTGCAGACGTTCGCATTTTCGGAGCAGGGCTGCCGGATGCGCCCGGCACGGACCACCTAAGCTACGTTTTAAGTTTGAGGGGACAAGACAAGCAAGCAGCCCCAATCTCTGTGCCTCTGTGCGAGCAGTGCCATGGGCAGATGAGGCTGAGCAACAGCTTTCCAGGCTAGCTCTTTCTGCCTGCGAGCTATCTGCAGACGTTCGCATTTTCGGAGCAGGGCTGCCGGATGTGCCCGGCACGGACCACCTAAGCTACGTTTGAAGTTTGAGGGGACAAGACAAGCAAGCAGCCCCAGTCTCTGTGCCTCTGTGCGAGCAGTGCCATGGGCAGATGAGGCTGAGCAACAGCTTTCCAGGCTAGCTCTTTCTGCCTGCGAGCTATCTGCAGACGTTTGCATTTTCGGAGCAGGGCTGCCGGAGGCGCCCGGCACGGACCACCTAAGCTACGTTTGAAGTTTGAGGGGACAAGACAAGCAAGCAGCCCCAGTCTCTGTGCCTCTGTGCGAGCAGTGCCATGGGCAGATGAGGCTGAGCAACAGCTTTCCAGGCTAGCTCTTTCTGCCTGCGAGCTATCTGGAGACGTTCGCATTTTCGGAGCAGGGCTGCCGGAGGCTCCCGGCACGGACCACCTAAGCTACGTTTGAAGTTTGAGGGGACAAGACAAGCAAGCAGCCCCAGTCTCTGTGCCTCTGTGCGAGCAGTGCCATGGGCAGATGAGGCTGAGCAACAGCTTTCCAGGCTAGCTCTTTCTGCCTGCGAGCTATCTGCAGACGTTTGCATTTTCGGAGCAGGGCTGCCGGAGGCGCCCGGCATAGACCACCTAAGCTACGTTTGAAGTTTGAGGGGACAAGACAAGCAAGCAGCCCCAGTCTCTGTGCCTCTGTGCGAGCAGTGCCATGGGCAGATGAGGCTGAGCAACAGCTTTCCAGGCTAGCTCTTTCTGCCTGCGAGCTATCTGCAAACGTTTGCATTTTCGGAGCAGGGCTGCTGGATGCACCCGGCACGGACCACGTAAGTTACATTTGAAGTTTGAGTGGGCAAGACAAGCAAGCAGATCCAGTATCTGTGCCTCTGTGCGAGCTGTGCCATGGGCAGATGAGGCTGAGCAACAGCTTTCCAGGCTAGCTCTTTCTGCCTGCGAGCTATCTGCAGACGTTTGCATTTTCGGAGCAGGGCTGCCGGATGCGCCCGGCACGGACTACCTAAGCTACATTTTAAGTTTGAGGGGGCAAAACAAGCAAGCAGCCCCAGTCTCTGTGCCTCTGTGCGAGCAGTGCCATGGGCAGATGAGGCTGAGCAACAGCTTTCCAGGCTAGCTCTTTCTGCCTGCGAGCTATCTGCAGACGTTTGCATTTGCGGAGCAGGGCTGTCGGATGCGCCCGGCACGGACCACCTAAGCTACGTTTGAAGTTTGAGGGGACAAGACAAGCAAGCAGCCCCAGTCTCTGTGCCTCTGTGCGAGCAGTGCCATGGGCAGATGAGGCTGAGCAACAGCTTTCCAGGCTAGCTCTTTCTGCCTGCGAGCTATGTGCAGACGTTCGCATTTTCGGAGCAGGGCTGCCGTAGGCGCTCGGCACGGACCACCTAAGCTACGTTTGAAGTTTGAGGGGACAAGACAAGCAAGCAGCCCCAGTCTCTGTGCCTCTGTGCGAGCAGTGCCATGGGCAGATGAGGCTGAGCAACAGCTTTCCAGGCTAGCTCTTTCTGCCTGCGAGCTATCTGCAGACGTTTGGATTTTCGGAGCAGGGCTGCCGGAGGCGCCCGGCACGGACCACCTAAGCTACGTTTGAAGTTTGAGGGGACAAGACAAGCAAGCAGCCCCAGTCTCTGTGCCTCTGTGCGAGCAGTGCCATGGGCAGATGAGGCTGAGCAACAGCTTTCCAGGCTAGCTCTTTCTGCCTGCGAGCTATCTGCAGACGTTCGCATTTTCGGAGCAGGGCTGCCAGATGCGCCCGGCACGGAACACCTAAGCTACGTTTGAAGTTTGAGGGGACAAGACAAGCAAGCAGCCCCAGTCTCTGTGCCTCTGTGCGAGCAGTGCCATGGGCAGATGAGGCTGAGCAACAGCTTTCTAGGCTAGCTCTTTCTGCCTGCGAGCTATCTGCAGACGTTTGCATTTTCGGAGCAGGGCTGCCGGATGCGCCCGGCACGGACCACCTAAGCTACGTTTGAAGTTTGAGGGGACAAGACAAGCAAGCACCCCCAGTCTCTGTGCCTCTGTGCGAGCAGTGCCATGGGCAGATGAGGCTGAGCAACAGCTTTCCAGGCTAGCTCTTTCTGCCTGCGAGCTATCTGCAGACGTTTGCATTTTCAGAGCAGGGCTGCCGGAGGCGCCCGGCACGGACCACCTAAGCTACGTTTGAAGTTTGAGGGGACAAGACAAGCAAGCAGCCCCAGTCTCTGTGCCTCTGTGCGAGCAGTGCCATGGGCAGATGAGGCTGAGCAACAGCTTTCCAGGCTAGCTCTTTCTGCCTGCGAGCTATCTGCAGACGTTCGCATTTTCGGAGCAGGGCTGCCGGATGCGCCAGGAACGGACCACCTAAGCTACGTTTGAAGTTTGAGGGGACAAGACAAGCAAGCAGCCCCAGTCTCTGTGCCTCTGTGCGAGCAGTGCCATGGGCAGATGAGGCTGAGCAACAGCTTTCCAGGCTAGCTCTTTCTGCCTGCGAGCTATCTGCAGACGTTCGCATTTTCGGAGCAGGGCTGCCGGAGGCGCCCGGCACGGACCACCTAAGCTACGTTTGAAGTTTGAGGGGACAAGACAAGCAAGCAGCCCCAGTCTCTGTGCCTCTGTGCGAGCAGTGCCATGGGCAGATGAGGCTGAGCAACAGCTTTCCAGGCTAGCTCTTTCTGCCTGCGAGCTATCTGCAGACGTTTGCATTTTCGGAGCAGGGCTGCCGGAGGCGCCCGGCACAGACCACCTAAGCTACGTTTGAAGTTTGAGGGGACAAGACAAGCAAGCAGCCCCAGTCTCTGTGCCTCTGTGCGAGCAGTGCCATGGGCAGATGAGGCTGAGCAACAGCTTTCCAGGCTAGCTCTTTCTGCCTGCGAGCTATCTGCAGACGTTCGCATTTTCGGAGCAGGGCTGCCGGATGCGCCCGGCACGGACCACCTAAGCTACGTTTGAAGTTTGAGGGGACAAGACAAGCAAGCAGCCCCAATCTCTGTGCCTCTGTGCGAGCAGTGCCATGGGCAGATGAGGCTGAGCAACAGCTTTCCAGGCTAGCTCTTTCTGCCTGCGAGCTATCTGCAGACGTTCGCATTTTCGGAGCAGGGCTGCCGGATGTGCCCGGCACGGACCACCTAAGCTACGTTTGAAGTTTGAGGGGACAAGACAAGCAAGCAGCCCCAGTCTCTGTGCCTCTGTGCGAGCAGTGCCATGGGCAGATGAGGCTGAGCAACAGCTTTCCAGGCTAGCTCTTTCTGCCTGCGAGCTATCTGCAGACGTTCGCATTTTCGGAGCAGGGCTGCCGGATGCGCCCGGCACGGACCACCTAAGCTACGTTTGAAGTTTGAGGGGACAAGACAAGCAAGCAGCCCCAGTCTCTGTGCCTCTGTGCGAGCAGTGCCATGGGCAGATGAGGCTGAGCAACAGCTTTCCAGGCTAGCTCTTTCTGCCTGCGAGCTATCTGCAGACGTTTGCATTTTCGGAGCAGGGCTGCCGGAGGCGCCCGGCACGGACCACCTAAGCTACGTTTGAAGTTTGAGGGGACAAGACAAGCAAGCAGCCCCAGTCTCTGTGCCTCTGTGCGAGCAGTGCCATGGGCAGATGAGGCTGAGCAACAGCTTTCCAGGCTAGCTCTTTCTGCCTGCGAGCTATCTGCAGACGTTCGAATTTTCGGAGCAGGGCTGCCGGAGGCGCCCGGCACAGACCACCTAAGATACGTTTGAAGTTTGAGGGGACAAGACAAGCAAGCAGCCCCAGTCTCTGTGCCTCTGTGCGAGCAGTGCCATGGGCAGATGAGGCTGAGCAACAGCTTTCCAGGCTAGCTCTTTCTGCCTGCGAGCTATCTGCAGACGTTCGCATTTTCGGAGCAGGGCTGCCGGAGGCGCCCGGCATAGACCACCTAAGCTACGTTTTAAGTTTGAGGGGACAAGACAAGCAAGCAGCCCCAGTCTCTGTGCCTCTGTGCGAGCAGTGCCATGGGCAGATGAGGCTGAGCAACAGCTTTCCAGGCTAGCTCTTTCTGCCTGCGAGCTATCTGCAAACGTTTGCATTTTCGGAGCAGGGCTGCTGGATGCACCCGGCACGGACCACCTAAGTTACATTTGAAGTTTGAGTGGGCAAGACAAGCAAGCAGCCCCAGTCTCTGTGCCTCTGTGCGAGCAGTGCCATGGGCAGATGAGGCTGAGCAACAGCTTTCCAGGCTAGCTCTTTCTGCCTGCGAGCTATCTGCAGACGTTCGCATTTTCGGAGCAGGGCTGCCGGATGTGCCCGGCACGGACCACCTAAGCTACGTTTGAAGTTTGAGGGGACAAGACAAGCAAGCAGCCCCAGTCTCTGTGCCTCTGTGCGAGCAGTGCCATGGGCAGATGAGGCTGAGCAACAGCTTTCCAGGCTAGCTCTTTCTGCCTGCGAGCTATCTGCAGACGTTTGGATTTTCGGAGCAGGGCTGCCGGAGGCGCCCGGCACGGACCACCTAAGCTACGTTTGAAGTTTGAGGGGACAAGACAAGCAAGCAGCCCCAGTCTCTGTGCCTCTGTGCGAGCAGTGCCATGGGCAGATGAGGCTGAGCAACAGCTTTCCAGGCTAGCTCTTTCTGCCTGCGAGCTATCTGCAGACGTTCGCATTTTCGGAGCAGGGCTGCCGGAGGCGCACGGCACAGACCACCTAAGCTACGTTTGAAGTTTGAGGGGGCAAAACAAGCAAGCAGCCCCAGTCTCTGTGCCTCTGTGCGAGCAGTGCCATGGGCAGATGAGGCTGAGCAACAGCTTTCCAGGCTAGCTCTTTCTGCCTGCGAGCTATCTGCAGACGTTCGCATTTTCGGAGCAGGGCTGCCGGAGGCTCCCAGCACGGACCACCTAAGATACGTTTGAAGTTTGAGGGGACAAGACAAGCAAGCAGCCCCAGTCTCTGTGCCTCTGTGCGAGCAGTGCCATGGGCAGATGAGGCTGAGCAACAGCTTTCCAGGCTAGCTCTTTCTGCCTGTGAGCTATCTGCAGACGTTTGCATTTTCGGAGCAGGGCTGCTGGATGCACCCGGCACGGACCACCTAAGTTACATTTGAAGTTTGAGTGGGCAAGACAAGCAAGCAGATCCAGTCTCTGTGCCTCTGTGCGAGCTGTGCCATGGGCAGATGAGGCTGAGCAACAGCTTTCCAGGCTAGCTCTTTCTGCCTGCGAGCTATATGCAGACGTTCGCATTTTCGGAGCAGGGCTGCCGGATGCGCCCGGCACGGACTACCTAATCTACATTTTAAGTTTGAGGGGGCAAAACAAGCAAGCAGCCCCAGTCTCTGTGCCTCTGTGCGAGCAGTGCCATGGGCAGATGAGGCTGAGCAACAGCTTTCCAGGCTAGCTCTTTCTGCCTGCGAGCTATCTGCAGACGTTTGCATTTGCGGAGCAGGGCTGTCGGATGCGCCCGGCATGGATCACCTAAGCTACGTTTGAAGTTTGAGGGGACAAGACAAGCAAGCAGCCCCAGTCTCTGTGCCTCTGTGCGAGCAGTGCCATGGGCAGATGAGGCTGAGCAACAGCTTTCCAGGCTAGCTCTTTCTGCCTGCGAGCTATCTGCAGACGTTCGCATTTTTGGATCAGGGCTGCCGGAGGCGCCCGGCACAGACCACCTAAGCTACGTTTGAAGTTTGAGGGGACAAGACAAGCAAGCAGCCCCAGTCTCTGTGCCTCTGTGCGAGCAGTGCCATGGGCAGATGAGGCTGAGCAACAGCTTTCCAGGCTATCTCTTTCTGCCTGCGAGCTATCTGCAGACGTTTGCATTTTCGGAGCAGGGCTGCCGGAGGCGCCCGGCACGGACCACCTAAGCTACGTTTGTAGTTTGAGGGGACAAGACAAGCAAGCAGCCCCAGTCTCTGTGCCTCTGTGTGAGCAGTGCCATGGGCAGATGAGGCTGAGCAACAGCTTTCCAGGCTAGCTCTTTCTGCCTGCGAGCTATCTGCAGACGTTTGCATTTTCGGAGCAGGGCTGCCGGAGGCGCCCGGCACGGACCACCTAAGCTACGTTTGAAGTTTGAGGGGACAAGACAAGCAAGCAGCCCCAGTCTCTGTGCCTCTGTGCGAGCAGTGCCATGCGCAGATGAGGCTGAGCAACAGCTTTCCAGGCTAGCTCTTTCTGCCTGCGAGCTATCTGCAGACGTTTGCATTTTTGGAGCAGGGCTGCCGGAGGCGCCTGGCACGCACCACCTAAGCTACGTTTGAAGTTTGAGGGGACAAGACAAGCAAGCAGCCCCAGTCTCTGTGCCTCTGTGCGAGCAGTGCCATGGGCAGATGAGGCTGAGCAACAGCTTTCCAGGCTAGCTCTTTCTGCCTGCGAGCTATCTGCAGACGTTTGCATTTTCGGAGCAGGGCTGCCGGAGGCGCCCGGCACGGACCACCTAAGTTACGTTTGAAGTTTGAGGGGGCAAGACAAGCAAGCAGCCCCAGTCTCTGTGCCTCTGTGCGAGCAGTGCCATGGGCAGATGAGGCTGAGCAACAGCTTTCCAGGCTAGCTCTTTCTGCCTGCGAGCTATCTGCAGACGTTTGCATTTTCAGAGCAGGGATGCCGGAGGCGCCCGGCACGGACCACCTAAGCTACGTTTGAAGTTTGAGGGGACAAGACAAGCAAGCAGCCCCAGTCTCTGTGCCTCTGTGCGAGCAGTGCCATGGGCAGATGAGGCTGAGCAACAGCTTTCCAGGCTAGCTCTTTCTGCCTGCGATCTATCTGCAGACGTTTGGATTTTCGGAGCAGGGGTGCCGGATGCGCCCGGCACGGACCACCTAAGCTACATTTGAAGTTTGAGGGGACAAGACAAGCAAGCAGCCCCAGTCTCTGTGCCTCTGTGCGAGCAGTGCCATGGGCAGATGAGGCTGAGCAACAGCTTTCCAGGCTAGCTCTTTCTGCCTGCGAGCTATCTGGAGACGTTCGCATTTTCGGAGCAGGGCTGCCGGAGGCTCCCGGCACGGACCACCTAAGCTACGTTTGAAGTTTGAGGGGACAAGACAAGCAAGCAGCCCCAGTCTCTGTGCCTCTGTGCGAGCAGTGCCATGGGCAGATGAGGCTGAGCAACAGCTTTCCAGGCTAGCTCTTTCTGCCTGCGAGCTATCTGCAAACGTTTGCATTTTCGGAGCAGGGCTGCTGGATGCACCCGGCACGGACCACCTAAGTTATATTTGAAGTTTGAGTGGGCAAGACAAGCAAGCAGATCCAGTCTCTGTGCCTCTGTGCGAGCTGTGCCATGGGCAGATGAGGCTGAGCAACAGCTTTCCAGGCTAGCTCTTTCTGCCTGCGAGCTATCTGCAGACGTTTGCATTTTTGGAGCAGGGCTGCCGGATGCGCCCGGCACGCACTACCTAAGCTACATTTTAAGTTTGAGGGGGCAAAACAAGCAAGCAGCCCCAGTCTCTGTGCCTCTGTGTGAGCAGTGCCATGGGCAGATGAGGCTGAGCAACAGCTTTCCAGGCTAGCTCTTTCTGCCTGCGAGCTATCTGCAGACGTTTGCATTTGCGGAGCAGGGCTGTCGGATGCGCCCGGCACGGACCACCTAAGCTACGTTTGAAGTTTGAGGGGACAAGACAAGCAAGCAGCCCCAGTCTCTGTGCCTCTGTGCGAGCAGTGCCATGGGCAGATGAGGCTGAGCAACAGCTTTCCAGGCTATCTCTTTCTGCCTGCGAGCTATCTGCAGACGTTTGGATTTTCGGAGCAGGGCTGCCGGAGGCGCCCGGCACGGACCACCTAAGCTACGTTTGTAGTTTGAGGGGACAAGACAAGCAAGCAGCCCCAGTCTCTGTGCCTCTGTGTGAGCAGTGCCATGGGCAGATGAGGCTGAGCAACAGCTTTCCAGGCTAGCTCTTTCTGCCTGCGAGCTATCTGCAGACGTTTGCATTTTCGGAGCAGGGCTGCCGGAGGCGCCCGGCACGGACCACCTAAGCTACGTTTGAAGTTTGAGGGGACAAGACAAGCAAGCAGCCCCAGTCTCTGTGCCTCTGTGCGAGCAGTGCCATGGGCAGATGAGGCTGAGCAACAGCTTTCCAGGCTAGCTCTTTCTGCCTGCGAGCTATCTGCAGACGTTTGCATTTTTGGAGCAGGGCTGCCGGAGGCGCCTGGCACGCACCACCTAAGCTACGTTTGAAGTTTGAGGGGACAAGACAAGCAAGCAGCCCCAGTCTCTGTGCCTCTGTGCGAGCAGTGCCATGGGCAGATGAGGCTGAGCAACAGCTTTCCAGGCTAGCTCTTTCTGCCTGCGAGCTATCTGCAGACGTTTGCATTTTCGGAGCAGGGCTGCCGGAGGCGCCCGGCACGGACCACCTAAGTTACGTTTGAAGTTTGAGGGGGCAAGACAAGCAAGCAGCCCCAGTCTCTGTCCCTCTGTGCGAGCAGTGCCATGGGCAGATGAGGCTGAGCAACAGCTTTCCAGGCTAGCTCTTTCTGCCTGCGAGCTATCTGCAGACGTTTGCATTTTCAGAGCAGGGCTGCCGGAGGCGCCCGGCACGGACCACCTAAGCTACGTTTGAAGTTTGAGGGGACAAGACAAGCAAGCAGCCCCAGTCTCTGTGCCTCTGTGCGAGCAGTGCCATGGGCAGATGAGGCTGAGCAACAGCTTTCCAGGCTAGCTCTTTCTGCCTGCGAGCTATCTGCAGACGTTCGCATTTTCGGAGCAGGGCTGCCGGAGGCGCCCGGCACGGACCACCTAAGCTACATTTGAAGTTTGAGGGGACAAGACAAGCAAGCAGCCCCAGTCTCTGTGCCTCTGTGCGAGCAGTGCCATGGGCAGATGAGGCTGAGCAACAGCTTTCCAGGCTAGCTCTTTCTGCCTGCGAGCTATCTGCAGACGTTCGCATTTTTGGAGCAGGGCTGCCGGAGGCGCCCGGCACGGACCACCTAAGCTACGTTTGAAGTTTGAGGGGACAAGACAAGCAAGCAGCCCCAGTCTCTGTGCCTCTGTGCGAGCAGTGCCATGGGCAGATGAGGCTGAGCAACAGCTTTCCAGGCTAGCTCTTTCTGCCTGCGAGCTATCTGCAGACGTTTGGATTTTCAGAGCAGCGCTGCCGGATGCGCCCGGCACGGACCACCAAAGATACATTTGAAGTTTGAGGGGACAAGACAAGCAAGCAGCCCCAGTCTCTGTGCCTCTGTGCGAGCAGTGCCATGGGCAGATGAGGCTGAGCAACAGCTTTCCAGGCTAGCTCTTTCTGCCTGCGGGCTATCTGCAGACGTTCGCATTTTCAGAGCAGGGCTGCCGGAGGTGCCCGGCACGGACCACCTAAGCTACATTTGAAGTTTGAGGGGACAAGACAAGCAAGCAGCCCCAGTCTCTGTGCCTCTGTGCGAGCAGTGCCATGGGCAGATGAGGCTGAGCAACAGCTTTCCAGGCTAGCTCTTTCTGCCTGCGAGCTATCTGCAGACGTTCGAATTTTTGGAGCAGGGCTGCCGGATGCGCCCGGCACGGACCGCCTAAGCTACGTTTGAAGTTTGAGGGGACAAGACAAGCAAGCAGCCCCAGTCTCTGTGCCTCTGTGCGAGCAGTGCCATGGGCAGATGAGGCTGAGCAACAGCTTTCCAGGCTAGCTCTTTCTGGCTGCGAGCTATCTGCAGACGTTTGGATTTTCGGAGCAGCGCTGCCGGATGCGCCCGGCACGGACCACCAAAGATACATTTGAAGTTTGAGGGGACAAGACAAGCAAGCAGCCCCAGTCTCTGTGCCTCTGTGCGAGCAGTGCCATGGGCAGATGTGGCTGAGCAACAGCTTTCCAGGCTAGCTCTTTCTGGCTGCGAGCTATCTGCAGACGTTTGGATTTTCGGAGCAGGGCTGCCGGAGGCGCCTGGCACGGACCACCTAAGCTACATTTGAAGTTTGAGGGGACAAGACAAGCAAGCAGCCCCAGTCTCTGTGCCTCTGTGCGAGCAGTGCCATGGGCAGATGAGGCTGAGCAACAGCTTTCCAGGCTAGCTCTTTCTGCCTGCGAGCTATCTGCAGACGTTCGCATTTTCGGAGCAGGGCTGCCGGAGGCGCCCGGCACAGACCACCTAAGCTACGTTTGAAGTTTGAGGGGACAAGACAAGCAAGCAGCCCCAGTCTCTGTGCCTCTGTGCGAGCAGTGCCATGGGCAGATGAGGCTGAGCAACAGCTTTCCAGGCTAGCTCTTTCTGCCTGCGAGCTATCTGCAGACGTTCGCATTTTTGGAGCAGGGCTGCCGGAGGCGCCCGGCACGGACCACCTAAGCTACGTTTGAAGTTTGAGGGGACAAGACAAGCAAGCAGCCCCAGTGTCTGTGCCTCTGTGCGAGCAGTGCCATGGGCAGATGAGGCTGAGCAACAGCTTTCCAGGCTAGCTCTTTCTGCCTGCGAGCTATCTGCAGACGTTCGCATTTTTGGAGCAGGGCTGCCGGAGGCGCCTGGCACGGACCACCTAAGCTACGTTTGAAGTTTGAGGGGACAAGACAAGCAAGCAGCCCCAGTCTCTGTGCCTCTGTGCGAGCAGTGCCATGGGCAGATGAGGCTGAGCAACAGCTTTCCAGGCTAGCTCTTTCTGCCTGCGAGCTATCTGCAGACGTTCGCATTTTCGGAGCAGGGCTGCCGGAGGCGCCCGGCACGGACCACCTAAGTTACGTTTGAAGTTTGAGGGGGCAAGACAAGCAAGCAGCCCCAGTCTCTGTGCCTCTGTGCGAGCAGTGCCATGGGCAGATGAGGCTGAGCAACAGCTTTCCAGGCTAGCTCTTTCTGCCTGCGAGCTATCTGCAGACGTTTGCATTTTCGGAGCAGGGCTGCCGGAGGCGCCCAGCACAGACCACCTAAGCTACGTTTGAAGTTTGAGGGGACAAGACAAGCAAGCAGCCCCAGTCTCTGTGCCTCTGTGCGAGCAGTGCCATGGGCAGATGAGGCTGAGCAACAGCTTTCCAGGCTAGCTCTTTCTGCCTGCGAGCTATCTGCAGACGTTTGGATTTTCGGAGCAGGGCTGCCGGAGGCGCCTGGTACGGACCACTTAAGCTACGTTTGAAGTTTGAGGGGACAAGACAAGCAAGCAGCCCCAGTCTCTGTGCCTCTGTGCGAGCAGTGCCATGGGCAGATGAGGCTGAGCAACAGCTTTCCAGGCTAGCTCTTTCTGCCTGCGAGCTATCTGCAGACGTTTGCATTTTTGGAGCAGGGCTGCCGGAGGCACCCGGCACGGACCACCTAAGCTACGTTTGAAGTTTGAGGGGACAAGACAAGCAAGCAGCCCCAGTCTCTGTGCCTCTGTGCGAGCAGTGCCATGGGCAGATGAGGCTGAGCAACAGCTTTCCAGGCTAGCTCTTTCTGCCTGCGAGCTATATGCAGACGTTCGCATTTTTGGAGCAGGGCTGCCGGAGGCGCCCGGCACGGACCACCTAAGCTACGTTTGAAGTTTGAGGGGACAAGACAAGCAAGCAGCCCCAGTCTCTGTGCCTCTGTGCGAGCAGTGCCATGGGCAGATGAGGCTGAGCAACAGCTTTCCAGGCTAGCTCTTTCTGGCTGCGGGCTATCTGCAGACGTTTGGATTTTCGGAGCAGGGCTGCCGGAGGCGCCCGGCACGGACCACCTAAGCTACTTTTGAAGTTTGAGGGGACAAGACAAGCAAGCAGCCCCAGTCTCTGTGCCTCTGTGCGAGCAGTGCCATGGGCAGATGAGGCTGAGCAACAGCTTTCCAGGCTAGCTCTTTCTGCCTGCGAGCTATCTGCAGACGTTCGCATTTTCGGAGCAGGGCTGCCGGAGGCACCCGGCACGGACCACCTAAGCTACGTTTTAAGTTTGAGGGGGCAAAACAAGCAAGCAGCCCCAGTCTCTGTGCCTCTGTGCGAGCAGTGCCATGGGCAGATGAGGCTGAGCAACAGCTTTCCAGGCTAACTCTTTCTGCTTGCGAGCTATCTGCAGACGTTTGGATTTTCGGAGCAGGGCTGCCGGATGCGCCCGGCACGGACCACCAAAGATACATTTGAAGTTTGAGGGGACAAGACAAGCAAGCAGCCCCAGTCTCTGTGCCTCTGTGCGAGCAGTGCCATGGGCAGATGAGGCTGAGCAACAGCTTTCCAGGCTAGCTCTTTCTGCCTGCGAGCTATCTGCAGACGTTTGCATTTTTGGAGCAGGGCTGCCGGAGGCGCCCGGCACAGACCACCTAAGCTACGTTTGAAGTTTGAGGGGACAAGACAAGCAAGCAGCCCCAGTCTCTGTGCCTCTGTGCGAGCAGTGCCATGGGCAGATGAGGCTGAGCAACAGCTTTCCAGGCTAGCTCTTTCTGCCTGCGAGCTATATGCAGACGTTCGCATTTTTGGAGCAGGGCTGCCGGAGGCGCCCGGCACAGACCACCTAAGCTACGTTTGAAGTTTGAGGGGACAAGACAAGCAAGCAGCCCCAGTCTCTGTGCCTCTGTGCGAGCAGTGCCATGGGCAGAGGAGGCTGAGCAACAGCTTTCCAGGCTAGCTCTTTCTGCCTGCGGGCTATCTGCAGACGTTTGGATTTTCGGAGCAGGGCTGCCGGAGGCGCCCGGCACGGACCACCTAAGCTACGTTTGAAGTTTGAGGGGACAAGACAAGCAAGCAGCCCCAGTCTCTGTGCCTCTGTGCGAGCAGTGCCATGGGCAGATGAGGCTGAGCAACAGCTTTCCAGGCTAGCTCTTTCTGCCTGCGAGCTATCTGCAGACGTTCGCATTTTCAGAGCAGGGCTGCCGGAGGCGCCCGGCACGGACCACCTAAGCTACGTTTGAAGTTTGAGGGGACAAGACAAGCAAGCAGCCCCAGTCTCCGTGCCTCTGTGCGAGCAGTGCCATGGGCAGATGAGGCTGAGCAACAGCTTTCCAGGCTAGCTCTTTCTGCCTGCGAGCTATCTGCAGACGTTTGCATTTTCAGAGCAGGGCTGCCGGAGGCGCCCGGCACGGACCACCTAAGCTACGTTTGAAGTTTGAGGGGACAAGACAAGCAAGCAGCCCCAGTCTCTGTGCCTCTGTGCGAGCAGTGCCATGGGCAGATGAGGCTGAGCAACAGCTTTCCAGGCTAGCTCTTTCTGCCTGCGAGCTATCTGCAGACCTTCGCATTTTCGGAGCAGGGCTGCCGGATGCGCCCGGCACGGACCGCCTAAGCTACGTTTGAAGTTTGAGGGGACAAGACAAGCAAGCAGCCCCAGTCTCTGTGCCTCTGTGCGAGCAGTGCCATGGGCAGATGAGGCTGAGCAACAGCTTTCCAGGCTAGCTCTTTCTGCCTGCGAGCTATCTGCAGACGTTTGGATTTTCGGAGCAGCGCTGCCGGATGCGCCCGGCACGGACCACCAAAGATACATTTGAAGTTTGAGGGGACAAGACAAGCAAGCAGCCCCAGTGTCTGTGCCTCTGTGCGAGCAGTGCCATGGGCAGATGAGGCTGAGCAACAGCTTTCCAGGCTAGCTGTTTCTGCCTGCGAGCTATCTGCAGACGTTTGGATTTTCAGAGCAGCGCTGCCGGATGCGCTCGGCACGGACCACCAAAGATACATTTGAAGTTTGAGGGGACAAGACAAGCAAGCAGCCCCAGTCTCTGTGCCTCTGTGCGAGCAGTGCCATGGGCAGATGAGGCTGAGCAACAGCTTTCCAGGCTAGCTATTTCTGCCTGCGAGCTATCTGCAGACGTTTGGATTTTCGGAGCAGGGCTGCCGGAGGCGCCTGGCACGGACCACCTAAGCTACGTTTGAAGTTTGAGGGGACAAGACAAGCAAGCAGCCCCAGTCTCTGTGCCTCTGTGCGAGCAGTGCCATGGGCAGATGAGGCTGAGCAACAGCTTTCCAGGCTAGCTCTTTCTGCCTGCGAGCTATCTGCAGACGTTTGCATTTTCGGAGCAGGGCTGCCGGAGGCGCCCGGCACGGACCACCTAAGCTACGTTTGAAGTTTGAGGGGGCAAGACAAGCAAGCAGCCCCAGTCTCTGTGCCTCTGTGCGAGCAGTGCCATGGGCAGATGAGGCTGAGCAACAGCTTTCCAGGCTAGCTCTTTCTGCCTGCGAGCTATCTGCAGACGTTCGAATTTTCGGAGCAGGGCTGCCGGAGGCACCCGGCACGGACCACCTAAGCTACGTTTGAAGTTTGAGGGGACAAGACAAGCAAGCAGCCCCAGTCTCTGTGCCTCTGTGCGAGCAGTGCCATGGGCAGATGAGGCTGAGCAACAGCTTTCCAGGCTAGCTCTTTCTGCCTGCGAGCTATCTGCAGACGTTTGCATTTTCGGAGCAGAGCTGCCGGAGGCGCCCGGCACGGACCACCTAAGCTACGTTTGAAGTTTGAGGGGACAAGACAAGCAAGCAGCCCCAGTCTCTGTGCCTCTGTGCGAGCAGTGCCATGGGCAGATGAGGCTGAGCAACAGCTTTCCAGGCTAGCTCTTTCTGCCTGCGAGCTATCTGCAGACGTTTGGATTTTCGGAGCAGCGCTGCCGGATGCGCCCGGCACGGACCACCAAAGATACATTTGAAGTTTGAGGGGACAAGACAAGCAAGCAGCCCCAGTCTCTGTGCCTCTGTGCGAGCAGTGCCATGGGCAGATGAGGCTGAGCAACAGCTTTCCAGGCTAGCTCTTTCTGGCTGCGAGCTATCTGCAGACGTTTGGATTTTCGGAGCAGGGCTGCCGGAGGCGCCTGGCACGGACCACCTAAGCTACATTTGAAGTTTGAGGGGACAAGACAAGCAAGCAGCCCCAGTCTCTGTGCCTCTGTGCGAGCAGTGCCATGGGCAGATGAGGCTGAGCAACAGCTTTCCAGGCTAGCTCTTTCTGCCTGCGAGCTATCTGCAGACGTTCGCATTTTCGGAGCAGGGCTGCCGGAGGCGCCCGGCACGGACCACCTAAGCTACGTTTTAAGTTTGAGGGGACAAGACAAGCAAGCAGCCCCAGTCTCTGTGCCTCTGTGCGAGCAGTGCCATGGGCAGATGAGGCTGAGCAACAGCTTTCCAGGCTAGCTCTTTCTGCCTGCGAGCTATCTGCAGACGTTTGGATTTTTGGAGCAGGGCTGCCGGAGGCGCCCGGCACGGACCACCTAAGCTACGTTTGAAGTTTGAGGGGACAAGACAAGCAAGCAGCCCCAGTCTCTGTGCCTCTGTGCGAGCAGTGCCATGGGCAGATGAGGCTGAGCAACAGCTTTCCAGGCTAGCTCTTTCTGCCTGCGAGCTATCTGCAGACGTTTGGATTTTCGGAGCAGCGCTGCCGGATGCGCCCGGCACGGACCACCAAAGATACGTTTGAAGTTTGAGGGGGCAAGACAAGCAAGCAGCCCCAGTCTCTGTGCCTCTGTGCGAGCAGTGCCATGGGCAGATGAGGCTGAGCAACAGCTTTCCAGGCTAGCTCTTTCTGGCTGCGAGCTATCTGCAGACGTTTGGATTTTCGGAGCAGGGCTGCCGGAGGCGCCTGGCACGGACCACCTAAGCTACATTTGAAGTTTGAGGGGACAAGACAAGCAAGCAGCCCCAGTCTCTGTGCCTCTGTGCGATCAGTGCCATGGGCAGATGAGGCTGAGCAACAGCTTTCCAGGCTAGCTCTTTCTGCCTGCGAGCTATCTGCAGACGTTCGCATTTTCGGAGCAGGGCTGCCGGAGGCGCCCGGCACGGACCACCTAAGCTACGTTTGAAGTTTGAGGGGACAAGACAAGCAAGCAGCCCCAGTCTCTGTGCCTCTGTGCGAGCAGTGCCATGGGCAGATGAGGCTGAGCAACAGCTTTCCAGGCTAGCTCTTTCTGCCTGCGAGCTATCTGCAGACGTTTGGATTTTTGGAGCAGGGCTGCCGGAGGCGCCCGGCACGGACCACCTAAGCTACGTTTGAAGTTTGAGGGGACAAGACAAGCAAGCAGCCCCAGTCTCTGTGCCTCTGTGCGAGCAGTGCCATGGGCAGATGAGGCTGAGCAATAGCTTTCCAGGCTAGCTGTTTCTGCCTGCGAGCTATCTGCAGACGTTTGGATTTTCAGAGCAGCGCTGCCGGATGCGCTCGGCACGGACCACCAAAGATACATTTGAAGTTTGAGGGGACAAGACAAGCAAGCAGCCCCAGTCTCTGTGCCTCTGTGCGAGCAGTGCCATGGGCAGATGAGGCTGAGCAACAGCTTTCCAGGCTAGCTCTTTCTGCCTGCGAGCTATCTGCAGACGTTTGGATTTTCGGAGCAGGGCTGCCGGATGCGCCTGGCACGGACCACCTAAGCTACGTTTGAAGTTTGAGGGGACAAGACAAGCAAGCAGCCCCAGTCTCTGTGCCTCTGTGCGAGCAGTGCCATGGGCAGATGAGGCTGAGCAACAGCTTTCCAGGCTAGCTCTTTCTGCCTGCGAGCTATCTGCAGACGTTCGCATTTTCGGAGCAGGGCTGCCGGAGGCGCCCGGCACGTACCACCTAAGCTACGTTTGAAGTTTGAGGGGGCAAGACAAGCAAGCAGCCCCAGTCTCTGTGCCTCTGTGCGAGCAGTGCCATGGGCAGATGAGGCTGAGCAACAGCTTTCCAGGCTAGCTCTTTCTGCCTGCGAGCTATCTGCAGACGTTTGCATTTTCGGAGCAGGGCTGCCGGAGGCGCCCGGCACGGACCACCTAAGCTACGTTTGAAGTTTGAGGGGACGAGACAAGCAAGCAGCCCCAGTCTCTGTGCCTCTGTGCGAGCAGTGCCATGGGCAGATGAGGCTGAGCAACAGCTTTCCAGGCTAGCTCTTTCTGCCTGCGAGCTATCTGCAGACGTTCGAATTTTCGGAGCAGGGCTGCCGGAGGCACCCGGCACGGACCACCTAAGCTACGTTTTAAGTTTGAGGGGGCAAAACAAGCAAGCAGCCCCAGTCTCTGTGCCTCTGTGCGAGCAGTGCCATGGGCAGATGAGGCTGAGCAACAGCTTTCCAGGCTAGCTCTTTCTGCCTGCGAGCTATCTGCAGACGTTTGCATTTTCGGAGCAGGGCTGCCGGAGGCGCCCGGCACGGACCACCTAAGCTACGTTTGAAGTTTGAGGGGACAAGACAAGCAAGCAGCCCCAGTCTCTGTGCCTCTGTGCGAGCAGTGCCATGGGCAGATGAGGCTGAGCAACAGCTTTCCAGGCTAGCTCTTTCTGCCTGCGAGCTATCTGCAGACGTTCGCATTTTTGGAGCAGGGCTGCCGGAGGCGCCCGGCACAGACCACCTAAGCTACGTTTGAAGTTTGAGGGGACAAGACAAGCAAGCAGCCCCAGTCTCTGTGCCTCTGTGCGAGCAGTGCCATGGGCAGATGAGGCTGAGCAACAGCTTTCCAGGCTAGCTCTTTCTGGCTGCGGGCTATCTGCAGACGTTTGGATTTTCGGAGCAGGGCTGCCGGAGGCGCCCGGCACGGACCACCTAAGCTACTTTTGAAGTTTGAGGGGACAAGACAAGCAAGCAGCCCCAGTCTCTGTGCCTCTGTGCGAGCAGTGCCATGGGCAGATGAGGCTGAGCAACAGCTTTCCAGGCTAGCTCTTTCTGCCTGCGAGCTATCTGCAGACGTTCGCATTTTCGGAGCAGGGCTTCCGGAGGCGCCCGGCACAGACCACCTAAGCTACGTTTGAAGTTTGAGGGGACAAGACAAGCAAGCAGCCCCAGTCTCTGTGCCTCTGTGCGAGCAGTGCCATGGGCAGATGAGGCTGAGCAACAGCTTTCCAGGCTAGCTCTTTCTGCCTGCGAGCTATCTGCAGACGTTCGCATTTTCGGAGCAGGGCTGCCGGAGGCGCCCGGCACGGACCACCTAAGCTACGTTTGAAGTTTGAGGGGACAAGACAAGCAAGCAGCCCCAGTCTCTGTGCCTCTGTGCGAGCAGTGCCATGGGCAGATGAGGCTGAGCAACAGCTTTCCAGGCTAGCTCTTTCTGCCTGCGAGCTATCTGCAGACGTTCGCATTTTTGGAGCAGGGCTGCCGGAGGTGCCCGGCACGGACCACCTAAGCTACGTTTGAAGTTTGAGGGGACAAGACAAGCAAGCAGCCCCAGTCTCTGTGCCTCTGTGCGAGCAGTGCCATGGGCAGATGAGGCTGAGCAACAGCTTTCCAGGCTAGCTCTTTCTGCCTGCGAGCTATCTGCAGACGTTTGCATTTTCGGAGCAGGGCTGCCGGAGGCGCCCGGCACGGACCACCTAAGTTACGTTTGAAGTTTGAGGGGGCAAGACAAGCAAGCAGCCCCAGTCTCTGTGCCTCTGTGCGAGCAGTGCCATGGGCAGATGAGGCTGAGCAACAGCTTTCCAGGCTAGCTCTTTCTGCCTGCGAGCTATCTGCAGACGTTCGCATTTTCGGAGCAGGGCTGCCGGAGGCGCCCGGCACGGACCACCTAAGCTACGTTTGAAGTTTGAGGGGACAAGACAAGCAAGCAGCCCCAGTCTCTGTGCCTCTGTGCGAGCAGTGCCATGGGCAGATGAGGCGGAGCAACAGCTTTCCAGGCTAGCTCTTTCTGCCTGCGAGCTATCTGCAGACGTTCGCATTTTTGGAGCAGGGCTGCCGGAGGCGCCCGGCACAGACCACCTAAGCTACGTTTGAAGTTTGAGGGGACAAGACAAGCAAGCAGCCCCAGTCTCTGTGCCTCTGTGCGAGCAGTGCCATGGGCAGATGAGGCTGAGCAACAGCTTTCCAGGCTAGCTCTTTCTGCCTGCGAGCTATCTGCAGACGTTTGGATTTTCGGAGCAGGGCTGCCGGAGGCGCCCGGCACAGACCACCTAAGCTACGTTTGAAGTTTGAGGGGACAAGACAAGCAAGCAGCCCCAGTCTCTGTGCCTCTGTGCGAGCAGTGCCATGGGCAGATGAGGCTGAGCAACAGCTTTCCAGGCTAGCTCTTTCTGCCTGCGAGCTATCTGCAGACGTTTGGATTTTCGGAGCAGGGCTGCCGGAGGCGCCCGGCACGGACCACCTAAGCTACGTTTGAAGTTTGAGGGGACAAGACAAACAAGCAGCCCCAGTCTCTGTGCCTCTGTGCGAGCAGTGCCATGGGCAGATGAGGCTGAGCAACAGCTTTCCAGGCTAGCTCTTTCTGCCTGCGAGCTATCTGCAGACGTTCGCATTTTTGGAGCAGGGCTGCCGGAGGCGCCCGGTACAGACCACCTAAGCTACGTTTGAAGTTTGAGGGGACAAGACAAGCAAGCAGCCCCAGTCTCTGTGCCTCTGTGCGAGCAGTGCCATGGGCAGATGAGGCTGAGCAACAGCTTTCCAGGCTAGCTCTTTCTGCCTGCGAGCTATCTGCAGACGTTTGGATTTTCGGAGCAGGGCTGCCGGAGGCGCCCGGCACGGACCACCTAAGCTACTTTTGAAGTTTGAGGGGACAAGACAAGCAAGCAGCCATAGTCTCTGTGCCTCTGTGCGAGCAGTGCCATGGGCAGATGAGGCTGAGCAACAGCTTTCCAGGCTAGCTCTTTCTGCCTGCGAGCTATCTGCAGACGTTCGCATTTTCGGAGCAGGGCTGCCGGAGGCGCCCGGCACAGACCACCTAAGCTACGTTTGAAGTTTGAGGGGACAAGACAAGCAAGCAGCCCCAGTCTCTGTGCCTCTGTGCGAGCAGTGCCATGGGCAGATGAGGCTGAGCAACAGCTTTCCAGGCTAGCTCTTTCTGCCTGCGAGCTATCTGCAGACGTTTGCATTTTCGGAGCAGGGCTGCCGGAGGCGCCCGGCACGGACCACCTAAGCTACGTTTGAAGTTTGAGTGGACAAGACAAGCAAGCAGCCCCAGTCTCTGTGCCTCTGTGCGAGCAGTGCCATGGGCAGATGAGGCTGAGCAACAGCTTTCCAGGCTAGCTCTTTCTGCCTGCGAGCTATCTGCAGACGTTCGCATTTTCGGAGCAGGGCTGCCGGATGCGCCCGGCACGGACCACCTAAGTTACGTTTGAAGTTTGAGGGGGCAAGACAAGCAAGCAGCCCCAGTCTCTGTGCCTCTGTGCGAGCAGTGCCATGGGCAGATGAGGCTGAGCAACAGCTTTCCAGGCTAGCTCTTTCTGCCTGCGAGCTATCTGCAGACGTTTGGATTTTCGGAGCAGGGCTGCCGGAGGCGCCCGGCACGGACCACCTAAGCTACGTTTGAAGTTTGAGGGGACAAGACAAGCAAGCAGATCCAGTCTCTGTGCCTCTGTGCGAGCAGTGCCATGGGCAGATGAGGCGGAGCAACAGCTTTCCAGGCTAGCTCTTTCTGCCTGCGAGCTATCTGCAGACGTTTGCATTTTTGGAGCAGGGCTGCCGGACGCGCCCGGCACAGACCACCTAAGCTACGTTTGAAGTTTGAGGGGACAAGACAAGCAAGCAGCCCCAGTCTCTGTGCCTCTGTGCGAGCAGTGCCATGGGCAGATGAGGCTGAGCAACAGCTTTCCAGGCTAGCTCTTTCTGCCTGCGAGCTATCTGCAGACGTTTGGATTTTCGGAGCAGGGCTGCCGGAGGCGCCCGGCACGGACCACCTAAGCTACGTTTGAAGTTTGAGGGGACAAGACAAGC
The DNA here is from genome assembly GCF_030867145.1 of Opisthocomus hoazin. Classification (NCBI taxonomy): domain Eukaryota; kingdom Metazoa; phylum Chordata; class Aves; order Opisthocomiformes; family Opisthocomidae; genus Opisthocomus; species Opisthocomus hoazin. The sequence goes on from NW_027449017.1 coordinate 210,403, forward strand.
AAGCAGCCCCAGTCTCTGTGCCTCTGTGCGAGCAGTGCCATGGGCAGATGAGGCTGAGCAACAGCTTTCCAGGCTAGCTCTTTCTGCCTGCGAGCTATCTGCAGACGTTTGCATTTTCGGAGCAGGGCTGCCGGAGGCGCTCGGCACGGACCACCTAAGTTACGTTTGAAGTTTGAGGGGGCAAGACAAGCAAGCAGCCCCAGTCTCTGTGCCTCTGTGCGAGCAGTGCCATGGGCAGATGAGGCTGAGCAACAGCTTTCCAGGCTAGCTCTTTCTGCCTGCGAGCTATCTGCAGACGTTCGAATTTTCGGAGCAGGTCTGCCGGAGGCGCCCGGTACGGGCCACCTAAGCTACGTTTGAAGTTTGAGGGGACAAGACAAGCAAGCAGCCCCAGTCTCTGTGCCTCTGTGCGAGCAGTGCCATGGGCAGATGAGGCTGAGCAACAGCTTTCCAGGCTAGCTGTTTCTGCCTGCGAGCTATCTGCAGACGTTTGGATTTTCAGAGCAGCGCTGCCGGATGCGCCCGGCACGGACCACCAAAGATACATTTGAAGTTTGAGGGGACAAGACAAGCAAGCAGCCCCAGTCTCTGTGCCTCTGTGCGAGCAGTGCCATGGGCAGATGAGGCTGAGCAACAGCTTTCCAGGCTAGCTCTTTCTGGCTGCGAGCTATCTGCAGACGTTTGGATTTTCGGAGCAGGGCTGCCGGAGGCGCCTGGCACGGACCACCTAAGCTACGTTTGAAGTTTGAGGGGACAAGACAAGCAAGCAGCCCCAGTCTCTGTGCCTCTGTGCGAGCAGTGCCATGGGCAGATGAGGCTGAGAAACAGCTTTCCAGGCTAGCTCTTTCTGCCTGCGAGCTATCTGCAGACGTTTGGATTTTCGGAGCAGGGCTGCCGGAGGCGCCCGGCACGGACCACCTAAGCTACGTTTGAAGTTTGAGGGGGCAAGACAAGCAAGCAGCCCCAATCTCTGTGCCTCTGTGCGAGCAGTGCCATGGGCAGATGAGGCTGAGCAACAGCTTTCCAGGCTAGCTCTTTCTGCCTGCGAGCTATCTGCAGACGTTTGGATTTTCGGAGCAGGGCTGCCGGAGGCGCCCGGCACGGACCACCTAAGCTACGTTTGAAGTTTGAGGGGACAAGACAAGCAAGCAGCTCCAGTCTCTGTGCCTCTGTGCGAGCAGTGCCATGGGCAGATGAGGCTGAGCAACAGCTTTCCAGGCTAGCTCTTTCTGCCTGCGAGCTATCTGCAGACGTTCGAATTTTCGGAGCAGGGCTGCCGGAGGCACCCGGCACGGACCACCTAAGCTACGTTTGAAGTTTGAGGGGGCAAAACAAGCAAGCAGCCCCAGTCTCTGTGCCTCTGTGCGAGCAGTGCCATGGGCAGATGAGGCTGAGCAACAGCTTTCCAGGCTAGCTCTTTCTGCCTGCGAGCTATCTGCAGACGTTTGGATTTTCGGAGCAGGGCTGCCGGATGCGCCCGGCACGGACCACCTAAGATACATTTGAAGTTTGAGGGGACAAGACAAGCAAGCAGCCCCAGTCTCTGTGCCTCTGTGCGAGCAGTGCCATGGGCAGATGACGCTGAGCAACAGCTTTCCAGGCTAGCTCTTTCTGCCTGCGAGCTATCTGCAGACGTTCGCATTTTTGGAGCAGGGCTGCCGGAGGCGCCCGGTACAGACCACCTAAGCTACGTCTGAAGTTTGAGGGGACAAGACAAGCAAGCAGCCCCAGTCTCTGTTCCTCTGTGCGAGCAGTGCCATGGGCAGATGAGGCTGAGGAACAGGCTTCCAGGCTAGCTCTTTCTGGCTGCGGGCTATCTGCAGACGTTTGGATTTTCGGAGCAGGGCTGCCGGAGGCGCCCGGCACGGACCACCTAAGCTACTTTTGAAGTTTGAGGGGACAAGACAAGCAAGCAGCCCCAGTCTCTGTGCCTCTGTGCGAGCAGTGCCATGGGCAGATGAGGCTGAGCAACAGCTTTCCAGGCTAGCTCTTTCAGCCTGCGAGCTATCTGCAGACGTTCGCATTTTCGGAGCAGGGCTGCCGGAGGCGCCCGGCACAGACCACCTAAGCTACGTTTGAAGTTTGAGGGGACAAGACAAGCAAGCAGCCCCAGTCTCTGTGCCTCTGTGCGAGCAGTGCCATGGGCAGATGAGGCTGAGCAACAGCTTTCCAGGCTAGCTCTTTCTGCCTGCGAGCTATCTGCAGACGTTCGCATTTTCGGAGCAGGGCTGCCGGAGGCGCCCGGCACAGACCACCTAAGCTACGTTTGAAGTTTGAGGGGACAAGACAAGCAAGCAGCCCCAGTCTCTGTGCCTCTGTGCGAGCAGTGCCATGGGCAGATGAGGCTGAGCAACAGCTTTCCAGGCTAGCTCTTTCTGCCTGCGAGCTATCTGCAGACGTTTGGATTTTCGGAGCAGGGCTGCCGGAGGCGCCCGGCACGGACCACCTAAGCTACGTTTGAAGTTTGAGGGGACAAGACAAGCAAGCAGCCCCAGGCTCTGTGCCTCTGTGCGAGCAGTGCCATGGGCAGATGAGGCTGAGCAACAGCTTTCCAGGCTAGCTCTTTCTGCCTGCGAGCTATCTGCAGACGTTTGCATTTTCGGAGCAGGGCTGCCGGAGGCGCCCGGCACGGACCACCTAAGTTACGTTTGAAGTTTGAGGGGGCAAGACAAGCAAGCAGCCCCAGTCTCTGTGCCTCTGTGCGAGCAGTGCCATGGGCAGATGAGGCTGAGCAACAGCTTTCCAGGCTAGCTCTTTCTGCCTGCGAGCTATCTGCAGACGTTCGAATTTTCGGAGCAGGTCTGCCGGAGGCGCCCGGTACGGACCACCTAAGCTACGTTTGAAGTTTGAGGGGACAAGACAAGCAAGAAGCCCCAGTCTCTGTGCCTCTGTGCGAGCAGTGCCATGGGCAGATGAGGCTGAGCAACAGCTTTCCAGGCTAGCTGTTTCTGCCTGCGAGCTATCTGCAGACGTTTGGATTTTCAGAGCAGCACTGCCGGATGCGCCCGGCACGGACCACCAAAGATACATTTGAAGTTTGAGGGGACAAGACAAGCAAGCAGCCCCAGTCTCTGTGCCTCAGTGCGAGCAGTGCCATGGGCAGATGAGGCTGAGCAACAGCTTTCCAGGCTAGCTCTTTCTGCCTGCGAGCTATCTGCACACGTTTGGATTTTCGGAGCAGGGCTCCCGGAGGCGCCTGGCACGGACCACCTAAGCTACGTTTGAAGTTTGAGGGGACAAGACAAGCAAGCAGCCCCAGTCTCTGTGCCTCTGTGCGAGCAGTGCCATGGGCAGATGAGGCTGAGCAACAGCTTTCCAGGCTAGCTCTTTCTGCCTGCGAGCTATCTGCAGACGTTCGCATTTTCGGAGCAGGGCTGCCGGAGGCGCCCGGCACGGACCACCTAAGCTACGTTTGAAGTTTGAGGGGGCAAGACAAGCAAGCAGCCCCAGTCTCTGTGCCTCTGTGCGAGCAGTGTCATGGGCAGATGAGGCTGAGCAACAGCTTTCCAGGCTAGCTCTTTCTGCCTGCGAGCTATCTGCAGACGTTCGCATTTTCGGAGCAGGGCTGCCGGAGGCGAATAGCACGGACCACCTAAGCTACGTTTGAAGTTTGAGGGGACAAGACAAGCAAGCAGCCCCAGTCTCTGTGCCTCTGTGCGAGCAGTGCCATGGGCAGATGAGGCTGAGCAACAGCTTTCCAGGCTAGCTCTTTCTGCCTGCGAGCTATCTGCAGACGTTCGAATTTTCGGAGCAGGGCTGCCGGAGGCACCCGGCACGGACCACCTAAGCTACGTTTTAAGTTTGAGGGGACAAGACAAGCAAGCAGCCCCAGTCTCTGTGCCTCTGTGCGAGCAGTGCCATGGGCAGATGAGGCTGAGCAACAGCTTTCCAGGCTAGCTGTTTCTGCCTGCGAGCTATCTGCAGACGTTTGGATTTCCAGAGCAGCGCTGCCGGATGCGCCCGGCACGGACCACCAAAGATACATTTGAAGTTTGAGGGGACAAGACAAGCAAGCAGCCCCAGTCTCTGTGCCTCTGTGCGAGCAGTGCCATGGGCAGATGAGGCTGAGCAACAGCTTTCCAGGCTAGCTCTTTCTGGCTGCGAGCTATCTGCAGACGTTTGGATTTTCGGAGCAGGGCTGCCGGAGGCTCCTGGCACGGACCACCTAAGCTACGTTTGAAGTTTGAGGGGACAAGACAAGCAAGCAGCCCCAGTCTCTGTGCCTCTGTGCGAGCAGTGCCATGGGCAGATGAGGCTGAGCAACAGCTTTCCAGGCTAGCTCTTTCTGCCTGCGAGCTATCTGCAGACGTTTGCATTTTCGGAGCAGGGCTGCCGGAGGCGCCCGGCACGGACCACCTAAGCTACGTTTGAAGTTTGAGGGTGCAAGACAAGCAAGCAGCCCCAATCTCTGTGCCTCTGTGCGAGCAGTGCCATGGGCAGATGAGGCTGAGCAACAGCTTTCCAGGCTAGCTCTTTCTGCCTGCAAGCTATCTGCAGACGTTTGGATTTTCGGAGCAGGGCTGCCAGAGGCGCCCGGCACGGACCACCTAAGCTACGTTTGAAGTTTGAGGGGACAAGACAAGCAAGCAGCCCCAGTCTCTGTGCCTCTGTGCGAGCAGTGCCATGGGCAGATGAGGCTGAGCAACAGCTTTCCAGGCTAGCTCTTTCTGCCTGCGAGCTATCTGCAGACGTTCGAATTTTCGGAGCAGGGCTGCCGGAGGCACCCGGCACGGACCACCTAAGCTACGTTTTAAGTTTGAGGGGGCAAAACAAGCAAGCAGCCCCAGTCTCTGTGCCTCTGTGCGAGCAGTGCCATGGGCAGATGAGGCTGAGCAACAGCTTTCCAGGCTAGCTGTTTCTGCCTGCGAGCTATCTGCAGACGTTTGGATTTTCGGAGCAGGGCTGCCGGATGCGCCCGGCACGGACCACCTAAGCTACGTTTGAAGTTTGAGGGGACAAGACAAGCAAGCAGCCCCAGTCTCTGTGCCTCTGTGCGAGCAATGCCATGGGCAGATGAGGCTGAGCAACAGCTTTCCAGGCTAGCTCTTTCAGCCTGCGAGCTATCTGCAGACGTTCGCATTTTCGGAGCAGGGCTGCCGGAGGCGCCCGGCACAGACCACCTAAGCTACGTTTGAAGTTTGAGGGGACAAGACAAGCAAGCAGCCCCAGTCTCTGTGCCTCTGTGCGAGCAATGCCATGGGCAGATGAGGCTGAGCAACAGCTTTCCAGGCTAGCTCTTTCTGCCTGCGAGCTATCTGCAGACGTTCGCATTTTCGGAGCAGGGCTGCCGGAGGCGCCCGGCACAGACCACCTAAGCTACGTTTGAAGTTTGAGGGGACAAGACAAGCAAGCAGCCCCAGTCTCTGTGCCTCTGTGCGAGCAGTGCCATGGGCAGATGAGGCTGAGCAACAGCTTTCCAGGCTAGCTCTTTCTGCCTGCGAGCTATCTGCAGACGTTTGGATTTTCGGAGCAGGGCTGCCGGAGGCGCCCGGCACGGACCACCTAAGCTACGTTTGAAGTTTGAGGGGACAAGACAAGCAAGCAGCCCCAGGCTCTGTGCCTCTGTGCGAGCAGTGCCATGGGCAGATGAGGCTGAGCAACAGCTTTCCAGGCTAGCTCTTTCTGCCTGCGAGCTATCTGCAGACGTTTGCATTTTCGGAGCAGGGCTGCCGGAGGCGCCCGGCACGGACCACCTAAGCTACGTTTTAAGTTTGAGGGGGCAAAACAAGCAAGCAGCCCCAGTCTCTGTGCCTCTGTGCGAGCAGTGCCATGGGCAGATGAGGCTGAGCAACAGCTTTCCAGGCTAGCTGTTTCTGCCTGCGAGCTATCTGCAGACGTTTGGATTTTCGGAGCAGGGCTGCCGGATGCGCCCGGCACGGACCACCTAAGCTACGTTTGAAGTTTGAGGGGACAAGACAAGCAAGCAGCCCCAGTCTCTGTGCCTCTGTGCGAGCAATGCCATGGGCAGATGAGGCTGAGCAACAGCTTTCCAGGCTAGCTCTTTCAGCCTGCGAGCTATCTGCAGACGTTCGCATTTTCGGAGCAGGGCTGCCGGAGGCGCCCGGCACAGACCACCTAAGCTACGTTTGAAGTTTGAGGGGACAAGACAAGCAAGCAGCCCCAGTCTCTGTGCCTCTGTGCGAGCAATGCCATGGGCAGATGAGGCTGAGCAACAGCTTTCCAGGCTAGCTCTTTCTGCCTGCGAGCTATCTGCAGACGTTCGCATTTTCGGAGCAGGGCTGCCGGAGGCGCCCGGCACAGACCACCTAAGCTACGTTTGAAGTTTGAGGGGACAAGACAAGCAAGCAGCCCCAGTCTCTGTGCCTCTGTGCGAGCAGTGCCATGGGCAGATGAGGCTGAGCAACAGCTTTCCAGGCTAGCTCTTTCTGCCTGCGAGCTATCTGCAGACGTTTGGATTTTCGGAGCAGGGCTGCCGGAGGCGCCCGGCACGGACCACCTAAGCTACGTTTGAAGTTTGAGGGGACAAGACAAGCAAGCAGCCCCAGGCTCTGTGCCTCTGTGCGAGCAGTGCCATGGGCAGATGAGGCTGAGCAACAGCTTTCCAGGCTAGCTCTTTCTGCCTGCGAGCTATCTGCAGACGTTTGCATTTTCGGAGCAGGGCTGCCGGAGGCGCCCGGCACGGACCACCTAAGTTACGTTTGAAGTTTGAGGGGGCAAGACAAGCAAGCAGCCCCAGTCTCTGTGCCTCTGTGCGAGCAGTGCCATGGGCAGATGAGGCTGAGCAACAGCTTTCCAGGCTAGCTCTTTCTGCCTGCGAGCTATCTGCAGACGTTCGAATTTTCGGAGCAGGTCTGCCGGAGGCGCCCGGTACGGACCACCTAAGCTACGTTTGAAGTTTGAGGGGACAAGACAAGCAAGAAGCCCCAGTCTCTGTGCCTCTGTGCGAGCAGTGCCATGGGCAGATGAGGCTGAGCAACAGCTTTCCAGGCTAGCTGTTTCTGCCTGCGAGCTATCTGCAGACGTTTGGATTTTCAGAGCAGGGCTGCCGGATGCGCCCGGCACGGACCACCAAAGATACATTTGAAGTTTGAGGGGACAAGACAAGCAAGCAGCCCCAGTCTCTGTGCCTCAGTGCGAGCAGTGCCATGGGCAGATGAGGCTGAGCAACAGCTTTCCAGGCTAGCTCTTTCTGCCTGCGAGCTATCTGCAGACGTTTGGATTTTCGGAGCAGGGCTCCCGGAGGCGCCTGGCACGGACCACCTAAGCTACGTTTGAAGTTTGAGGGGACAAGACAAGCAAGCAGCCCCAGTCTCTGTGCCTCTGTGCGAGCAGTGCCATGGGCAGATGAGGCTGAGCAACAGCTTTCCAGGCTAGCTCTTTCTGCCTGCGAGCTATCTGCAGACGTTTGCATTTTCGGAGCAGGGCTGCCGGAGGCGCCCGGCACGGACCACCTAAGCTACGTTTGAAGTTTGAGGGGGCAAGACAAGCAAGCAGCCCCAGTCTCTGTGCCTCTGTGCGAGCAGTGTCATGGGCAGATGAGGCTGAGCAACAGCTTTCCAGGCTAGCTCTTTCTGGCTGCGAGCTATCTGCATTCGTTCGCATTTTCGGAGCAGGGCTGCCGGAGGCGAATAGCACGGACCACCTAAGCTACGTTTGAAGTTTGAGGGGACAAGACAAGCAAGCAGCCCCAGTCTCTGTGCCTCTGTGCGAGCAGTGCCATGGGCAGATGAGGCTGAGCAACAGCTTTCCAGGCTAGCTCTTTCTGCCTGCGAGCTATCTGCAGACGTTCGAATTTTCGGAGCAGGGCTGCCGGAGGCACCCGGCACGGACCACCTAAGCTACGTTTTAAGTTTGAGGGGGCAAAACAAGCAAGCAGCCCCAGTCTCTGTGCCTCTGTGCGAGCAGTGCCATGGGCAGATGAGGCTGAGCAACAGCTTTCCAGGCTAGCTGTTTCTGCCTGCGAGCTATCTGCAGACGTTTGGATCTTCGGACCAGGGCTGCCGGATGCGCCCGGCACGGACCAAAAAAGATACATTTGAAGTTTGAGTGGACAAGACAAGCAAGCAGCCCCAGTCTCTGTGCCTCTGTGCGAGCAGTGCCATGGGCAGATGAGGCTGAGCAACAGCTTTCCAGGCTAGCTCTTTCTGCCTGCGAGCTATCTGCAGACGTTTGGATTTTCGGAGCAGGGCTGCCGGAGGCGCCTGGCACGGACCACTTAAGATACGTTTGAAGTTTGAGGGGACAAGACAAGCAAGCAGCCCCAGTCTCTGTGCCTCTGTGCGAGCAGTGCCATGGGCAGATGAGGCTGAGCAACAGCTTTCCAGGCTAGCTCTTTCTGCCTGCGAGCTATCTGCAGACGTTTGCATTTTCGGAGCAGCGCTGCCGGAGGCGCCCGGCACGGACCACCTAAGCTACGTTTGAAGTTTGAGGGGACAAGACAAGCAAGCAGCCCCAGTCTCTGTGCCTCTGTGCGAGCAGTGCCATGGGCAGATGAGGCTGAGCAACAGCTTTCCAGGCTAGCTGTTTCTGCCTGCGAGCTATCTGCAGACGTTTGGATTTTCAGAGCAGCGCTGCCGGATGCGCCCGGCACGGACCACCAAAGATACATTTGAAGTTTGAGGGGACAAGACAAGCAAGCAGCCCCAGTCTCTGTGCCTCTGTGCGAGCAGTGCCATGGGCAGATGAGGCTGAGCAACAGCTTTCCAGGCTAGCTCTTTCTGCCTGCGAGCTATCTGCAGACGTTTGGATTTTCGGAGCAGGGCTTCCGGAGGCGCCTGGCACGGACCACCTAAGCTACGTTTGAAGTTTGAGGGGACAAGACAAGCAAGCAGCCCCAGTCTCTGTGCCTCTGTGCGAGCAGTGCCATGGGCAGATGAGGCTGAGCAACAGCTTTCCAGGCTAGCTCTTTCTGCCTGCGAGCTATCTGCAGACGTTTGCATTTTCGGAGCAGGGCTGCCGGAGGCGCCCGGCACGGACCACCTAAGCTACGTTTGAAGTTTGAGGGGGCAAGACAAGCAAGCAGCCCCAGTCTCTGTGCCTCTGTGCGAGCAGTGCCATGGGCAGATGAGGCTGAGCAACAGCTTTCCAGGCTAGCTCTTTCTGGCTGCGAGCTATCTGCAGACGTTTGGATTTTCGGAGCAGGGCTGCCGGAGGCGCCCGGCACGGACCACCTAAGCTACGTTTGAAGTTTGAGGGGACAAGACAAGCAAGCAGCCCCAGTCTCTGTGCCTCTGTGCGAGCAGTGCCATGGGCAGATGAGGCTGAGCAACAGCTTTCCAGGCTAGCTCTTTCAGCCTGCGAGCTATCTGCAGACGTTCGCATTTTCGGAGCAGGGCTGCCGGAGGCGCCCGGCACAGACCACCTAAGCTACGTTTGAAGTTTGAGGGGACAAGACAAGCAAGCAGCCCCAGTCTCTGTGCCTCTGTGCGAGCAATGCCATGGGCAGATGAGGCTGAGCAACAGCTTTCCAGGCTAGCTCTTTCTGCCTGCGAGCTATCTGCAGACGTTCGCATTTTCGGAGCAGGGCTGCCGGAGGCGCCCGGCACAGACCACCTAAGCTACGTTTGAAGTTTGAGGGGACAAGACAAGCAAGCAGCCCCAGTCTCTGTGCCTCTGTGCGAGCAGTGCCATGGGCAGATGAGGCTGAGCAACAGCTTTCCAGGCTAGCTCTTTCTGCCTGCGAGCTATCTGCAGACGTTTGGATTTTCGGAGCAGGGCTGCCGGAGGCGCCCGGCACGGACCACCTAAGCTACGTTTGAAGTTTGAGGGGACAAGACAAGCAAGCAGCCCCAGGCTCTGTGCCTCTGTGCGAGCAGTGCCATGGGCAGATGAGGCTGAGCAACAGCTTTCCAGGCTAGCTCTTTCTGCCTGCGAGCTATCTGCAGACGTTTGCATTTTCGGAGCAGGGCTGCCGGAGGCGCCCGGCACGGACCACCTAAGTTACGTTTGAAGTTTGAGGGGGCAAGACAAGCAAGCAGCCCCAGTCTCTGTGCCTCTGTGCGAGCAGTGCCATGGGCAGATGAGGCTGAGCAACAGCTTTCCAGGCTAGCTCTTTCTGCCTGCGAGCTATCTGCAGACGTTCGAATTTTCGGAGCAGGTCTGCCGGAGGCGCCCGGTACGGACCACCTAAGCTACGTTTGAAGTTTGAGGGGACAAGACAAGCAAGAAGCCCCAGTCTCTGTGCCTCTGTGCGAGCAGTGCCATGGGCAGATGAGGCTGAGCAACAGCTTTCCAGGCTAGCTGTTTCTGCCTGCGAGCTATCTGCAGACGTTTGGATTTTCAGAGCAGCACTGCCGGATGCGCCCGGCACGGACCACCAAAGATACATTTGAAGTTTGAGGGGACAAGACAAGCAAGCAGCCCCAGTCTCTGTGCCTCAGTGCGAGCAGTGCCATGGGCAGATGAGGCTGAGCAACAGCTTTCCAGGCTAGCTCTTTCTGCCTGCGAGCTATCTGCACACGTTTGGATTTTCGGAGCAGGGCTCCCGGAGGCGCCTGGCACGGACCACCTAAGCTACGTTTGAAGTTTGAGGGGACAAGACAAGCAAGCAGCCCCAGTCTCTGTGCCTCTGTGCGAGCAGTGCCATGGGCAGATGAGGCTGAGCAACAGCTTTCCAGGCTAGCTCTTTCTGCCTGCGAGCTATCTGCAGACGTTTGCATTTTCGGAGCAGGGCTGCCGGAGGCGCCCGGCACGGAACACCTAAGCTACGTTTGAAGTTTGAGGGGGCAAGACAAGCAAGCAGCCCCAGTCTCTGTGCCTCTGTGCGAGCAGTGCCATGGGCAGATGAGGCTGAGCAACAGCTTTCCAGGCTAGCTCTTTCTGGCTGCGAGCTATCTGCAGACGTTCGCATTTTCGGAGCAGGGCTGCCGGAGGCGAATAGCACGGACCACCTAAGCTACGTTTGAAGTTTGAGGGGACAAGACAAGCAAGCAGCCCCAGTCTCTGTGCCTCTGTGCGAGCAGTGCCATGGGCAGATGAGGCTGAGCAACAGCTTTCCAGGCTAGCTCTTTCTGCCTGCGAGCTATCTGCAGACGTTCGAATTTTCGGAGCAGGGCTGCCGGAGGCACCCGGCACGGACCACCTAAGCTACGTTTTAAGTTTGAGGGGACAAGACAAGCAAGCAGCCCCAGTCTCTGTGCCTCTGTGCGAGCAGTGCCATGGGCAGATGAGGCTGAGCAACAGCTTTCCAGGCTAGCTGTTTCTGCCTGCGAGCTATCTGCAGACGTTTGGATTTCCAGAGCAGCGCTGCCGGATGCGCCCGGCACGGACCACCAAAGATACATTTGAAGTTTGAGGGGACAAGACAAGCAAGCAGCCCCAGTCTCTGTGCCTCTGTGCGAGCAGTGCCATGGGCAGATGAGGCTGAGCAACAGCTTTCCAGGCTAGCTCTTTCTGGCTGCGAGCTATCTGCAGACGTTTGGATTTTTGGAGCAGGGCTGCCGGAGGCGCCTGGCACGGACCACCTAAGCTACGTTTGAAGTTTGAGGGGACAAGACAAGCAAGCAGCCCCAGTCTCTGTGCCTCTGTGCGAGCAGTGCCATGGGCAGATGAGGCTGAGCAACAGCTTTCCAGGCTAGCTCTTTCTGCCTGCGAGCTATCTGCAGACGTTTGCATTTTTGTAGCAGGGCTGCCGGAGGCGCCCGGCACGGACTACCTAAGCTACGTTTGAAGTTTGAGGGGGCAAGACAAGCAAGCAGCCCCAGTCTCTGTGCCTCTGTGCGAGCAGTGCCATGGGCAGATGAGGCTGAGCAACAGCTTTCCAGGCTAGCTCTTTCTGCCTGCGAGCTATCTGCAGACGTTTGGATTTTCGGAGCAGGGCTGCCGGAGGCGCCCGGCACGGACCACCTAAGCTACGTTTGAAGTTTGAGGGGACAAGACAAGCAAGCAGCCCCAGTCTCTGTGCCTCTGTGCGAGCAGTGCCATGGGCAGATGAGGCTGAGCAACAGCTTTCCAGGCTAGCTCTTTCTGCCTGCGAGCTATCTGCAGACGTTCGAATTTTCGGAGCAGGGCTGCCGGAGGCGCCCGGCACGGACCACCTAAGCTACGTTTTAAGTTTGAGGGGGCAAAACAAGCAAGCAGCCCCAGTCTCTGTGCCTCTGTGCGAGCAGTGCCATGGGCAGATGAGGCTGAGCAACAGCTTTCCAGGCTAGCTGTTTCTGCCTGCGAGCTATCTGCAGACGTTTGGATTTTCGGAGCAGGGCTGCCGGATGCGCCCGGCACGGACCACCTAAGATACATTTGAAGTTTGAGGGGACAAGACAAGCAAGCAGCCCCAGTCTCTGTGCCTCTGTGCGAGCAGTGCCATGGGCAGATGAGGCTGAGCAACAGCTTTCCAGGCTAGCTCTTTCTGCCTGCGAGCTATCTGCAGACGTTCGCATTTTTGGAGCAGGGCTGCCGGAGGCGCCCGGTACAGACCACCTAAGCTACGTCTGAAGTTTGAGGGGACAAGACAAGCAAGCAGCCCCAGTCTCTGTTCCTCTGTGCGAGCAGTGCCATGGGCAGATGAGGCTGAGCAACAGGCTTCCAGGCTAGCTCTTTCTGGCTGCGGGCTATCTGCAGACGTTTGGATTTTCGGAGCAGGGCTGCCGGAGGCGCCCGGCACGGACCACCTAAGCTACTTTTGAAGTTTGAGGGGACAAGACAAGCAAGCAGCCCCAGTCTCTGTGCCTCTGTGCGAGCAGTGCCATGGGCAGATGAGGCTGAGCAACAGCTTTCCAGGCTAGCTCTTTCAGCCTGCGAGCTATCTGCAGACGTTCGCATTTTCGGAGCAGGGCTGCCGGAGGCGCCCGGCACAGACCACCTAAGCTACGTTTGAAGTTTGAGGGGACAAGACAAGCAAGCAGCCCCAGTCTCTGTGCCTCTGTGCGAGCAATGCCATGGGCAGATGAGGCTGAGCAACAGCTTTCCAGGCTAGCTCTTTCTGCCTGCGAGCTATCTGCAGACGTTCGCATTTTCGGAGCAGGGCTGCCGGAGGCGCCCGGCACAGACCACCTAAGCTACGTTTGAAGTTTGAGGGGACAAGACAAGCAAGCAGCCCCAGTCTCTGTGCCTCTGTGCGAGCAGTGCCATGGGCAGATGAGGCTGAGCAACAGCTTTCCAGGCTAGCTCTTTCTGCCTGCGAGCTATCTGCAGACGTTTGGATTTTCGGAGCAGGGCTGCCGGAGGCGCCCGGCACGGACCACCTAAGCTACGTTTGAAGTTTGAGGGGACAAGACAAGCAAGCAGCCCCAGGCTCTGTGCCTCTGTGCGAGCAGTGCCATGGGCAGATGAGGCTGAGCAACAGCTTTCCAGGCTAGCTCTTTCTGCCTGCGAGCTATCTGCAGACGTTTGCATTTTCGGAGCAGGGCTGCCGGAGGCGCCCGGCACGGACCACCTAAGTTACGTTTGAAGTTTGAGGGGGCAAGACAAGCAAGCAGCCCCAGTCTCTGTGCCTCTGTGCGAGCAGTGCCATGGGCAGATGAGGCTGAGCAACAGCTTTCCAGGCTAGCTCTTTCTGCCTGCGAGCTATCTGCAGACGTTCGAATTTTTGGAGCAGGTCTGCCGGAGGCGCCCGGTACGGACCACCTAAGCTACGTTTGAAGTTTGAGGGGACAAGACAAGCAAGAAGCCCCAGTCTCTGTGCCTCTGTGCGAGCAGTGCCATGGGCAGATGAGGCTGAGCAACAGCTTTCCAGGCTAGCTGTTTCTGCCTGCGAGCTATCTGCAGACGTTTGGATTTTCAGAGCAGCACTGCCGGATGCGCCCGGCACGGACCACCAAAGATACATTTGAAGTTTGAGGGGACAAGACAAGCAAGCAGCCCCAGTCTCTGTGCCTCAGTGCGAGCAGTGCCATGGGCAGATGAGGCTGAGCAACAGCTTTCCAGGCTAGCTCTTTCTGCCTGCGAGCTATCTGCAGACGTTTGCATTTTCGGAGCAGGGCTGCCGGAGGCGCCCGGCACGGACCACCTAAGCTACGTTTGAAGTTTGAGGGGGCAAGACAAGCAAGCAGCCCCAGTCTCTGTGCCTCTGTGCGAGCAGTGTCATGGGCAGATGAGGCTGAGCAACAGCTTTCCAGGCTAGCTCTTTCTGGCTGCGAGCTATCTGCAGACGTTCGCATTTTTGGAGCAGGGCTGCCGGAGGCGAATAGCACGGACCACCTAAGCTACGTTTGAAGTTTGAGGGGAGAAGACAAGCAAGCAGCCCCAGTCTCTGTGCCTCTGTGCGAGCAGTGCCATGGGCAGATGAGGCTGAGCAACAGCTTTCCAGGCTAGCTCTTTCTGCCTGCGAGCTATCTGCAGACGTTTGCATTTTCGGAGCAGGGCTGCCGGAGGCGCCCGGCACGGACCACCTAAGCTACGTTTGAAGTTTGAGGGGGCAAGACAAGCAAGCAGCCCCAGTCTCTGTGCCTCTGTGCGAGCAGTGCCATGGGCAGATGAGGCTGAGCAACAGCTTTCCAGGCTAGCTCTTTCTGGCTGCGAGCTATCTGCAGACGTTCGCATTTTCGGAGCAGGGCTGCCGGAGGCGAATAGCACGGACCACCTAAGCTACGTTTGAAGTTTGAGGGGACAAGACAAGCAAGCAGCCCCAGTCTCTGTGCCTCTGTGCGAGCAGTGCCATGGGCAGATGAGGCTGAGCAACAGCTTTCCAGGCTAGCTCTTTCTGCCTGCGAGCTATCTGCAGACGTTCGAATTTTCGGAGCAGGGCTGCCGGAGGCACCCGGCACGGACCACCTAAGCTACGTTTTAAGTTTGAGGGGACAAGACAAGCAAGCAGCCCCAGTCTCTGTGCCTCTGTGCGAGCAGTGCCATGGGCAGATGAGGCTGAGCAACAGCTTTCCAGGCTAGCTGTTTCTGCCTGCGAGCTATCTGCAGACGTTTGGATTTCCAGAGCAGCGCTGCCGGATGCGCCCGGCACGGACCACCAAAGATACATTTGAAGTTTGAGGGGACAAGACAAGCAAGCAGCCCCAGTCTCTGTGCCTCTGTGCGAGCAGTGCCATGGGCAGATGAGGCTGAGCAACAGCTTTCCAGGCTAGCTCTTTCTGCCTGCGAGCTATCTGCAGACGTTCGCATTTTCGGAGCAGGGCTGCCGGAGGCGCCTGGCACGGACCACCTAAGCTACGTTTGAAGTTTGAGGGGACAAGACAAGCAAGCAGCCCCAGTCTCTGTGCCTCTGTGCGAGCAGTGCCATGGGCAGATGAGGCTGAGCAACAGCTTTCCAGGCTAGCTCTTTCTGCCTGCGAGCTATCTGCAGACGTTTGCATTTTTGGAGCAGGGCTGCCGGAGGCGCCCGGCACGGACTACCTAAGCTACGTTTGAAGTTTGAGGGGGCAAGACAAGCAAGCAGCCCCAGTCTCTGTGCCTCTGTGCGAGCAGTGCCATGGGCAGATGAGGCTGAGCAACAGCTTTCCAGGCTAGCTCTTTCTGCCTGCGAGCTATCTGCAGACGTTTGGATTTTCGGAGCAGGGCTGCCGGAGGCGCCCGGCACGGACCACCTAAGCTACGTTTGAAGTTTGAGGGGACAAGACAAGCAAGCAGCCCCAGTCTCTGTGCCTCTGTGCGAGCAGTGCCATGGGCAGATGAGGCTGAGCAACAGCTTTCCAGGCTAGCTCTTTCTGCCTGCGAGCTATCTGCAGACGTTCGAATTTTCGGAGCAGGGCTGCCGGAGGCACCCGGCACGGACCACCTAAGCTACGTTTTAAGTTTGAGGGGGCAAAACAAGCAAGCAGCCCCAGTCTCTGTGCCTCTGTGCGAGCAGTGCCATGGGCAGATGAGGCTGAGCAACAGCTTTCCAGGCTAGCTGTTTCTGCCTGCGAGCTATCTGCAGACGTTTGGATTTTCGGAGCAGGGCTGCCGGATGCGCCCGGCACGGACCACCTAAGATACATTTGAAGTTTGAGGGGACAAGACAAGCAAGCAGCCCCAGTCTCTGTGCCTCTGTGCGAGCAGTGCCATGGGCAGATGAGGCTGAGCAACAGCTTTCCAGGCTAGCTCTTTCTGCCTGCGAGCTATCTGCAGACGTTCGCATTTTTGGAGCAGGGCTGCCGGAGGCGCCCGGTACAGACCACCTAAGCTACGTTTGAAGTTTGAGGGGACAAGACAAGCAAGCAGCCCCAGTCTCTGTTCCTCTGTGCGAGCAGTGCCATGGGCAGATGAGGCTGAGCAACAGGCTTCCAGGCTAGCTCTTTCTGGCTGCGGGCTATCTGCAGACGTTTGGATTTTCGGAGCAGGGCTGCCGGAGGCGCCCGGCACGGACCACCTAAGCTACTTTTGAAGTTTGAGGGGACAAGACAAGCAAGCAGCCCCAGTCTCTGTGCCTCTGTGCGAGCAGTGCCATGGGCAGATGAGGCTGAGCAACAGCTTTCCAGGCTAGCTCTTTCAGCCTGCGAGCTATCTGCAGACGTTCGCATTTTCGGAGCAGGGCTGCCGGAGGCGCCCGGCACAGACCACCTAAGCTACGTTTGAAGTTTGAGGGGACAAGACAAGCAAGCAGCCCCAGTCTCTGTGCCTCTGTGCGAGCAATGCCATGGGCAGATGAGGCTGAGCAACAGCTTTCCAGGCTAGCTCTTTCTGCCTGCGAGCTATCTGCAGACGTTCGCATTTTCGGAGCAGGGCTGCCGGAGGCGCCCGGCACAGACCACCTAAGCTACGTTTGAAGTTTGAGGGGACAAGACAAGCAAGCAGCCCCAGTCTCTGTGCCTCTGTGCGAGCAGTGCCATGGGCAGATGAGGCTGAGCAACAGCTTTCCAGGCTAGCTCTTTCTGCCTGCGAGCTATCTGCAGACGTTTGGATTTTCGGAGCAGGGCTGCCGGAGGCGCCCGGCACGGACCACCTAAGCTACGTTTGAAGTTTGAGGGGACAAGACAAGCAAGCAGCCCCAGGCTCTGTGCCTCTGTGCGAGCAGTGCCATGGGCAGATGAGGCTGAGCAACAGCTTTCCAGGCTAGCTCTTTCTGCCTGCGAGCTATCTGCAGACGTTTGCATTTTCGGAGCAGGGCTGCCGGAGGCGCCCGGCACGGACCACCTAAGTTACGTTTGAAGTTTGAGGGGGCAAGACAAGCAAGCAGCCCCAGTCTCTGTGCCTCTGTGCGAGCAGTGCCATGGGCAGATGAGGCTGAGCAACAGCTTTCCAGGCTAGCTCTTTCTGCCTGCGAGCTATCTGCAGACGTTCGAATTTTCGGAGCAGGTCTGCCGGAGGCGCCCGGTACGGACCACCTAAGCTACGTTTGAAGTTTGAGGGGACAAGACAAGCAAGAAGCCCCAGTCTCTGTGCCTCTGTGCGAGCAGTGCCATGGGCAGATGAGGCTGAGCAACAGCTTTCCAGGCTAGCTGTTTCTGCCTGCGAGCTATCTGCAGACGTTTGGATTTTCAGAGCAGCACTGCCGGATGCGCCCGGCACGGACCACCAAGGATACATTTGAAGTTTGAGGGGACAAGACAAGCAAGCAGCCCCAGTCTCTGTGCCTCAGTGCGAGCAGTGCCATGGGCAGATGAGGCTGAGCAACAGCTTTCCAGGCTAGCTCTTTCTGCCTGCGAGCTATCTGCAGACGTTTGGATTTTCGGAGCAGGGCTCCCGGAGGCGCCTGGCACGGACCACCTAAGCTACGTTTGAAGTTTGAGGGGACAAGACAAGCAAGCAGCCCCAGTCTCTGTGCCTCTGTGCGAGCAGTGCCATGGGCAGATGAGGCTGAGCAACAGCTTTCCAGGCTAGCTCTTTCTGCCTGCGAGCTATCTGCAGACGTTTGCATTTTCGGAGCAGGGCTGCCGGAGGCGCCCGGCACGGACCACCTAAGCTACGTTTGAAGTTTGAGGGGGCAAGACAAGCAAGCAGCCCCAGTCTCTGTGCCTCTGTGCGAGCAGTGTCATGGGCAGATGAGGCTGAGCAACAGCTTTCCAGGCTAGCTCTTTCTGGCTGCGAGCTATCTGCAGACGTTCGCATTTTCGGAGCAGGGCTGCCGGAGGCGAATAGCACGGACCACCTAAGCTACGTTTGAAGTTTGAGGGGACAAGACAAGCAAGCAGCCCCAGTCTCTGTGCCTCTGTGCGAGCAGTGCCATGGGCAGATGAGGCTGAGCAACAGCTTTCCAGGCTAGCTCTTTCTGCCTGCGAGCTATCTGCAGACGTTCGAATTTTCGGAGCAGGGCTGCCGGAGGCACCCGGCACGGACCACCTAAGCTACGTTTTAAGTTTGAGGGGGCAAAACAAGCAAGCAGCCCCAGTCTCTGTGCCTCTGTGCGAGCAGTGCCATGGGCAGATGAGGCTGAGCAACAGCTTTCCAGGCTAGCTGTTTCTGCCTGCGAGCTATCTGCAGACGTTTGGATTTTCAGAGCAGCACTGCCGGATGCGCCCGGCACGGACCACCAAAGATACATTTGAAGTTTGAGGGGACAAGACAAGCAAGCAGCCCCAGTCTCTGTGCCTCAGTGCGAGCAGTGCCATGGGCAGATGAGGCTGAGCAACAGCTTTCCAGGCTAGCTCTTTCTGCCTGCGAGCTATCTGCAGACGTTTGGATTTTCGGAGCAGGGCTCCCGGAGGCGCCTGGCACGGACCACCTAAGCTACGTTTGAAGTTTGAGGGGACAAGACAAGCAAGCAGCCCCAGTCTCTGTGCCTCTGTGCGAGCAGTGCCATGGGCAGATGAGGCTGAGCAACAGCTTTCCAGGCTAGCTCTTTCTGCCTGCGAGCTATCTGCAGACGTTTGCATTTTCGGAGCAGGGCTGCCGGAGGCGCCCGGCACGGACCACCTAAGCTACGTTTGAAGTTTGAGGGGGCAAGACAAGCAAGCAGCCCCAGTCTCTGTGCCTCTGTGCGAGCAGTGTCATGGGCAGATGAGGCTGAGCAACAGCTTTCCAGGCTAGCTCTTTCTGGCTGCGAGCTATCTGCAGACGTTCGCATTTTCGGAGCAGGGCTGCCGGAGGCGAATAGCACGGACCACCTAAGCTACGTTTGAAGTTTGAGGGGACAAGACAAGCAAGCAGCCCCAGTCTCTGTGCCTCTGTGCGAGCAGTGCCATGGGCAGATGAGGCTGAGCAACAGCTTTCCAGGCTAGCTCTTTCTGCCTGCGAGCTATCTGCAGACGTTCGAATTTTCGGAGCAGGGCTGCCGGAGGCACCCGGCACGGACCACCTAAGTTACGTTTGAAGTTTGAGGGGGCAAAACAAGCAAGCAGCCCCAGTCTCTGTGCCTCTGTGCGAGCAGTGCCATGGGCAGATGAGGCTGAGCAACAGCTTTCCAGGCTAGCTCTTTCTGCCTGCGAGCTATCTGCAGACGTTTGGATTTTCGGAGCAGGGCTGCCGGATGCGCCCGGCACGGACCAAAAAAGATACATTTGAAGTTTGAGTGGACAAGACAAGCAAGCAGCCCCAGTCTCTGTGCCTCTGTGCGAGCAGTGCCATGGGCAGATGAGGCTGAGCAACAGCTTTCCAGGCTAGCTCTTTCTGCCTGCGAGCTATCTGCAGACGTTTGGATTTTCGGAGCAGGGCTGCCGGAGGCGCCTGGCACGGACCACTTAAGATACGTTTGAAGTTTGAGGGGACAAGACAAGCAAGCAGCCCCAGTCTCTGTGCCTCTGTGCGAGCAGTGCCATGGGCAGATGAGGCTGAGCAACAGCTTTCCAGGCTAGCTCTTTCTGGCTGCGAGCTATCTGCAGACGTTTGGATTTTCGGAGCAGGGCTGCCGGAGGCGCCCGGCACGGACCACCTAAGCTACGTTTGAAGTTTGAGGGGACAAGACAAGCAAGCAGCCCCAGTCTCTGTGCCTCTGTGCGAGCAGTGCCATGGGCAGATGAGGCTGAGCAACAGCTTTCCAGGCTAGCTCTTTCTGCCTGCGAGCTATCTGCAGACGTTCGAATTTTCGGAGCAGGGCTGCCGGAGGCACCCGGCACGGACCACCTAAGCTACGTTTTAAGTTTGAGGGGGCAAAACAAGCAAGCAGCCCCAGTCTCTGTGCCTCTGTGCGAGCAGTGCCATGGGCAGATGAGGCTGAGCAACAGCTTTCCAGGCTAGCTGTTTCTGCCTGCGAGCTATCTGCAGACGTTTGGATTTTCGGAGCAGGGCTGCCGGATGCGCCCGGCACGGACCACCTAAGATACATTTGAAGTTTGAGGGGACAAGACAAGCAAGCAGCCCCAGTCTCTGTGCCTCTGTGCGAGCAGTGCCATGGGCAGATGAGGCTGAGCAACAGCTTTCCAGGCTAGCTCTTTCTGCCTGCGAGCTATCTGCAGACGTTCGCATTTTTGGAGCAGGGCTGCCGGAGGCGCCCGGTACAGACCACCTAAGCTACGTCTGAAGTTTGAGGGGACAAGACAAGCAAGCAGCCCCAGTCTCTGTTCCTCTGTGCGAGCAGTGCCATGGGCAGATGAGGCTGAGCAACAGGCTTCCAGGCTAGCTCTTTCTGGCTGCGGGCTATATGCAGACGTTTGGATTTTCGGAGCAGGGCTGCCGGAGGCGCCCGGCACGGACCACCTAAGCTACTTTTGAAGTTTGAGGGGACAAGACAAGCAAGCAGCCCCAGTCTCTGTGCCTCTGTGCGAGCAGTGCCATGGGCAGATGAGGCTGAGCAACAGCTTTCCAGGCTAGCTCTTTCAGCCTGCGAGCTATCTGCAGACGTTCGCATTTTCGGAGCAGGGCTGCCGGAGGCGCCCGGCACAGACCACCTAAGCTACGTTTGAAGTTTGAGGGGACAAGACAAGCAAGCAGCCCCAGTCTCTGTGCCTCTGTGCGAGCAATGCCATGGGCAGATGAGGCTGAGCAACAGCTTTCCAGGCTAGCTCTTTCTGCCTGCGAGCTATCTGCAGACGTTCGCATTTTCGGAGCAGGGCTGCCGGAGGCGCCCGGCACAGACCACCTAAGCTACGTTTGAAGTTTGAGGGGACAAGACAAGCAAGCAGCCCCAGTCTCTGTGCCTCTGTGCGAGCAGTGCCATGGGCAGATGAGGCTGAGCAACAGCTTTCCAGGCTAGCTCTTTCTGCCTGCGAGCTATCTGCAGACGTTTGGATTTTCGGAGCAGGGCTGCCGGAGGCGCCCGGCACGGACCACCTAAGCTACGTTTGAAGTTTGAGGGGACAAGACAAGCAAGCAGCCCCAGGCTCTGTGCCTCTGTGCGAGCAGTGCCATGGGCAGATGAGGCTGAGCAACAGCTTTCCAGGCTAGCTCTTTCTGCCTGCGAGCTATCTGCAGACGTTTGCATTTTCGGAGCAGGGCTGCCGGAGGCGCCCGGCACGGACCACCTAAGTTACGTTTGAAGTTTGAGGGGACAAGACAAGCAAGCAGCCCCAGTCTCTGTGCCTCTGTGCGAGCAGTGCCATGGGCAGATGAGGCTGAGCAACAGCTTTCCAGGCTAGCTCTTTCTGCCTGCGAGCTATCTGCAGACGTTCGAATTTTCGGAGCAGGTCTGCCGGAGGCGCCCGGTACGGACCACCTAAGCTACGTTTGAAGTTTGAGGGGACAAGACAAGCAAGAAGCCCCAGTCTCTGTGCCTCTGTGCGAGCAGTGCCATGGGCAGATGAGGCTGAGCAACAGCTTTCCAGGCTAGCTGTTTCTGCCTGCGAGCTATCTGCAGACGTTTGGATTTTCAGAGCAGCACTGCCGGATGCGCCCGGCACGGACCACCAAAGATACATTTGAAGTTTGAGGGGACAAGACAAGCAAGCAGCCCCAGTCTCTGTGCCTCAGTGCGAGCAGTGCCATGGGCAGATGAGGCTGAGCAACAGCTTTCCAGGCTAGCTCTTTCTGCCTGCGAGCTATCTGCAGACGTTTGGATTTTCGGAGCAGGGCTGCCGGAGGCGCCTGGCACGGACCACCTAAGCTACGTTTGAAGTTTGAGGGGACAAGACAAGCAAGCAGCCCCAGTCTCTGTGCCTCTGTGCGAGCAGTGCCATGGGCAGATGAGGCTGAGCAACAGCTTTCCAGGCTAGCTCTTTCTGCCTGCGAGCTATCTGCAGACGTTTGCATTTTCGGAGCAGGGCTGCCGGAGGCGCCCGGCACGGACCACCTAAGCTACGTTTGAAGTTTGAGGGGGCAAGACAAGCAAGCAGCCCCAGTCTCTGTGCCTCTGTGCGAGCAGTGTCATGGGCAGATGAGGCTGAGCAACAGCTTTCCAGGCTAGCTCTTTCTGGCTGCGAGCTATCTGCAGACGTTCGCATTTTCGGAGCAGGGCTGCCGGAGGCGAATAGCACGGACCACCTAAGCTACGTTTGAAGTTTGAGGGGACAAGACAAGCAAGCAGCCCCAGTCTCTGTGCCTCTGTGCGAGCAGTGCCATGGGCAGATGAGGCTGAGCAACAGCTTTCCAGGCTAGCTCTTTCTGCCTGCGAGCTATCTGCAGACGTTCGCATTTTCGGAGCAGGGCTGCCGGAGGCACCCGGCACGGACCACCTAAGCTACGTTTTAAGTTTGAGGGGGCAAAACAAGCAAGCAGCCCCAGTCTCTGTGCCTCTGTGCGAGCAGTGCCATGGGCAGATGAGGCTGAGCAACAGCTTTCCAGGCTAGCTCTTTCTGCCTGCGAGCTATCTGCAGACGTTTGGATTTTCGGAGCAGGGCTGCCGGATGCGCCCGGCACGGACCAAAAAAGATACATTTGAAGTTTGAGTGGACAAGACAAGCAAGCAGCCCCAGTCTCTGTGCCTCTGTGCGAGCAGTGCCATGGGCAGATGAGGCTGAGCAACAGCTTTCCAGGCTAGCTCTTTCTGCCTGCGAGCTATCTGCAGACGTTTGGATTTTCGGAGCAGGGCTGCCGGAGGCGCCTGGCACGGACCACTTAAGATACGTTTGAAGTTTGAGGGGACAAGACAAGCAAGCAGCCCCAGTCTCTGTGCCTCTGTGCGAGCAGTGCCATGGGCAGATGAGGCTGAGCAACAGCTTTCCAGGCTAGCTCTTTCTGCCTGCGAGCTATCTGCAGACGTTTGCATTTTCGGAGCAGCGCTGCCGGAGGCGCCCGGCACGGACCACCTAAGCTACGTTTGAAGTTTGAGGGGACAAGACAAGCAAGCAGCCCCAGTCTCTGTGCCTCTGTGCGAGCAGTGCCATGGGCAGATGAGGCTGAGCAACAGCTTTCCAGGCTAGCTGTTTCTGCCTGCGAGCTATCTGCAGACGTTTGGATTTTCAGAGCAGGGCTGCCGGATGCGCCCGGCACGGACCACCAAAGATACATTTGAAGTTTGAGGGGACAAGACAAGCAAGCAGCCCCAGTCTCTGTGCCTCTGTGCGAGCAGTGCCATGGGCAGATGAGGCTGAGCAACAGCTTTCCAGGCTAGCTCTTTCTGCCTGCGAGCTATCTGCAGACGTTTGGATTTTCGGAGCAGGGCTGCCGGAGGCGCCTGGCACGGACCACCTAAGCTACGTTTGAAGTTTGAGGGGACAAGACAAGCAAGCAGCCCCAGTCTCTGTGCCTCTGTGCGAGCAGTGCCATGGGCAGATGAGGCTGAGCAACAGCTTTCCAGGCTAGCTCTTTCTGCCTGCGAGCTATCTGCAGACGTTTGCATTTTCGGAGCAGGGCTGCCGGAGGCGCCCGGCACGGACCACCTAAGCTACGTTTGAAGTTTGAGGGGGCAAGACAAGCAAGCAGCCCCAGTCTCTGTGCCTCTGTGCGAGCAGTGCCATGGGCAGATGAGGCTGAGCAACAGCTTTCCAGGCTAGCTCTTTCTGGCTGCGAGCTATCTGCAGACGTTTGCATTTTCGGAGCAGGGCTGCCGGAGGCGCCCGGCACGGACCACCTAAGCTACGTTTGAAGTTTGAGGGGACAAGACAAGCAAGCAGCCCCAGTCTCTGTGCCTCTGTGCGAGCAGTGCCATGGGCAGATGAGGCTGAGCAACAGCTCTCCAGGCTAGCTCTTTCAGCCTGCGAGCTATCTGCAGACGTTCGCATTTTCGGAGCAGGGCTGCCGGAGGCGCCCGGCACAGACCACCTAAGCTACGTTTGAAGTTTGAGGGGACAAGACAAGCAAGCAGCCCCAGTCTCTGTGCCTCTGTGCGAGCAATGCCATGGGCAGATGAGGCTGAGCAACAGCTTTCCAGGCTAGCTCTTTCTGCCTGCGAGCTATCTGCAGACGTTCGCATTTTCGGAGCAGGGCTGCCGGAGGCGCCCGGCACGGACCACCTAAGCTACGTTTGAAGTTTGAGGGGACAAGACAAGCAAGCAGCCCCAGTCTCTGTGCCTCTGTGCGAGCAGTGCCATGGGCAGATGAGGCTGAGCAACAGCTTTCCAGGCTAGCTCTTTCTGCCTGCGAGCTATCTGCAGACGTTTGGATTTTCGGAGCAGGGCTGCCGGAGGCGCCCGGCACGGACCACCTAAGCTACGTTTGAAGTTTGAGGGGACAAGACAAGCAAGCAGCCCCAGTCTCTGTGCCTCTGTGCGAGCAGTGCCATGGGCAGATGAGGCTGAGCAACAGCTTTCCAGGCTAGCTCTTTCTGCCTGCGAGCTATCTGCAGACGTTTGCATTTTCGGAGCAGGGCTGCCGGAGGCGCCCGGCACGGACCACCTAAGTTACGTTTGAAGTTTGAGGGGGCAAGACAAGCAAGCAGCCCCAGTCTCTGTGCCTCTGTGCGAGCAGTGCCATGGGCAGATGAGGCTGAGCAACAGCTTTCCAGGCTAGCTCTTTCTGCCTGCGAGCTATCTGCAGACGTTCGAATTTTCGGAGCAGGTCTGCCGGAGGCGCCCGGTACGGACCACCTAAGCTACGTTTGAAGTTTGAGGGGACAAGACAAGCAAGAAGCCCCAGTCTCTGTGCCTCTGTGCGAGCAGTGCCATGGGCAGATGAGGCTGAGCAACAGCTTTCCAGGCTAGCTGTTTCTGCCTGCGAGCTATCTGCAGACGTTTGGATTTTCGGAGCAGCACTGCCGGATGCGCCCGGCACGGACCACCAAAGATACATTTGAAGTTTGAGGGGACAAGACAAGCAAGCAGCCCCAGTCTCTGTGCCTCAGTGCGAGCAGTGCCATGGGCAGATGAGGCTGAGCAACAGCTTTCCAGGCTAGCTCTTTCTGCCTGCGAGCTATCTGCACACGTTTGGATTTTCGGAGCAGGGCTCCCGGAGGCGCCTGGCACGGACCACCTAAGCTACGTTTGAAGTTTGAGGGGACAAGACAAGCAAGCAGCCCCAGTCTCTGTGCCTCTGTGCGAGCAGTGCCATGGGCAGATGAGGCTGAGCAACAGCTTTCCAGGCTAGCTCTTTCTGCCTGCGAGCTATCTGCAGACGTTTGCATTTTCGGAGCAGGGCTGCCGGAGGCGCCCGGCACGGACCACCTAAGCTACGTTTGAAGTTTGAGGGGGCAAGACAAGCAAGCAGCCCCAGTCTCTGTGCCTCTGTGCGAGCAGTGTCATGGGCAGATGAGGCTGAGCAACAGCTTTCCAGGCTAGCTCTTTCTGCCTGCGAGCTATCTGCAGACGTTCGCATTTTCGGAGCAGGGCTGCCGGAGGCGAATAGCACGGACCACCTAAGCTACGTTTGAAGTCTGAGGGGACAAGACAAGCAAGCAGCCCCAGTCTCTGTGCCTCTGTGCGAGCAGTGCCATGGGCAGATGAGGCTGAGCAACAGCTTTCCAGGCTAGCTCTTTCTGCCTGCGAGCTATCTGCAGACGTTCGAATTTTCGGAGCAGGGCTGCCGGAGGCACCCGGCACGGACCACCTAAGCTACGTTTTAAGTTTGAGGGGACAAGACAAGCAAGCAGCCCCAGTCTCTGTGCCTCTGTGCGAGCAGTGCCATGGGCAGATGAGGCTGAGCAACAGCTTTCCAGGCTAGCTGTTTCTGCCTGCGAGCTATCTGCAGACGTTTGGATTTCCAGAGCAGCGCTGCCGGATGCGCCCGGCACGGACCACCAAAGATACATTTGAAGTTTGAGGGGACAAGACAAGCAAGCAGCCCCAGTCTCTGTGCCTCTGTGCGAGCAGTGCCATGGGCAGATGAGGCTGAGCAACAGCTTTCCAGGCTAGCTCTTTCTGCCTGCGAGCTATCTGCAGACGTTCGCATTTTCGGAGCAGGGCTGCCGGAGGCGCCTGGCACGGACCACCTAAGCTACGTTTGAAGTTTGAGGGGACAAGACAAGCAAGCAGCCCCAGTCTCTGTGCCTCTGTGCGAGCAGTGCCATGGGCAGATGAGGCTGAGCAACAGCTTTCCAGGCTAGCTCTTTCTGCCTGCGAGCTATCTGCAGACGTTTGCATTTTCGGAGCAGGGCTGCCGGAGGCGCCCGGCACGGACCACCTAAGCTACGTTTGAAGTTTGAGGGGGCAAGACAAGCAAGCAGCCCCAATCTCTGTGCCTCTGTGCGAGCAGTGCCATGGGCAGATGAGGCTGAGCAACAGCTTTCCAGGCTAGCTCTTTCTGGCTGCGAGCTATCTGCAGACGTTTGGATTTTCGGAGCAGGGCTGCCGGAGGCGCCCGGCACGGACCACCTAAGCTACGTTTGAAGTTTGAGGGGACAAGACAAGCAAGCAGCCCCAGTCTCTGTGCCTCTGTGCGAGCAGTGCCATGGGCAGATGAGGCTGAGCAACAGCTTTCCAGGCTAGCTCTTTCTGCCTGCGAGCTATCTGCAGACGTTCGAATTTTCGGAGCAGGGCTGCCGGAGGCACCCGGCACGGACCACCTAAGCTACGTTTTAAGTTTGAGGGGGCAAAACAAGCAAGCAGCCCCAGTCTCTGTGCCTCTGTGCGAGCAGTGCCATGGGCAGATGAGGCTGAGCAACAGCTTTCCAGGCTAGCTGTTTCTGCCTGCGAGCTATCTGCAGACGTTTGGATTTTCGGAGCAGGGCTGCCGGATGCGCCCGGCACGGACCACCTAAGCTACTTTTGAAGTTTGAGGGGACAAGACAAGCAAGCAGCCCCAGTCTCTGTGCCTCTGTGCGAGCAGTGCCATGGGCAGATGAGGCTGAGCAACAGCTTTCCAGGCTAGCTCTTTCAGCCTGCGAGCTATCTGCAGACGTTCGCATTTTCGGAGCAGGGCTGCCGGAGGCGCCCGGCACAGACCACCTAAGCTACGTTTGAAGTTTGAGGGGACAAGACAAGCAAGCAGCCCCAGTCTCTGTGCCTCTGTGCGAGCAGTGCCATGGGCAGATGAGGCTGAGCAACAGCTTTCCAGGCTAGCTCTTTCTGCCTGCGAGCTATCTGCAGACGTTCGCATTTTCGGAGCAGGGCTGCCGGAGGCGCCCGGCACAGACCACCTAAGCTACGTTTGAAGTTTGAGGGGACAAGACAAGCAAGCAGCCCCAGTCTCTGTGCCTCTGTGCGAGCAGTGCCATGGGCAGATGAGGCTGAGCAACAGCTTTCCAGGCTAGCTCTTTCTGCCTGCGAGCTATCTGCAGACGTTTGGATTTTCGGAGCAGGGCTGCCGGAGGCGCCCGGCACGGACCACCTAAGCTACGTTTGAAGTTTGAGGGGACAAGACAAGCAAGCAGCCCCAGGCTCTGTGCCTCTGTGCGAGCAGTGCCATGGGCAGATGAGGCTGAGCAACAGCTTTCCAGGCTAGCTCTTTCTGCCTGCGAGCTATCTGCAGACGTTTGCATTTTCGGAGCAGGGCTGCCGGAGGCGCCCGGCACGGACCACCTAAGTTACGTTTGAAGTTTGAGGGGGCAAGACAAGCAAGCAGCCCCAGTCTCTGTGCCTCTGTGCGAGCAGTGCCATGGGCAGATGAGGCTGAGCAACAGCTTTCCAGGCTAGCTCTTTCTGCCTGCGAGCTATCTGCAGACGTTCGAATTTTCGGAGCAGGTCTGCCGGAGGCGCCCGGCACGGACCACCTAAGCTACGTTTGAAGTTTGAGGGGACAAGACAAGCAAGAAGCCCCAGTCTCTGTGCCTCTGTGCGAGCAGTGCCATGGGCAGATGAGGCTGAGCAACAGCTTTCCAGGCTAGCTGTTTCTGCCTGCGAGCTATCTGCAGACGTTTGGATTCTCAGAGCAGCACTGCCGGATGCGCCCGGCACGGACCACCAAAGATACATTTGAAGTTTGAGGGGACAAGACAAGCAAGCAGCCCCAGTCTCTGTGCCTCAGTGCGAGCAGTGCCATGGGCAGATGAGGCTGAGCAACAGCTTTCCAGGCTAGCTCTTTCTGCCTGCGAGCTATCTGCAGACGTTTGGATTTTCGGAGCAGGGCTCCCGGAGGCGCCTGGCACGGACCACCTAAGCTACGTTTGAAGTTTGAGGGGACAAGACAAGCAAGCAGCCCCAGTCTCTGTGCCTCTGTGCGAGCAGTGCCATGGGCAGATGAGGCTGAGCAACAGCTTTCCAGGCTAGCTCTTTCTGCCTGCGAGCTATCTGCAGACGTTTGGATTTTCGGAGCAGGGCTGCCGGAGGCGCCCGGCACGGACCACCTAAACTACGTTTGAAGTTTGAGGGGACAAGACAAGCAAGCAGCCCCAGTCTCTGTGCCTCTGTGCGAGCAGTGCCATGGGCAGATGAGGCTGAGCAACAGCTTTCCAGGCTAGCTCTTTCTGCCTGCGAGCTATCTGCAGACGTTTGGATTTTCGGAGCAGGGCTGCCGGATGCGCCCGGCACGGACCACCAAAGATACATTTGAAATTTGAGGGGACAAGACAAGCAAGCAGCCCCAGTCTCTGTGCCTCTGTGCGAGCAGTGCCATGGGCAGATGAGGCTGAGCAACAGCTTTCCAGGCTAGCTCTTTCTGCCTGCGAGCTATCTGCAGACATTTGGATTTTCGGAGCAGGGCTGCCGGAGGCGCCTGGCACGGACCACTTAAGATACGTTTGAAGTTTGAGGGGACAAGACAAGCAAGCAGCCCCAGTCTCTGTGCCTCTGTGCGAGCAGTGCCATGGGCAGATGAGGCTGAGCAACAGCTTTCCAGGCTAGCTCTTTCTGCCTGCGAGCTATCTGCAGACGTTTGCATTTTCGGAGCAGGGCTGCCGGAGGCGCCCGGCACGGACCACCTAAGCTACGTTTGAAGTTTGAGGGGACAAGACAAGCAAGCAGCCCCAGTCTCTGTGCCTCTGTGCGAGCAGTGCCATGGGCAGATGAGGCGGAGCAACAGCTTTCCAGGCTAGTTCTTTCTGCCTGCGAGCTATCTGCAGACGTTTGCATTTTCGGAGCAGGGCTGCCGGAGGTGCCCGGCACAGACCACCTAAGCTACGTTTGAAGTTTGAGGGGACAAGACAAGCAAGCAGCCCCAGTCTCTGTGCCTCTGTGCGAGCAGTGCCATGGGCAGATGAGGCTGAGCAACAGCTTTCCAGGCTAGCTCTTTCTGCCTGCGAGCTATATGCAGACGTTCGCATTTTTGGAGCAGGGCTGCCGGAGGCGCCCGGCACAGACCACCTAAGCTACGTTTGAAGTTTGAGGGGACAAGACAAGCAAGCAGCCCCAGTCTCTGTGCCTCTGTGCGAGCAGTGCCATGGGCAGATGAGGCGGAGCAACAGCTTTCCAGGCTAGCTCTTTCTGCCTGCGAGCTATCTGCAGACGTTCACATTTTTGGAGCAGGGCTGCCGGAGGCGCCCGGCACAGACCACCTAAGCTACGTTTGAAGTTTGAGGGGACAAGACAAGCAAGCAGCCCCAGTCTCTGTGCCTCTGTGCGAGCAGTGCCATGGGCAGATGAGGCTGAGCAACAGCTTTCCAGGCTAGCTCTTTCTGCCTGCGAGCTATCTGCAGACGTTCGCATTTTCGGAGCAGGGCTGCCGGAGGCGCCCGGCACGGACCACCTAAGCTACGTTTGAAGTTTGAGGGGACAAGACAAGCAAGCAGCCCCAGTCTCTGTGCCTCTGTGCGAGCAGTGCCATGGGCAGATGAGGCTGAGCAACAGCTTTCCAGGCTAGCTCTTTCTGCCTGCGAGCTATCTGCAGACGTTCGAATTTTCGAAGCAGGGCTGCCGGAGGCGCCCGGTACGGACCACCTAAGCTACGTTTGAAGTTTGAGGGGACAAGACAAGCAAGCAGCCCCAGTCTCTGTGCCTCTGTGCGAGCAGTGCCATGGGCAGATGAGGCTGAGCAACAGCTTTCCAGGCTAGCTCTTTCTGCCTGCGAGCTATCTGCAGACGTTTGGATTTTCAGAGCAGGGCTGCCGGAGGCGCCCGGCACGGACCACCAAAGATACATTTGAAGTTTGAGGGGACAAGACAAGCAAGCAGCCCCAGTCTCTGTGCCTCTGTGCGAGCAGTGCCATGGGCAGATGAGGCTGAGCAACAGCTTTCCAGGCTAGCTCTTTCTGCCTGCGAGCTATCTGCAGACGTTTGGATTTTCGGAGCAGGGCTGCCGGAGGCGCCTGGCACGGACCACCTAAGCTACGTTTGAAGTTTGAGGGGACAAGACAAGCAAGCAGCCCCAGTCTCTGTGCCTCTGTGCGAGCAGTGCCATGGGCAGATGAGGCTGAGCAACAGCTTTCCAGGCTAGCTCTTTCTGGCTGCGAGCTATCTGCAGACGTTTGGATTTTCGGAGCAGGGCTGCCGGAGGCGCCCGGCACGGACCACCTAAGCTACGTTTGAAGTTTGAGGGGACAAGACAAGCAAGCAGCCCCAGTCTCTGTGCCTCTGTGCGAGCAGTGCCATGGGCAGATGAGGCTGAGCAACAGCTTTCCAGGCTAGCTCTTTCTGGCTGCGAGCTATCTGCAGACGTTTGGATTTTCGGAGCAGGGCTGCCGGAGGCGCCCGGCACGGACCACCTAAGCTACGTTTGAAGTTTGAGGGGACAAGACAAGCAAGCAGCCCCAGTCTCTGTGCCTCTGTGCGAGCAGTGCCATGGGCAGATGAGGCTGAGCAACAGCTTTCCAGGCTAGCTCTTTCTGCCTGCGAGCTATCTGCAGACGTTTGCATTTTCGGAGGAGGGCTGCCGGAGGCACCCGGCACGGACCACCTAAGCTACGTTTGAAGTTTGAGGGGGCAAAACAAGCAAGCAGCCCCAGTCTCTGTGCCTCTGTGCGAGCAGTGCCATGGGCAGATGAGGCTGAGCAACAGCTTTCCAGGTTAGCTCTTTCTGCCTGCGAGCTATCTGCAGACGTTCGCATTTTCGGAGCAGGGCTGCCGGATGCGCCCGGCACGGACCACCAAAGATACGTTTGAAGTTTGAGGGGACAAGACAAGCAAGCAGCCCCAGTCTCTGTGCCTCTGTGCGAGCAGTGCCATGGGCAGATGAGGCTGAGCAACAGCTTTCCAGGCTAGCTCTTTCTGCCTGCGAGCTATCTGCAGACGTTTGGATTTTCGGAGCAGGGCTGCCGGAGGCGCCCGGCACGGACCACCTAAGCTACGTTTGAAGTTTGAGGGGACAAGACAAGCAAGCAGCCCCAGTCTCTGTGCCTCTGTGCGAGCAGTGCCATGGGCAGATGAGGCTGAGCAACAGCTTTCCAGGCTAGCTCTTTCTGCCTGCGAGCTATCTGCAGACGTTTGGATTTTCGGAGCAGGGCTTCCGGAGGCGCCCGGCACGGACCACCTAAGCTACGTTTGAAGTTTGAGGGGACAAGACAAGCAAGCAGCCCCAGTCTCTGTGCCTCTGTGCGAGCAGTGCCATGGGCAGATGAGGCTGAGCAACAGCTTTCCAGGCTAGCTCTTTCTGCCTGCGAGCCATCTGCAGACGTTCGCATTTTCGGAGCAGGGCTGCCGGAGGCGCCCGGCACGGAACACCTAAGCTACATTTGAAGTTTGAGGGGACAAGACAAGCAAGCAGCCCCAGTCTCTGTGCCTCTGTGCGAGCAGTGCCATGGGCAGATGAGGCTGAGCAACAGCTTTCCAGGCTAGCTCTTTCTGCCTGCGAGCTATCTGCAGACGTTTGCATTTTCGGAGCAGGGCTGCCGGAGGCGCCCGGCACGGACCACCTAAGTTACGTTTGAAGTTTGAGGGGGCAAGACAAGCAAGCAGCCCCAGTCTCTGTGCCTCTGTGCGAGCAGTGCCATGGGCAGATGAGGCTGAGCAACAGCTTTCCAGGCTAGCTCTTTCTGCCTGCGAGCTATCTGCAGACGTTCGCATTTTCGGAGCAGGGCTGCCGGAGGCGCCCGGCACGGACCACCTAAGCTACGTTTGAAGTTTGAGGGGACAAGACAAGCAAGCAGCCCCAGTCTCTGTGCCTCTGTGCGAGCAGTGCCATGGGCAGATGAGGCTGAGCAACAGCTTTCCAGGCTAGCTCTTTCTGCCTGCGAGCTATCTGCAGACGTTTGGATTTTCAGAGCAGGGCTGCCGGAGGCGCCCGGCACGGACCACCAAAGATACATTTGAAGTTTGAGGGGACAAGACAAGCAAGCAGCCCCAGTCTCTGTGCCTCTGTGCGAGCAGTGCCATGGGCAGATGAGGCTGAGCAACAGCTTTCCAGGCTAGCTCTTTCTGCCTGCGAGCTATCTGCAGACGTTTGGATTTTCGGAGCAGGGCTGCCGGAGGCGCCCGGCACGGACCACCTAAGCTACGTTTGAAGTTTGAGGGGACAAGACAAGCAAGCAGCCCCAGTCTCTGTGCCTCTGTGCGAGCAGTGCCATGGGCAGATGAGGCTGAGCAACAGCTTTCCAGGCTAGCTCTTTCTGCCTGCGAGCTATCTGCAGACGTTTGCATTTTCGGAGCAGGGCTGCCGGAGGCGCCCGGCACGGACCACCTAAGCTATGTTTGAAGTTTGAGGGGACAAGACAAGCAAGCAGCCCCAGTCTCTGTGCCTCTGTGCGAGCAGTGCCATGGGCAGATGAGGCTGAGCAACAGCTTTCCAGGCTAGCTCTTTCTGCCTGCGAGCTATCTGCAGACGTTTGGATTTTCGGAGCAGGGCTGCCGGAGGCGCCCGGCACGGACCACCTAAGCTACGTTTGAAGTTTGAGGGGACAAGACAAGCAAGCAGCCCCAGTCTCTGTGCCTCTGTGCGAGCAGTGCCATGGGCAGATGAGGCTGAGCAACAGCTTTCCAGGCTAGCTCTTTCTGCCTGCGAGCTATCTGCAGACGTTCGCATTTTCGGAGCAGGGCTGCCGGATGCGCCCGGCACAGACCACCAAAGATACGTTTGAAGTTTGAGGGGACAAGACAAGCAAGCAGCCCCAGTCTCTGTGCCTCTGTGCGAGCAGTGCCATGGGCAGATGAGGCTGAGCAACAGCTTTCCAGGCTAGCTCTTTCTGCCTGCGAGCTATCTGCAGACGTTTGGATTTTCGGAGCAGGGCTGCCGGAGGCGCCCGGCACGGACCACCTAAGCTACGTTTGAAGTTTGAGGGGACAAGACAAGCAAGCAGCCCCAGTCTCTGTGCCTCTGTGCGAGCAGTGCCATGGGCAGATGAGGCTGAGCAACAGCTTTCCAGGCTAGCTCTTTCTGCCTGCGAGCTATCTGCAGACGTTCGCATTTTCGGAGCAGGGCTGCCGGAGGCGCCCGGCACAGACCACCTAAGCTACGTTTGAAGTTTGAGGGGACAAGACAAGCAAGCAGCCCCAGTCTCTGTGCCTCTGTGCGAGCAGTGCCATGGGCAGATGAGGCTGAGCAACAGCTTTCCAGGCTAGCTCTTTCTGCCTGCGAGCTATCTGCAGACGTTTGGATTTTCGGAGCAGGGCTTCCGGAGGCGCCCGGCACGGACCACCTAAGCTACGTTTGAAGTTTGAGGGGACAAGACAAGCAAGCAGCCCCAGTCTCTGTGCCTCTGTGCGAGCAGTGCCATGGGCAGATGAGGCTGAGCAACAGCTTTCCAGGCTAGCTCTTTCTGCCTGCGAGCCATCTGCAGACGTTCGCATTTTCGGAGCAGGGCTGCCGGATGCGCCCGGCACGGACCACCTAAGCTACATTTGAAGTTTGAGGGGACAAGACAAGCAAGCAGCCCCAGTCTCTGTGCCTCTGTGCGAGCAGTGCCATGGGCAGATGAGGCTGAGCAACAGCTTTCCAGGCTAGCTCTTTCTGCCTGCGAGCTATCTGCAGACGTTTGCACTTTCGGAGCAGGGCTGCCGGAGGCGCCCGGCACGGACCACCTAAGTTACGTTTGAAGTTTGAGGGGGCAAGACAAGCAAGCAGCCCCAGTCTCTGTGCCTCTGTGCGAGCAGTGCCATGGGCAGATGAGGCTGAGCAACAGCTTTCCAGGCTAGCTCTTTCTGCCTGCGAGCTATCTGCAGACGTTCGCATTTTCGGAGCAGGGCTGCCGGAGGCGCCCGGCACGGACCACCTAAGCTACGTTTGAAGTTTGAGGGGACAAGACAAGCAAGCAGCCCCAGTCTCTGTGCCTCTGTGCGAGCAGTGCCATGGGCAGATGAGGCTGAGCAACAGCTTTCCAGGCTAGCTCTTTCTGCCTGCGAGCTATCTGCAGACGTTTGGATTTTCAGAGCAGGGCTGCCGGAGGCGCCCGGCACGGACCACCAAAGATACATTTGAAGTTTGAGGGGACAAGACAAGCAAGCAGCCCCAGTCTCTGTGCCTCTGTGCGAGCAGTGCCATGGGCAGATGAGGCTGAGCAACACCTTTCCAGGCTAGCTCT
This sequence comes from Opisthocomus hoazin, assembly GCF_030867145.1. Taxonomy (NCBI): domain Eukaryota; kingdom Metazoa; phylum Chordata; class Aves; order Opisthocomiformes; family Opisthocomidae; genus Opisthocomus; species Opisthocomus hoazin. The sequence continues at coordinate 244,673 of NW_027449017.1, forward strand.
TTCTGCCTGCGAGCTATCTGCAGACGTTTGGATTTTCGGAGCAGGGCTGCCGGAGGCGCCCGGCACGGACCACCTAAGCTACGTTTGAAGTTTGAGGGGACAAGACAAGCAAGCAGCCCCAGTCTCTGTGCCTCTGTGCGAGCAGTGCCATGGGCAGATGAGGCTGAGCAACAGCTTTCCAGGCTAGCTCTTTCTGCCTGCGAGCTATCTGCAGACGTTTGCATTTTCGGAGCAGGGCTGCCGGAGGCGCCCGGCACAGACCACCTAAGCTATGTTTGAAGTTTGAGGGGACAAGACAAGCAAGCAGCCCCAGTCTCTGTGCCTCTGTGCGAGCAGTGCCATGGGCAGATGAGGCTGAGCAACAGCTTTCCAGGCTAGCTCTTTCTGCCTGGGAGCTATCTGCAGACGTTTGGATTTTCGGAGCAGGGCTGCCGGAGGCGCCCGGCACGGACCACCTAAGCTACGTTTGAAGTTTGAGGGGACAAGACAAGCAAGCAGCCCCAGTCTCTGTGCCTCTGTGCGAGCAGTGCCATGGGCAGATGAGGCTGAGCAACAGCTTTCCAGGCTAGCTCTTTCTGCCTGCGAGCTATCTGCAGACGTTGGCATTTTCGGAGCAGGGCTGCCGGAGGCACCCGGCACGGACCACCTAAGCTACGTTTTAAGTTTGAGGGGGCAAAACAAGCAAGCAGCCCCAGTCTCTGTGCCTCTGTGCGAGCAGTGCCATGGGCAGATGAGGCTGAGCAACAGCTTTCCAGGTTAGCTCTTTCTGCCTGCGAGCTATCTGCAGACGTTTGGATTTTCGGAGCAGGGCTGCCGGAGGCGTCTGACACGGACCACCTAAGCTACGTTTGAAGTTTGAGGGGACAAGACAAGCAAGCAGCCCCAGTCTCTGTGCCTCTGTGCGAGCAGTGCCATGGGCAGATGAGGCTGAGCAACAGCTTTCCAGGCTAGCTCTTTCTGCCTGCGAGCTATCTGCAGACGTTTGGATTTTCAGAGCAGGGCTGCCGGAGGCGCCCGGCACGGACCACCTAAGCTACGTTTGAAGTTTGAGGGGACAAGACAAGCAAGCAGCCCCAGTCTCTGTGCCTCTGTGCGAGCAGTGCCATGGGCAGATGAGGCTGAGCAACAGCTTTCCAGGCTAGCTCTTTCTGCCTGCGAGCTATCTGCAGACGTTCGCATTTTCGGAGCAGGGCTGCCGGAGGCGCCCGGCACAGACCACCTAAGCTACGTTTGAAGTTTGAGGGGACAAGACAAGCAAGCAGCCCCAGTCTCTGTGCCTCTGTGTGAGCAGTGCCATGGGCAGATGAGGCTGAGCAACAGCTTTCCAGGCTAGCTCTTTCTGCCTGCGAGCTATCTGCAGACGTTTGGATTTTCGGAGCAGGGCTGCCGGAGGCGCCCGGCACGGACCACTTAAGATACGTTTGAAGTTTGAGGGGACAAGACAAGCAAGCAGCCCCAGTCTCTGTGCCTCTGTGCGAGCAGTGCCATGGGCAGATGAGGCTGAGCAACAGCTTTCCAGGCTAGCTCTTTCTGCCTGCGAGCTATCTGCAGACGTTCGCATTTTCGGAGCAGGGCTGCCGGAGGCGCCCGGCACGGACCACCTAAGCTACATTTGAAGTTTGAGGGGACAAGACAAGCAAGCAGCCCCAGTCTCTGTGCCTCTGTGCGAGCAGTGCCATGGGCAGATGAGGCTGAGCAACAGCTTTCCAGGCTAGCTCTTTCTGCCTGCGAGCTATCTGCAGACGTTTGGATTTTCGGAGCAGGGCTGCCGGAGGCGCCCGGCACGGACCACCTAAGTTACGTTTGAAGTTTGAGGGGGCAAGACAAGCAAGCAGCCCCAGTCTCTGTGCCTCTGTGCGAGCAGTGCCATGGGCAGATGAGGCTGAGCAACAGCTTTCCAGGCTAGCTCTTTCTGCCTGCGAGCTATCTGCAGACGTTCGCATTTTCGGAGCAGGGCTGCCGGAGGCGCCCGGTACGGACCACCTAAGCTACGTTTGAAGTTTGAGGGGACAAGACAAGCAAGCAGCCCCAGTCTCTGTGCCTCTGTGCGAGCAGTGCCATGGGCAGATGAGGCGGAGCAACAGCTTTCCAGGCTAGCTCTTTCTGCCTGCGAGCTATCTGCAGACGTTCGCATTTTTGGAGCAGGGCTGCCGGAGGCGCCCGGCACAGACCACCTAAGCTACGTTTGAAGTTTGAGGGGACAAGACAAGCAAGCAGCCCCAGTCTCTGTGCCTCTGTGCGAGCAGTGCCATGGGCAGATGAAGCTGAGTAACAGCTTTCCAGGCTAGCTCTTTCTGCCTGCTAGCTATCTGCAGACGTTTGGATTTTCGGAGCAGGGCTGCCGGAGGCGCCCGGCACGGACCACCTAAGCTACGTTTGAAGTTTGAGGGGACAAGACAAGCAAGCAGCCCCAGTCTCTGTGCCTCTGTGCGAGCAGTGCCATGGGCAGATGAGGCTGAGCAACAGCTTTCCAGGCTAGCTCTTTCTGCCTGCGAGCTATCTGCAGACGTTTGCATTTTCGGAGCAGGGCTGCCGGAGGCGCCCGGCACGGACCACCTAAGTTACGTTTGAAGTTTGAGGGGGCAAGACAAGCAAGCAGCCCCAGTCTCTGTGCCTCTGTGCGAGCAGTGCCATGGGCAGATGAGGCTGAGCAACAGCTTTCCAGGCTAGCTCTTTCTGCCTGTGAGCTATCTGCAGACGTTCGAATTTTCGGAGCAGGTCTGCCGGAGGCGCCCGGCACGGACCACCTAAGCTACGTTTGAAGTTTGAGGGGACAAGACAAGCAAGCAGCCCCAGTCTCTGTGCCTCTGTGCGAGCAGTGCCATGGGCAGATGAGGCTGAGCAACAGCTTTCCAGGCTAGCTGTTTCTGCCTGCGAGCTATCTGCAGACGTTTGGATTTTCAGAGCAGCGCTGCCGGATGCGCCCGGCACGGACCACCAAAGATACATTTGAAGTTTGAGTGGACAAGACAAGCAAGCAGCCCCAGTCTCTGTGCCTCTGTGCGAGCAGTGCCATGGGCAGATGAGGCTGAGCAACAGCTTTCCAGGCTAGCTCTTTCTGCCTGCGAGCTATCTGCAGACGTTCGCATTTTCGGAGCAGGGCTGCCGGATGCGCCCGCTACGGACCACCTAAGCTACATTTGAAGTTTGAGGGGGAAAGACAAGCAAGCAGCCCCAGTCTCTGTGCCTCTGTGCGAGCAGTGCCATGGGCAGATGAGGCTGAGCAACAGCTTTCCAGGCTAGCTCTTTCTGCCTGCGAGCTATCTGCAGACGTTTGCATTTTCGGAGCAGGGCTGCCGGAGGCGTCTGGCACGGACCACCTAAGCTACGTTTGAAGTTTGAGGGGAGAAGACAAGCAAGCAGCCCCAGTCTCTGTGCCTCTGTGCGAGCAGTGCCATGGGCAGATGAGGCTGAGCAACAGCTTTCCAGGCTAGCTCTTTCTGCCTGCGAGCTATCTGCAGACGTTCGCATTTTCGGAGCAGGGCTGCCGGAGGCGCCCGGCACGGACCACCTAAGCTACGTTTGAAGTTTGAGGGGGCAAAACAAGCAAGCAGCCCCAGTCTCTGTGCCTCTGTGCGAGCAGTGCCATGGGCAGATGAGGCTGAGCAACAGCTTTCCAGGCTAGCTCTTTCTGCCTGCGAGCTATCTGCAGACGTTTGCATTTTCGGAGCAGGGCTGCCGGAGGCGCCCGGCACGGACCACCTAAGCTACGTTTGAAGTTTGAGGGGGCAAGACAAGCAAGCAGCCCCAGTCTCTGTGCCTCTGTGCGAGCAGTGCCATGGGCAGATGAGGCTGAGCAACAGCTTTCCAGGCTAGCTCTTTCTGCCTGCGAGCTATCTGCAGACGTTTGCATTTTCGGAGCAGGGCTGCCGGAGGCGCCCGGCACGGACCACCTAAGCTACGTTTAAACTTTGAGGGGACAAGACAAGCAAGCAGCCCCAGTCTCTGTGCCTCTGTGCGAGCAGTGCCATGGGCAGATGAGGCTGAGCAACAGCTTTCCAGGCTAGCTCTTTCTGCCTGCGAGCTATCTGCAGACGTTCGAATTTTCGGAGCAGGGCTGCCGGAGGCACCCGGCACGGACCACCTAAGCTACGTTTTAAGTTTGAGGGGGCAAAACAAGCAAGCAGCCCCAGTCTCTGTGCCTCTGTGCGAGCAGTGCCATGGGCAGATGAGGCTGAGCAACAGCTTTCCAGGCTAGCTCTTTCTGTCTGCGAGCTATCTGCAGACGTTTGGATTTTCGGAGCAGCGCTGCCGGATGCGCCCGGCACGGACCTCCAAAGATACATTTGAAGTTTGAGGGGGCAAGACAAGCAAGCAGCCCCAGTCTCTGTGCCTCTGTGCGAGCAGTGCCATGGGCAGATGAGGCTGAGCAACAGCTTTCCAGGCTAGCTCTTTCTGGCTGCGAGCTATCTGCAGACGTTTGGATTTTCGGAGCAGGGCTACCGGAGACGCCTGGCACGGACCACTTAAGCTACGTTTGAAGTTTGAGGGGACAAGACAAGCAAGCAGCCCCAGTCTCTGTGCCTCTGTGCGAGCAGTGCCATGGGCAGATGAGGCTGAGCAACAGCTTTCCAGGCTAGCTCTTTCTGCCTGCGAGCTATCTGCAGACGTTTGCATTTTCGGAGCAGGGCTGCCGGAGGCGCCCGGCACGGACCACCTAAGCTACGTTTGAAGTTTGAGGGGACAAGACAAGCAAGCAGCCCCAGTCTCTGTGCCTCTGTGCGAGCAGTGCCATGGGCAGATGAGGCGGAGCAACAGCTTTCCAGGCTAGCTCTTTCTGCCTGCGAGCTATCTGCAGACGTTCGCATTTTCGGAGCAGGGCTGCCGGAGGCGCCCGGCACAGACCACCTAAGCTACGTTTGAAGTTTGAGGGGACAAGACAAGCAAGCAGCCCCAGTCTCTGTGCCTCTGTGCGAGAAGTGCCATGGGCAGATGAGGCTGAGCAACAGCTTTCCAGGCTAGCTCTTTCTGCCTGCGAGCTATATGCAGACGTTCGCATTTTTGGAGCAGGGCTGCCGGAGGCGCCCGGCACAGACCACCTAAGCTACATTTGAAGTTTGAGGGGACAAGACAAGCAAGCAGCCCCAGTCTCTGTGCCTCTGTGCGAGCAGTGCCATGGGCAGATGAGGCTGAGCAACAGCTTTCCAGGCTAGCTCTTTCTGCCTGCGGGCTATCTGCAGACGTTTGGATTTTCGGAGCAGGGCTGCCGGAGGCGCCCGGCACGGACCACCTAAGCTACGTTTGAAGTTTGAGGGGGCAAGACAAGCAAGCAGCCCCAGTCTCTGTGCCTCTGTGCGAGCAGTGCCATGGGCAGATGAGGCTGAGCAACAGCTTTCCAGGCTAGCTCTTTCTGCCTGCGAGCTATCTGCAGACGTTCGCATTTTCGGAGCAGGGCTGCCGGAGGCGCCCGGCACAGACCACCTAAGCTACGTTTGAAGTTTGAGGGGACAAGACAAGCAAGCAGCCCCAGTCTCTGTGCCTCTGTGCGAGCAGTGCCATGGGCAGATGAGGCTGAGCAACAGCTTTCCAGGCTAGCTCTTTCTGCCTGCTAGCTATCTGCAGACGTTTGGATTTTCGGAGCAGGGCTGCCGGAGGCGCCCGGCACGGACCACCTAAACTACGTTTGAAGTTTGAGGGGACAAGACAAGCAAGCAGCCCCAGTCTCTGTGCCTCTGTGCGAGCAGTGCCATGGGCAGATGAGGCTGAGCAACAGCTTTCCAGGCTAGCTCTTTCTGCCTGCGAGCTATCTGCAGACGTTCGCATTTTCGGAGCAGGGCTGCCGGAGGCGCCCGGCACGGACCACCTAAGCTACGTTTGAAGTTTGAGGGGACAAGACAAGCAAGCAGCCCCAGTCTCTGTGCCTCTGTGCGAGCAGTGCCATGGGCAGATGAGGCTGAGCAACAGCTTTCCAGGCTAGCTCTTTCTGCCTGCGAGCTATCTGCAGACGTTTGCATTTTCGGAGCAGGGCTGCCGGAGGCGCCCGGCACGGACCACCTAAGCTACGTTTGAAGTTTGAGGGGACAAGACAAGCAAGCAGCCCCAGTCTCTGTGCCTCTGTGCGAGCAGTGCCATGGGCAGATGAGGCTGAGCAACAGCTTTCCAGGCTAGCTCTTTCTGCCTGCGAGCTATCTGCAGACGTTTGCATTTTCGGAGCAGGGCTGCCGGAGGCGCCCGGCACAGACCACCTAAGCTACGTTTGAAGTTTGAGGGGACAAGACAAGCAAGCAGCCCCAGTCTCTGTGCCTCTGTGCGAGCAGTGCCATGGGCAGATGAGGCTGAGCAACAGCTTTCCAGGCTAGCTCTTTCTGCCTGCGAGCTATCTGCAGACGTTTGCATTTTCGGAGCAGGGCTGCCGGAGGCGCCCGGCACGGACCACCTAAGCTACGTTTGAAGTTTGAGGGGGCAAGACAAGCAAGCAGCCCCAGTCTCTGTGCCTCTGTGCGAGCAGTGCCATGGGCAGATGAGGCGGAGCAACAGCTTTCCAGGCTAGCTCTTTCTGCCTGCGAGCTATCTGCAGACGTTCGCATTTTCGGAGCAGGGCTGCCGGAGGCGCCCGGCACAGACCACCTAAGCTACGTTTGAAGTTTGAGGGGACAAGACAAGCAAGCAGCCCCAGTCTCTGTGCCTCTGTGCGAGAAGTGCCATGGGCAGATGAGGCGGAGCAACAGCTTTCCAGGCTAGCTCTTTCTGCCTGCGAGCTATATGCAGACGTTCGCATTTTTGGAGCAGGGCTGCCGGAGGCGCCCGGCACAGACCACCTAAGCTACATTTGAAGTTTGAGGGGACAAGACAAGCAAGCAGCCCCAGTCTCTGTGCCTCTGTGCGAGCAGTGCCATGGGCAGATGAGGCTGAGCAACAGCTTTCCAGGCTAGCTCTTTCTGCCTGCGGGCTATCTGCAGACGTTTGGATTTTCGGAGCAGGGCTGCCGGAGGCGCCCGGCACGGACCACCTAAGCTACGTTTGAAGTTTGAGGGGGCAAGACAAGCAAGCAGCCCCAGTCTCTGTGCCTCTGTGCGAGCAGTGCCATGGGCAGATGAGGCTGAGCAACAGCTTTCCAGGCTAGCTCTTTCTGCCTGCGAGCTATCTGCAGACGTTCGCATTTTCGGAGCAGGGCTGCCGGAGGCGCCCGGCACAGACCACCTAAGCTACGTTTGAAGTTTGAGGGGACAAGACAAGCAAGCAGCCCCAGTCTCTGTGCCTCTGTGCGAGCAGTGCCATGGGCAGATGAGGCTGAGCAACAGCTTTCCAGGCTAGCTCTTTCTGCCTGCTAGCTATCTGCAGACGTTTGGATTTTCGGAGCAGGGCTGCCGGAGGCGCCCGGCACGGACCACCTAAACTACGTTTGAAGTTTGAGGGGACAAGACAAGCAAGCAGCTTCAGTCTCTGTGCCTCTGTGCGAGCAGTGCCATGGGCAGATGAGGCTGAGCAACAGCTTTCCAGGCTAGCTCTTTCTGCCTGCGAGCTATCTGCAGACGTTCGCATTTTCGGAGCAGGGCTGCCGGAGGCGCCCGGCACGGACCACCTAAGCTACGTTTGAAGTTTGAGGGGACAAGACAAGCAAGCAGCCCCAGTCTCTGTGCCTCTGTGCGAGCAGTGCCATGGGCAGATGAGGCTGAGCAACAGCTTTCCAGGCTAGCTCTTTCTGCCTGCGAGCTATCTGCAGACGTTTGCATTTTCGGAGCAGGGCTGCCGGAGGCGCCCGGCACGGACCACCTAAGCTACGTTTGAAGTTTGAGGGGACAAGACAAGCAAGCAGCCCCAGTCTCTGTGCCTCTGTGCGAGCAGTGCCATGGGCAGATGAGGCTGAGCAACAGCTTTCCAGGCTAGCTCTTTCTGCCTGCGAGCTATCTGCAGACGTTCGCATTTTCGGAGCAGGGCTGCCGGAGGCGCCCGGCACAGACCACCTAAGCTACGTTTGAAGTTTGAGGGGACAAGACAAGCAAGCAGCCCCAGTCTCTGTGCCTCTGTGCGAGCAGTGCCATGGGCAGATGAGGCTGAGCAACAGCTTTCCAGGCTAACTCTTTCTGCCTGCGAGCTACCTGCAGACGTTTGCATTTTCGGAGCAGGGCTGCCGGAGGCGCCCGGCACGGACCACCTAAGTTACGTTTGAAGTTTGAGGGGGCAAGACAAGCAAGCAGTCCCAGTCTCTGTGCCTCTGTGCGAGCAGTGCCATGGGCAGATGAGGCTGAGCAACAGCTTTCCAGGCTAGCTCTTTCTGCCTGCGAGCTATCTGCAGACGTTCGCATTTTCGGAGCAGGGCTGCCGGAGGCGCCCGGCACGGACCACCTAAGCTACGTTTGAAGTTTGAGGGGACAAGACAAGCAAGCAGCCCCAGTCTCTGTGCCTCTGTGCGAGCAGTGCCATGGGCAGATGAGGCTGAGCAACAGCTTTCCAGGCTAGCTCTTTCTGGCTGCGAGCTATCTGCAGACGTTTGCATTTTCGGAGCAGGGCTGCCGGAGGCGCCCGGCACAGACCACCTAAGCTACGTTTGAAGTTTGAGGGGACAAGACAAGCAAGCAGCCCCAGTCTCTGTGCCTCTGTGCGAGAAGTGCCATGGGCAGATGAGGCGGAGCAACAGCTTTCCAGGCTAGCTCTTTCTGCCTGCGAGCTATATGCAGACGTTCGCATTTTTGGAGCAGGGCTGCCGGAGGCGCCCGGCACAGACCACCTAAGCTACATTTGAAGTTTGAGGGGACAAGACAAGCAAGCAGCCCCAGTCTCTGTGCCTCTGTGCGAGCAGTGCCATGGGCAGATGAGGCTGAGCAACAGCTTTCCAGGCTAGCTCTTTCTGCCTGCGGGCTATCTGCAGACGTTTGGATTTTCGGAGCAGGGCTGCCGGAGGCGCCCGGCACGGACCACCTAAGCTACGTTTGAAGTTTGAGGGGGCAAGACAAGCAAGCAGCCCCAGTCTCTGTGCCTCTGTGCGAGCAGTGCCATGGGCAGATGAGGCTGAGCAACAGCTTTCCAGGCTAGCTCTTTCTGCCTGCGAGCTATCTGCAGACGTTCGCATTTTCGGAGCAGGGCTGCCGGAGGCGCCCGGCACAGACCACCTAAGCTACGTTTGAAGTTTGAGGGGACAAGACAAGCAAGCAGCCCCAGTCTCTGTGCCTCTGTGCGAGCAGTGCCATGGGCAGATGAGGCTGAGCAACAGCTTTCCAGGCTAGCTCTTTCTGCCTGCTAGCTATCTGCAGACGTTTGGATTTTCGGAGCAGGGCTGCCGGAGGCGCCCGGCACGGACCACCTAAACTACGTTTGAAGTTTGAGGGGACAAGACAAGCAAGCAGCCCCAGTCTCTGTGCCTCTGTGCGAGCAGTGCCATGGGCAGATGAGGCTGAGCAACAGCTTTCCAGGCTAGCTCTTTCTGCCTGCGAGCTATCTGCAGACGTTCGCATTTTCGGAGCAGGGCTGCCGGAGGCGCCCGGCACGGACCACCTAAGCTACGTTTGAAGTTTGAGGGGACAAGACAAGCAAGCAGCCCCAGTCTCTGTGCCTCTGTGCGAGCAGTGCCATGGGCAGATGAGGCTGAGCAACAGCTTTCCAGGCTAGCTCTTTCTGCCTGCGAGCTATCTGCAGACGTTTGCATTTTCGGAGCAGGGCTGCCGGAGGCGCCCGGCACGGACCACCTAAGCTACGTTTGAAGTTTGAGGGGACAAGACAAGCAAGCAGCCCCAGTCTCTGTGCCTCTGTGCGAGCAGTGCCATGGGCAGATGAGGCTGAGCAACAGCTTTCCAGGCTAGCTCTTTCTGCCTGCGAGCTATCTGCAGACGTTTGCATTTTCGGAGCAGGGCTGCCGGAGGCGCCCGGCACAGACCACCTAAGCTACGTTTGAAGTTTGAGGGGACAAGACAAGCAAGCAGCCCCAGTCTCTGTGCCTCTGTGCGAGCAGTGCCATGGGCAGATGAGGCTGAGCAACAGCTTTCCAGGCTAGCTCTTTCTGCCTGCGAGCTATCTGCAGACGTTTGCATTTTCGGAGCAGGGCTGCCGGAGGCGCCCGGCACGGACCACCTAAGCTACGTTTGAAGTTTGAGGGGGCAAGACAAGCAAGCAGCCCCAGTCTCTGTGCCTCTGTGCGAGCAGTGCCATGGGCAGATGAGGCGGAGCAACAGCTTTCCAGGCTAGCTCTTTCTGCCTGCGAGCTATCTGCAGACGTTCGCATTTTCGGAGCAGGGCTGCCGGAGGCGCCCGGCACGGACCACCTAAGCTACGTTTGAAGTTTGAGGGGACAAGACAAGCAAGCAGCCCCAGTCTCTGTGCCTCTGTGCGAGAAGTGCCATGGGCAGATGAGGCGGAGCAACAGCTTTCCAGGCTAGCTCTTTCTGCCTGCGAGCTATATGCAGACGTTCGCATTTTTGGAGCAGGGCTGCCGGAGGCGCCCGGCACAGACCACCTAAGCTACATTTGAAGTTTGAGGGGACAAGACAAGCAAGCAGCCCCAGTCTCTGTGCCTCTGTGCGAGCAGTGCCATGGGCAGATGAGGCTGAGCAACAGCTTTCCAGGCTAGCTCTTTCTGCCTGCGGGCTATCTGCAGACGTTTGGATTTTCGGAGCAGGGCTGCCGGAGGCGCCCGGCACGGACCACCTAAGCTACGTTTGAAGTTTGAGGGGGCAAGACAAGCAAGCAGCCCCAGTCTCTGTGCCTCTGTGCGAGCAGTGCCATGGGCAGATGAGGCTGAGCAACAGCTTTCCAGGCTAGCTCTTTCTGCCTGCGAGCTATCTGCAGACGTTCGCATTTTCGGAGCAGGGCTGCCGGAGGCGCCCGGCACAGACCACCTAAGCTACGTTTGAAGTTTGAGGGGACAAGACAAGCAAGCAGCCCCAGTCTCTGTGCCTCTGTGCGAGCAGTGCCATGGGCAGATGAGGCTGAGCAACAGCTTTCCAGGCTAGCTCTTTCTGCCTGCTAGCTATCTGCAGACGTTTGGATTTTCGGAGCAGGGCTGCCGGAGGCGCCCGGCACGGACCACCTAAACTACGTTTGAAGTTTGAGGGGACAAGACAAGCAAGCAGCCCCAGTCTCTGTGCCTCTGTGCGAGCAGTGCCATGGGCAGATGAGGCTGAGCAACAGCTTTCCAGGCTAGCTCTTTCTGCCTGCGAGCTATCTGCAGACGTTCGCATTTTCGGAGCAGGGCTGCCGGAGGCGCCCGGCACGGACCACCTAAGCTACGTTTGAAGTTTGAGGGGACAAGACAAGCAAGCAGCCCCAGTCTCTGTGCCTCTGTGCGAGCAGTGCCATGGGCAGATGAGGCTGAGCAACAGCTTTCCAGGCTAGCTCTTTCTGCCTGCGAGCTATCTGCAGACGTTTGCATTTTCGGAGCAGGGCTGCCGGAGGCGCCCGGCACGGACCACCTAAGCTACGTTTGAAGTTTGAGGGGACAAGACAAGCAAGCAGCCCCAGTCTCTGTGCCTCTGTGCGAGCAGTGCCATGGGCAGATGAGGCTGAGCAACAGCTTTCCAGGCTAGCTCTTTCTGCCTGCGAGCTATCTGCAGACGTTCGCATTTTCGGAGCAGGGCTGCCGGAGGCGCCCGGCACAGACCACCTAAGCTACGTTTGAAGTTTGAGGGGACAAGACAAGCAAGCAGCCCCAGTCTCTGTGCCTCTGTGCGAGCAGTGCCATGGGCAGATGAGGCTGAGCAACAGCTTTCCAGGCTAACTCTTTCTGCCTGCGAGCTACCTGCAGACGTTTGCATTTTCGGAGCAGGGCTGCCGGAGGCGCCCGGCACGGACCACCTAAGTTACGTTTGAAGTTTGAGGGGGCAAGACAAGCAAGCAGTCCCAGTCTCTGTGCCTCTGTGCGAGCAGTGCCATGGGCAGATGAGGCTGAGCAACAGCTTTCCAGGCCAGCTCTTTCTGCCTGCGAGCTATCTGCAGACGTTCGCATTTTCGGAGCAGGGCTGCCGGAGGCGCCCGGCACGGACCACCTAAGCTACGTTTGAAGTTTGAGGGGACAAGACAAGCAAGCAGCCCCAGTCTCTGTGCCTCTGTGCGAGCAGTGCCATGGGCAGATGAGGCTGAGCAACAGCTTTCCAGGCTAGCTCTTTCTGGCTGCGAGCTATCTGCAGACGTTTGCATTTTCGGAGCAGGGCTGCCGGAGGCGCCCGGCACGGACCACCTAAGCTACGTTTGAAGTTTGAGGGGACAAGACAAGCAAGCAGCCCCAGTCTCTGTGCCTCTGTGCGAGCAGTGCCATGGGCAGATGAGGCTGAGCAACAGCTTTCCAGGCTAGCTCTTTCTGCCTGCGAGCTATCTGCAGACGTTTGCATTTTCGGAGCAGGTCTGCCGGAGGCACCCGGCACGGACCACCTAAGCTACGTTTTAAGTTTGAGGGGGCAAAACAAGCAAGCAGCCCCAGTCTCTGTGCCTCTGTGCGAGCAGTGCCATGGGCAGATGAGGCTGAGCAACAGCTTTCCAGGTTAGCTCTTTCTGCCTGCGAGCTATCTGCAGACGTTCGCATTTTTGGAGCAGGGCTGCCGGAGGCGCCCGGCACGGACCACCAAAGATACATTTGAAGTTTGAGGGGACAAGACAAGCAAGCAGCCCCAGTCTCTGTGCCTCTGTGCGAGCAGTGCCATGGGCAGATGAGGCTGAGCAACAGCTTTCCAGGCTAGCTCTTTCTGCCTGCGAGCTATCTGCAGACGTTTGGATTTTCGGAGCAGGGCTGCCGGAGGCGCCCGGCACGGACCACCTAAGCTACGTTTGAAGTTTGAGGGGACAAGACAAGCAAGCAGCCCCAGTCTCTGTGCCTCTGTGCGAGCAGTGCCATGGGCAGATGAGGCTGAGCAACAGCTTTCCAGGCTAGCTCTTTCTGCCTGCGAGCTATCTGCAGACGTTCGCATTTTCGGAGCAGGGCTGCCGGAGGCCCAAGGCACGGACCACCTAAGCTACGTTTGAAGTTTGAGGGGGCAAGACAAGCAAGCAGCCCCAGTCTCTGTGCCTCTGTGCGAGCAGTGCCATGGGCAGATGAGGCTGAGCAACAGCTTTCCAGGCTAGCTCTTTCTGCCTGCGAGCTATCTGCAGACGTTCGCATTTTCGGAGCAGGGCTGCCGGAGGCGCCCGGCACGGACCACCTAAGCTACGTTTGAAGTTTGAGGGGACAAGACAAGCAAGCAGCCCCAGTCTCTGTGCCTCTGTGCGAGCAGTGCCATGGGCAGATGAGGCTGAGCAACAGCTTTCCAGGCTAGCTCTTTCTGCCTGCGAGCTATCTGCAGACGTTCGCATTTTCGGAGCAGGGTTGCCGGAGGCGCCCGGCACGGACCACCTAAGCTACGTTTGAAGTTTGAGGGGACAAGACAAGCAAGCAGCCCCAGTCTCTGTGCCTCTGTGCGAGCAGTGCCATGGGCAGATGAGGCTGAGCAACAGCTTTCCAGGCTAGCTCTTTCTGCCTGCGAGCTATCTGCAGACGTTCGCATTTTCGGAGCAGGGCTGCCGGAGGCGCCCGGCACGGACCACCTAAGCTACGTTTGAAGTTTGAGGGGACAAGACAAGCAAGCAGCCCCAGTCTCTGTGCCTCTGTGCGAGCAGTGCCATGGGCAGATGAGGCTGAGCAACAGCTTTCCAGGCTAGCTCTTTCTGCCTGCGAGCTATCTGCAGACGTTTGGATTTTCGGAGCAGGGCTGCCGGAAGCGTCTGGCACGGACCACCTAAGCTACGTTTGAAGTTTGAGGGGACAAGACAAGCAAGCAGCCCCAGTTTCTGTGCCTCTGTGCGAGCAGTGCCATGGGCAGATGAGGCTGAGCAACAGCTTTCCAGGCTAGCTCTTTCTGCCTGCGAGCTATCTGCAGACGTTCGCATTTTCGGAGCAGGGCTGCCGGAGGCGCCCGGCACGGACCACCTAAGCTACGTTTGAAGTTTGAGGGGGCAAAACAAGCAAGCAGCCCCAGTCTCTGTGCCTCTGTGCGAGCAGTGCCATGGGCAGATGAGGCTGAGCAACAGCTTTCCAGGCTAGCTCTTTCTGCCTGCGAGCTATCTGCAGACGTTTGCATTTTCGGAGCAGGGCTGCCGGAGGCGCCCGGCACGGACCACCTAAGCTACGTTTGAAGTTTGAGGGGACAAGACAAGCAAGCAGCCCCAGTCTCTGTGCCTCTGTGCGAGCAGTGCCATGGGCAGATGAGGCGGAGCAACAGCTTTCCAGGCTAGCTCTTTCTGCCTGCGAGCTATCTGCAGACGTTCGCATTTTCGGAGCAGGGCTGCCGGAGGCGCCCGGCACAGACCACCTAAGCTACGTTTGAAGTTTGAGGGGACAAGACAAGCAAGCAGCCCCAGACTCTGTGCCTCTGTGCGAGAAGTGCCATGGGCAGATGAGGCGGAGCAACAGCTTTCCAGGCTAGCTCTTTCTGCCTGCGAGCTATCTGCAGACGTTCGCATTTTTGGAGCAGGGCTGCCGGAGGCGCCCGGCACAGACCACCTAAGCTACGTTTGAAGTTTGAGGGGACAAGACAAGCAAGCAGCCCCAGTCTCTGTGCCTCTGTGCGAGCAGTGCCATGGGCAGATGAGGCTGAGCAACAGCTTTCCAGGCTAGCTCTTTCTGCCTGCGAGCTATCTGCAGACGTTTGGATTTTCGGAGCAGGGCTGCCGGAGGCGCCCGGCACGGACCACCTAAGCTACGTTTGAAGTTTGAGGGGACAAGACAAGCAAGCAGCCCCAGTCTCTGTGCCTCTGTGCGAGCAGTGCCATGGGCAGATGAGGCTGAGCAACAGCTTTCCAGGCTAGCTCTTTCTGCCTGCGAGCTATCTGCAGACGTTTGGATTTTCGGAGCAGGGCTGCCGGATGCGCCCGGCACGGACCACCTAAGTTACGTTTGAAGTTTGAGGGGGCAAGACAAGCAAGCAGCCCCAGTCTCTGTGCCTCTGTGCGAGCAGTGCCATGGGCAGATGAGGCTGAGCAACAGCTTTCCAGGCTAGCTCTTTCTGCCTGCGAGCTATCTGCAGACGTTCGCATTTTCGGAGCAGGGCTGCCGGAGGCACCCGGCACGGACCACCTAAGCTACGTTTGAAGTTTGAGGGGACAAGACAAGCAAGAAGCCCCAGTCTCTGTGCCTCTGTGCGAGCAGTGCCATGGGCAGATGAGGCTGAGCAACAGCTTTCCAGGCTAGCTCTTTCTGCCTGCGAGCTATCTGCAGACGTTCGCATTTTCGGAGCAGGGTTGCCGGAGGCGCCCGGCACGGACCACCTAAGCTACGTTTGAAGTTTGAGGGGACAAGACAAGCAAGCAGCCCCAGTCTCTGTGCCTCTGTGCGAGCAGTGCCATGGGCAGATGAGGCTGAGCAACAGCTTTCCAGGCTAGCTCTTTCTGCCTGCGAGCTATCTGCAGACGTTCGCATTTTCGGAGCAGGGCTGCCGGAGGCGCCCGGCACGGACCACCTAAGCTACGTTTGAAGTTTGAGGGGACAAGACAAGCAAGCAGCCCCAGTCTCTGTGCCTCTGTGCGAGCAGTGCCATGGGCAGATGAGGCTGAGCAACAGCTTTCCAGGCTAGCTCTTTCTGCCTGCGAGCTATCTGCAGACGTTTGCATTTTCGGAGCAGGGCTGCCGGAGGCGTCTGGCACGGACCACCTAAGCTACGTTTGAAGTTTGAGGGGAGAAGACAAGCAAGCAGCCCCAGTCTCTGTGCCTCTGTGCGAGCAGTGCCATGGGCAGATGAGGCTGAGCAACAGCTTTCCAGGCTAGCTCTTTCTGCCTGCGAGCTATCTGCAGACGTTTGCATTTTCGGAGCAGGGCTGCCGGAGGCGCCCGGCACGGACCACCTAAGCTACGTTTGAAGTTTGAGGGGGCAAAACAAGCAAGCAGCCCCAGTCTCTGTGCCTCTGTGCGAGCAGTGCCATGGGCAGATGAGGCTGAGCAACAGCTTTCCAGGCTAGCTCTTTCTGCCTGCGAGCTATCTGCAGACGTTTGCATTTTCGGAGCAGGGCTGCCGGAGGCGCCCGGCACGGACCACCTAAGCTACGTTTGAAGTTTGAGGGGGCAAGACAAGCAAGCAGCCCCAGTCTCTGTGCCTCTGTGCGAGCAGTGCCATGGGCAGATGAGGCTGAGCAACAGCTTTCCAGGCTAGCTCTTTCTGCCTGCGAGCTATCTGCAGACGTTTGCATTTTCGGAGCAGGGCTGCCGGAGGCGCCCGGCACGGACCACCTAAGCTACGTTTAAACTTTGAGGGGACAAGACAAGCAAGCAGCCCCAGTCTCTGTGCCTCTGTGCGAGCAGTGCCATGGGCAGATGAGGCTGAGCAACAGCTTTCCAGGCTAGCTCTTTCTGCCTGCGAGCTATCTGCAGACCTTCGAATTTTCGGAGCAGGGCTGCCGGAGGCACCCGGCACGGACCACCTAAGCTACGTTTTAAGTTTGAGGGGGCAAAACAAGCAAGCAGCCCCAGTCTCTGTGCCTCTGTGCGAGCAGTGCCATGGGCAGATGAGGCTGAGCAACAGCTTCCCAGGCTAGCTCTTTCTGTCTGCGAGCTATCTGCAGACGTTTGGATTTTCGGAGCAGCGCTGCCGGATGCGCCCGGCACGGACCACCAAAGATACATTTGAAGTTTGAGGGGGCAAGACAAGCAAGCAGCCCCAGTCTCTGTGCCTCTGTGCGAGCAGTGCCATGGGCAGATGAGGCTGAGCAACAGCTTTCCAGGCTAGCTCTTTCTGCCTGCGAGCTATCTGCAGACGTTTGCATTTTCGGAGCAGGGCTGCCGGAGACGCCTGGCACGGACCACTTAAGCTACGTTTGAAGTTTGAGGGGACAAGACAAGCAAGCAGCCCCAGTCTCTGTGCCTCTGTGCGAGCAGTGCCATGGGCAGATGAGGCTGAGCAACAGCTTTCCAGGCTAGCTCTTTCTGCCTGCGAGCTATCTGCAGACGTTTGCATTTTCGGAGCAGGGCTGCCGGAGGCGCCCGGCACGGACCACCTAAGCTACGTTTGAAGTTTGAGGGGGCAAGACAAGCAAGCAGCCCCAGTCTCTGTGCCTCTGTGCGAGCAGTGCCATGGGCAGATGAGGCGGAGCAACAGCTTTCCAGGCTAGCTCTTTCTGCCTGCGAGCTATCTGCAGACGTTCGCATTTTCGGAGCAGGGCTGCCAGAGGCGCCCGGCACAGACCACCTAAGCTACGTTTGAAGTTTGAGGGGACAAGACAAGCAAGCAGCCCCAGTCTCTGTGCCTCTGTGCGAGAAGTGCCATGGGCAGATGAGGCGGAGCAACAGCTTTCCAGGCTAGCTCTTTCTGCCTGCGAGCTATATGCAGACGTTCGCATTTTTGGAGCAGGGCTGCCGGAGGCGCCCGGCACAGACCACCTAAGCTACATTTGAAGATTGAGGGGACAAGACAAGCAAGCAGCCCCAGTCTCTGTGCCTCTGTGCGAGCAGTGCCATGGGCAGATGAGGCTGAGCAACAGCTTTCCAGGCTAGCTCTTTCTGCCTGCGGGCTATCTGCAGACGTTTGGATTTTCGGAGCAGGGCTGCCGGAGGCGCCCGGCACGGACCACCTAAGCTACGTTTGAAGTTTGAGGGGGCAAGACAAGCAAGCAGCCCCAGTCTCTGTGCCTCTGTGCGAGCAGTGCCATGGGCAGATGAGGCTGAGCAACAGCTTTCCAGGCTAGCTCTTTCTGCCTGCGAGCTATCTGCAGACGTTCGCATTTTCGGAGCAGGGCTGCCGGAGGCGCCCGGCACAGACCACCTAAGCTACGTTTGAAGTTTGAGGGGACAAGACAAGCAAGCAGCCCCAGTCTCTGTGCCTCTGTGCGAGCAGTGCCATGGGCAGATGAGGCTGAGCAACAGCTTTCCAGGCTAGCTCTTTCTGCCTGCTAGCTATCTGCAGACGTTTGGATTTTCGGAGCAGGGCTGCCGGAGGCGCCCGGCACGGACCACCTAAACTACGTTTGAAGTTTGAGGGGACAAGACAAGCAAGCAGCCCCAGTCTCTGTGCCTCTGTGCGAGCAGTGCCATGGGCAGATGAGGCTGAGCAACAGCTTTCCAGGCTAGCTCTTTCTGCCTGCGAGCTATCTGCAGACGTTCGCATTTTCGGAGCAGGGCTGCCGGAGGCGCCCGGCACGGACCACCTAAGCTACGTTTGAAGTTTGAGGGGACAAGACAAGCAAGCAGCCCCAGTCTCTGTGCCTCTGTGCGAGCAGTGCCATGGGCAGATGAGGCTGAGCAACAGCTTTCCAGGCTAGCTCTTTCTGCCTGCGATCTATCTGCAGACGTTTGCATTTTCGGAGCAGGGCTGCCGGAGGCGCCCGGCACGGACCACCTAAGCTACGTTTGAAGTTTGAGGGGACAAGACAAGCAAGCAGCCCCAGTCTCTGTGCCTCTGTGCGAGCAGTGCCATGGGCAGATGAGGCTGAGCAACAGCTTTCCAGGCTAGCTCTTTCTGCCTGCGAGCTATCTGCAGACGTTTGCATTTTCGGAGCAGAGCTGCCGGAGGCGCCCGGCACGGACCACCTAAGCTACGTTTGAAGTTTGAGGGGACAAGACAAGCAAGCAGCCCCAGTCTCTGTGCCTCTGTGCGAGCAGTGCCATGGGCAGATGAGGCTGAGCAACAGCTTTCCAGGCTAGCTCTTTCTGCCTGCGAGCTATCTGCAGACGTTCGCATTTTCGGAGCAGGGCTGCCGGAGGCGCCCGGCACGGACCACCTAAGCTACGTTTGAAGTTTGAGGGGACAAGACAAGCAAGCAGCCCCAGTCTCTGTGCCTCTGTGCGAGCAGTGCCATGGGCAGATGAGGCTGAGCAACAGCTTTCCAGGCTAGCTCTTTCTGGCTGCGAGCTATCTGCAGACGTTTGGATTTTCGGAGCAGGGCTGCCGGAAGCGTCTGGCACGGACCACCTAAGCTACGTTTGAAGTTTGAGGGGACAAGACAAGCAAGCAGCCCCAGTTTCTGTGCCTCTGTGCGAGCAGTGCCATGGGCAGATGAGGCTGAGCAACAGCTTTCCAGGCTAGCTCTTTCTGCCTGCGAGCTATCTGCAGACGTTCGCATTTTCGGAGCAGGGCTGCCGGAGGCGCCCGGCACGGACCACCTAAGCTACGTTTGAAGTTTGAGGGGGCAAAACAAGCAAGCAGCCCCAGTCTCTGTGCCTCTGTGCGAGCAGTGCCATGGGCAGATGAGGCTGAGCAACAGCTTTCCAGGCTAGCTCTTTCTGCCTGCGAGCTATCTGCAGACGTTTGCATTTTCGGAGCAGGGCTGCCGGAGGCGCCCGGCACGGACCACCTAAGCTACGTTTGAAGTTTGAGGGGGCAAGACAAGCAAGCAGCCCCAGTCTCTGTGCCTCTGTGCGAGCAGTGCCATGGGCAGATGAGGCGGAGCAACAGCTTTCCAGGCTAGCTCTTTCTGCCTGCGAGCTATCTGCAGACGTTCGCATTTTCGGAGCAGGGCTGCCGGAGGCGCCCGGCACAGACCACCTAAGCTACGTTTGAAGTTTGAGGGGACAAGACAAGCAAGCAGCCCCAGTCTCTGTGCCTCTGTGCGAGAAGTGCCATGGGCAGATGAGGCGGAGCAACAGCTTTCCAGGCTAGGTCTTTCTGCCTGCGAGCTATCTGCAGACGTTCGCATTTTCGGAGCAGGGCTGCCGGAGGCGCCCGGCACAGACCACCTAAGCTACGTTTGAAGTTTGAGGGGACAAGACAAGCAAGCAGCCCCAGTCTCTGTGCCTCTGTGCGAGCAGTGCCATGGGCAGATGAGGCTGAGCAACAGCTTTCCAGGCTAGCTCTTTCTGCCTGCGAGCTATCTGCAGACGTTTGGATTTTCGGAGCAGGGCTGCCGGAGGCGCCCGGCACGGACCACCTAAGCTACGTTTGAAGTTTGAGGGGACAAGACAAGCAAGCAGCCCCAGTCTCTGTGCCTCTGTGCGAGCAGTGCCATGGGCAGATGAGGCTGAGCAACAGCTTTCCAGGCTAGCTCTTTCTGCCTGCGAGCTATCTGCAGATGTTTGGATTTTCGGAGCAGGGCTGCCGGATGCGCACGGCACGGACCACCTAAGTTACGTTTGAAGTTTGAGGGGGCAAGACAAGCAAGCAGCCCCAGTCTCTGTGCCTCTGTGCGAGCAGTGCCATGGGCAGATGAGGCTGAGCAACAGCTTTCCAGGCTAGCTCTTTCTGCCTGCGAGCTATCTGCAGACGTTCGCATTTTCGGAGCAGGGCTGCCGGAGGCACCCGGCACGGACCACCTAAGCTACGTTTGAAGTTTGAGGGGACAAGACAAGCAAGCAGCCCCAGTCTCTGTGCCTCTGTGCGAGCAGTGCCATGGGCAGATGAGGCTGAGCAACAGCTTTCCAGGCTAGCTCTTTCTGCCTGCGAGCTATCTGCAGACGTTCGCATTTTCGGAGCAGGGTTGCCGGAGGCGCCCGGCACGGACCACCTAAGCTACGTTTGAAGTTTGAGGGGACAAGACAAGCAAGCAGCCCCAGTCTCTGTGCCTCTGTGCGAGCAGTGCCATGGGCAGATGAGGCTGAGCAACAGCTTTCCAGGCTAGCTCTTTCTGCCTGCGAGCTATCTGCAGACGTTTGCATTTTCGGAGCAGGGCTGCCGGAGGCGCCCGGCACGGACCACCTAAGCTACGTTTGAAGTTTGAGGGGACAAGACAAGCAAGCAGCCCCAGTCTCTGTGCCTCTGTGCGAGCAGTGCCATGGGCAGATGAGGCTGAGCAACAGCTTTCCAGGCTAGCTCTTTCTGCCTGCGAGCTATCTGCAGACGTTCGCATTTTTGGAGCAGGGCTGCCGGAGGCGCCCGGCACGGACCACCTAAGCTACGTTTGAAGTTTGAGGGGACAAGACAAGCAAGCAGCCCCAGTCTCTGTGCCTCTGTGCGAGCAGTGCCATGGGCAGATGAGGCTGAGCAACAGCTTTCCAGGCTAGCTCTTTCTGCCTGCGAGCTATCTGCAGACGTTTGGATTTTCGGAGCAGGGCTGCCGGAGGCGTCTGACACGGACCACCTAAGCTACGTTTGAAGTTTGAGGGGACAAGACAAGCAAGCAGCCCCAGTCTCTGTGCCTCTGTGCGAGCAGTGCCATGGGCAGATGAGGCTGAGCAACAGCTTTCCAGGCTAGCTCTTTCTGCCTGCGAGCTATCTGCAGACGTTCGCATTTTCGGAGCAGGGCTGCCGGAGGCGCCTGGCACGGACCACCTAAGCTCCGTTTGAAGTTTGAGGGGACAAGACAAGCAAGCAGCCCCAGTCTCTGTGCCTCTGTGCGAGCAGTGCCATGGGCAGATGAGGCTGAGCAACAGCTTTCCAGGCTAGCTCTTTCTGGCTGCGAGCTATCTGCAGACGTTTGGATTTTCGGAGCAGGGCTGCCGGAGGCGCCCGGCACGGACCACCTAAGCTACGTTTGAAGTTTGAGGGGACAAGACAAGCAAGCAGCCCCAGTCTCTGTGCCTCTGTGCGAGCAGTGCCATGGGCAGATGAGGCTGAGCAACAGCTTTCCAGGCTAGCTCTTTCTGCCTGCGAGCTATCTGCAGACGTTCGCATTTTCGGAGCAGGGCTGCCGGAGGCGCCCGGCACAGACCACCTAAGCTACGTTTGAAGTTTGAGGGGACAAGACAAGCAAGCAGCCCCAGTCTCTGTGCCTCTGTGCGAGAAGTGCCATGGGCAGATGAGGCGGAGCAACAGCTTTCCAGGCTAGCTCTTTCTGCCTGCGAGCTATATGCAGACGTTCGCATTTTTGGAGCAGGGCTGCCGGAGGCGCCCGGCACAGACCACCTAAGCTACATTTGAAGTTTGAGGGGACAAGACAAGCAAGCAGCCCCAGTCTCTGTGCCTCTGTGCGAGCAGTGCCATGGGCAGATGAGGCTGAGCAACAGCTTTCCAGGCTAGCTCTTTCTGCCTGCGGGCTATCTGCAGACGTTTGGATTTTCGGAGCAGGGCTGCCGGAGGCGCCCGGCACGGACCACCTAAGCTACGTTTGAAGTTTGAGGGGGCAAGACAAGCAAGCAGCCCCAGTCTCTGTGCCTCTGTGCGAGCAGTGCCATGGGCAGATGAGGCTGAGCAACAGCTTTCCAGGCTAGCTCTTTCTGCCTGCGAGCTATCTGCAGACGTTCGCATTTTCGGAGCAGGGCTGCCGGAGGCGCCCGGCACAGACCACCTAAGCTACGTTTGAAGTTTGAGGGGACAAGACAAGCAAGCAGCCCCAGTCTCTGTGCCTCTGTGCGAGCAGTGCCATGGGCAGATGAGGCTGAGCAACAGCTTTCCAGGCTAGCTCTTTCTGCCTGCTAGCTATCTGCAGACGTTTGGATTTTCGGAGCAGGGCTGCCGGAGGCGCCCGGCACGGACCACCTAAACTACGTTTGAAGTTTGAGGGGACAAGACAAGCAAGCAGCCCCAGTCTCTGTGCCTCTGTGCGAGCAGTGCCATGGGCAGATGAGGCTGAGCAACAGCTTTCCAGGCTAGCTCTTTCTGCCTGCGAGCTATCTGCAGACGTTCGCATTTTCGGAGCAGGGCTGCCGGAGGCGCCCGGCACGGACCACCTAAGCTACGTTTGAAGTTTGAGGGGACAAGACAAGCAAGCAGCCCCAGTCTCTGTGCCTCTGTGCGAGCAGTGCCATGGGCAGATGAGGCTGAGCAACAGCTTTCCAGGCTAGCTCTTTCTGCCTGCGAGCTATCTGCAGACGTTTGCATTTTCGGAGCAGGGCTGCCGGAGGCGCCCGGCACGGACCACCTAAGCTACGTTTGAAGTTTGAGGGGACAAGACAAGCAAGCAGCCCCAGTCTCTGTGCCTCTGTGCGAGCAGTGCCATGGGCAGATGAGGCTGAGCAACAGCTTTCCAGGCTAGCTCTTTCTGCCTGCGAGCTATCTGCAGACGTTCGCATTTTCGGAGCAGGGCTGCCGGAGGCGCCCGGCACAGACCACCTAAGCTACGTTTGAAGTTTGAGGGGACAAGACAAGCAAGCAGCCCCAGTCTCTGTGCCTCTGTGCGAGCAGTGCCATGGGCAGATGAGGCTGAGCAACAGCTTTCCAGGCTAACTCTTTCTGCCTGCGAGCTACCTGCAGACGTTTGCATTTTCGGAGCAGGGCTGCCGGAGGCGCCCGGCACGGACCACCTAAGTTACGTTTGAAGTTTGAGGGGGCAAGACAAGCAAGCAGTCCCAGTCTCTGTGCCTCTGTGCGAGCAGTGCCATGGGCAGATGAGGCTGAGCAACAGCTTTCCAGGCTAGCTCTTTCTGCCTGCGAGCTATCTGCAGACGTTCGCATTTTCGGAGCAGGGCTGCCGGAGGCGCCCGGCACGGACCACCTAAGCTACGTTTGAAGTTTGAGGGGACAAGACAAGCAAGCAGCCCCAGTCTCTGTGCCTCTGTGCGAGCAGTGCCATGGGCAGATGAGGCTGAGCAACAGCTTTCCAGGCTAGCTCTTTCTGCCTGCGAGCTATCTGCAGACGTTTGCATTTTCGGAGCAGGGCTGCCGGAGGCGCCCGGCACGGACCACCTAAGTTACGTTTGAAGTTTGAGGGGGCAAGACAAGCAAGCAGCCCCAGTCTCTGTGCCTCTGTGCGAGCAGTGCCATGGGCAGATGAGGCTGAGCAACAGCTTTCCAGGCTAGCTCTTTCTGCCTGCGAGCTATCTGCAGACGTTCGCATTTTCGGAGCAGGGCTGCCGGAGGCGCCCGGCACGGACCACCTAAGCTACGTTTGAAGTTTGAGGGGACAAGACAAGCAAGCAGCCCCAGTCTCTGTGCCTCTGTGCGAGCAGTGCCATGGGCAGATGAGGCTGAGCAACAGCTTTCCAGGCTAGCTCTTTCTGCCTGCTAGCTATCTGCAGACGTTTGGATTTTCGGAGCAGGGCTGCCGGAGGCGCCCGGCACGGACCACCTAAACTACGTTTGAAGTTTGAGGGGACAAGACAAGCAAGCAGCCCCAGTCTCTGTGCCTCTGTGCGAGCAGTGCCATGGGCAGATGAGGCTGAGCAACAGCTTTCCAGGCTAGCTCTTTCTGCCTGCGAGCTATCTGCAGACGTTCGCATTTTCGGAGCAGGGCTGCCGGAGGCGCCCGGCACGGACCACCTAAGCTACGTTTGAAGTTTGAGGGGACAAGACAAGCAAGCAGCCCCAGTCTCTGTGCCTCTGTGCGAGCAGTGCCATGGGCAGATGAGGCTGAGCAACAGCTTTCCAGGCTAGCTCTTTCTGCCTGCGAGCTATCTGCAGACGTTTGCATTTTCGGAGCAGGGCTGCCGGAGGCGCCCGGCACGGACCACCTAAGCTACGTTTGAAGTTTGAGGGGACAAGACAAGCAAGCAGCCCCAGTCTCTGTGCCTCTGTGCGAGCAGTGCCATGGGCAGATGAGGCTGAGCAACAGCTTTCCAGGCTAGCTCTTTCTGCCTGCGAGCTATCTGCAGACGTTCGCATTTTCGGAGCAGGGCTGCCGGAGGCGCCCGGCACAGACCACCTAAGCTACGTTTGAAGTTTGAGGGGACAAGACAAGCAAGCAGCCCCAGTCTCTGTGCCTCTGTGCGAGCAGTGCCATGGGCAGATGAGGCTGAGCAACAGCTTTCCAGGCTAACTCTTTCTGCCTGCGAGCTACCTGCAGACGTTTGCATTTTCGGAGCAGGGCTGCCGGAGGCGCCCGGCACGGACCACCTAAGTTACGTTTGAAGTTTGAGGGGGCAAGACAAGCAAGCAGTCCCAGTCTCTGTGCCTCTGTGCGAGCAGTGCCATGGGCAGATGAGGCTGAGCAACAGCTTTCCAGGCTAGCTCTTTCTGCCTGCGAGCTATCTGCAGACGTTCGCATTTTCGGAGCAGGGCTGCCGGAGGCGCCCGGCACGGACCACCTAAGCTACGTTTGAAGTTTGAGGGGACAAGACAAGCAAGCAGCCCCAGTCTCTGTGCCTCTGTGCGAGCAGTGCCATGGGCAGATGAGGCTGAGCAACAGCTTTCCAGGCTAGCTCTTTCTGCCTGCGAGCTATCTGCAGACGTTTGCATTTTCGGAGCAGGGCTGCCGGAGGCGCCCGGCAAGGACCACGTAATTTACGTTTGAAGTTTGAGGGGGCAAGACAAGCAAGCAGCCCCAGTCTCTGTGCCTCTGTGCGAGCAGTGCCATGGGCAGATGAGGCTGAGCAACAGCTTTCCAGGCTAGCTCTTTCTGCCTGCGAGCTATCTGCAGACGTTCGCATTTTCGGAGCAGGGCTGCCGGAGGCGCCCGGCACGGACCACCTAAGCTACGTTTGAAGTTTGAGGGGACAAGACAAGCAAGCAGCCCCAGTCTCTGTGCCTCTGTGCGAGCAGTGCCATGGGCAGATGAGGCTGAGCAACAGCTTTCCAGGCTAGCTGTTTCTGCCTGCGAGCTATCTGCAGACGTTTGGATTTTCGGAGCAGGTCTGCCGGAGGCGCCCGGCACGCACCACCTAAGCTACGTTTGAAGTTTGAGGGGACAAGACAAGCAAGCAGCCCCAGTCTCTGTGCCTCTGTGCGAGCAGTGACATGGGCAGATGAGGCTGAGCAACAGCTTTCCAGGCTAGCTCTTTCTGCCTGCGAGCTATCTGCAGACGTTTGCATTTTCGGAGCAGGGCTGCCGGAGGCGCCCGGCACGGACCACGTAAGTTACGTTTGAAGTTTGAGGGGGCAAGACAAGCAAGCAGCCCCAGTCTCTGTGCCTCTGTGCGAGCAGTGCCATGGGCAGATGAGGCTGAGCAACAGCTTTCCAGGCTAGCTCTTTCTGCCTGCGAGCTATCTGCAGACGTTCGCATTTTCGGAGCAGGGCTGCCGGAGGCGCCCGGCACGGACCACCTAAGCTACGTTTGAAGTTTGAGGGGACAAGACAAGCAAGCAGCCCCAGTCTCTGTGCCTCTGTGCGAGCAGTGCCATGGGCAGATGAGGCTGAGCAACAGCTTTCCAGGCTAGCTCTTTCTGCCTGCGAGCTATCTGCAGACGTTTGCATTTTCGGAGCAGGGCTGCCGGAGGCGCCCGGCACGGACCACCTAAGCTACGTTTGAAGTTTGAGGGGACAAGACAAGCAAGCAGCCCCAGTCTCTGTGCCTCTGTGCGAGCAGTGCCATGGGCAGATGAGGCTGAGCAACAGCTTTCCAGGCTAGCTCTTTCTGCCTGTGAGCTATCTGCAGACGTTCGCATTTTCGGAGCAGGGCTGCCGGAGGCGCCCGGCACAGACCACCTAAGCTACGTTTGAAGTTTGAGGGGACAAGACAAGCAAGCAGCCCCAGTCTCTGTGCCTCTGTGCGAGCAGTGCCATGGGCAGATGAGGCTGAGCAACAGCTTTCCAGGCTAGCTCTTTCTGCCTGCGAGCTATCTGCAGACGTTTGCATTTTCGGAGCAGGGCTGCCGGAGGCGCCCGGCACGGACCACCTAAGCTACGTTTGAAGTGTGAGGGGACAAGACAAGCAAGCAGCCCCAGTCTCTGTGCCTCTGTGCGAGCAGTGCCATGGGCAGATGAGGCTGAGCAACAGCTTTCCAGGCTAGCTCTTTCTGCCTGCGAGCTATCTGCAGACGTTTGCATTTTCGGAGCAGGGCTGCCGGAGGCGCCCGGCACAGACCACCTAAGCTACGTTTGAAGTTTGAGGGGACAAGACAAGCAAGCAGCCCCAGTCTCTGTGCCTCTGTGCGAGCAGTGCCATGGGCAGATGAGGCTGAGCAACAGCTTTCCAGGCTAGCTCTTTCTGCCTGCGAGCTACCTGCAGACGTTTGCATTTTCGGAGCAGGGCTGCCGGAGGCGCCCGGCACGGACCACCTAAGCTACGTTTGAAGTTTGAGGGGACAAGACAAGCAAGCAGCCCCAGTCTCTGTGCCTCTGTGCGAGCAGTGCCATGGGCAGATGAGGCTGAGCAACAGCTTTCCAGGCTAGCTCTTTCTGCCTGCGAGCTATCTGCAGACGTTCGCATTTTCGGAGCAGGGCTGCCGGAGGCGCCCGGCACGGACCACCTAAGCTACATTTGAAGTTTGAGGGGACAAGACAAGCAAGCAGCCCCAGTCTCTGTGCCTCTGTGCGAGCAGTGCCATGGGCAGATGAGGCTGAGCAACAGCTTTCCAGGCTAGCTCTTTCTGCCTGCGAGCTATCTGCAGACGTTCGCATTTTCGGAGCAGGGCTGCCGGAGGCGCCCGGCACGGACCACCTAAGCTACGTTTGAAGTTTGAGGGGACAAGACAAGCAAGCAGCCCCAGTCTCTGTGCCTCTGTGCGAGCAGTGCCATGGGCAGATGAGGCTGAGCAACAGCTTTCCAGGCTAGCTCTTTCTGCCTGCGAGCTATCTGCAGACGTTTGCATTTTCGGAGCAGGGCTGCCGGAGGCGCCCGGCACGGACCACCTAAGTTACGTTTGAAGTTTGAGGGGGCAAGACAAGCAAGCAGCCCCAGTCTCTGTGCCTCTGTGCGAGCAGTGCCATGGGCAGATGAGGCTGAGCAACAGCTTTCCAGGCTAGCTCTTTCTGCCTGCGAGCTATCTGCAGACGTTCGCATTTTCGGAGCAGGGCTGCCGGAGGCGCCCGGCACGGACCACCTAAGCTACGTTTGAAGTTTGAGGGGACAAGACAAGCAAGCAGCCCCAGTCTCTGTGCCTCTGTGCGAGCAGTGCCATGGGCAGATGAGGCTGAGCAACAGCTTTCCAGGCTAGCTCTTTCTGCCTGCTAGCTATCTGCAGACGTTTGGATTTTCGGAGCAGGGCTGCCGGAGGCGCCCGGCACGGACCACCTAAACTACGTTTGAAGTTTGAGGGGACAAGACAAGCAAGCAGCCCCAGTCTCTGTGCCTCTGTGCGAGCAGTGCCATGGGCAGATGAGGCTGAGCAACAGCTTTCCAGGCTAGCTCTTTCTGCCTGCGAGCTATCTGCAGACGTTCGCATTTTCGGAGCAGGGCTGCCGGAGGCGCCCGGCACGGACCACCTAAGCTACGTTTGAAGTTTGAGGGGACAAGACAAGCAAGCAGCCCCAGTCTCTGTGCCTCTGTGCGAGCAGTGCCATGGGCAGATGAGGCTGAGCAACAGCTTTCCAGGCTAGCTCTTTCTGCCTGCGAGCTATCTGCAGACGTTTGCATTTTCGGAGCAGGGCTGCCGGAGGCGCCCGGCACGGACCACCTAAGCTACGTTTGAAGTTTGAGGGGACAAGACAAGCAAGCAGCCCCAGTCTCTGTGCCTCTGTGCGAGCAGTGCCATGGGCAGATGAGGCTGAGCAACAGCTTTCCAGGCTAGCTCTTTCTGCCTGCGAGCTATCTGCAGACGTTCGCATTTTCGGAGCAGGGCTGCCGGAGGCGCCCGGCACAGACCACCTAAGCTACGTTTGAAGTTTGAGGGGACAAGACAAGCAAGCAGCCCCAGTCTCTGTGCCTCTGTGCGAGCAGTGCCATGGGCAGATGAGGCTGAGCAACAGCTTTCCAGGCTAACTCTTTCTGCCTGCGAGCTACCTGCAGACGTTTGCATTTTCGGAGCAGGGCTGCCGGAGGCGCCCGGCACGGACCACCTAAGTTACGTTTGAAGTTTGAGGGGGCAAGACAAGCAAGCAGTCCCAGTCTCTGTGCCTCTGTGCGAGCAGTGCCATGGGCAGATGAGGCTGAGCAACAGCTTTCCAGGCTAGCTCTTTCTGCCTGCGAGCTATCTGCAGACGTTCGCATTTTCGGAGCAGGGCTGCCGGAGGCGCCCGGCACGGACCACCTAAGCTACGTTTGAAGTTTGAGGGGACAAGACAAGCAAGCAGCCCCAGTCTCTGTGCCTCTGTGCGAGCAGTGCCATGGGCAGATGAGGCTGAGCAACAGCTTTCCAGGCTAGCTCTTTCTGCCTGCGAGCTATCTGCAGACGTTTGCATTTTCGGAGCAGGGCTGCCGGAGGCGCCCGGCAAGGACCACGTAATTTACGTTTGAAGTTTGAGGGGGCAAGACAAGCAAGCAGCCCCAGTCTCTGTGCCTCTGTGCGAGCAGTGCCATGGGCAGATGAGGCTGAGCAACAGCTTTCCAGGCTAGCTCTTTCTGCCTGCGAGCTATCTGCAGACGTTCGCATTTTCGGAGCAGGGCTGCCGGAGGCGCCCGGCACGGACCACCTAAGCTACGTTTGAAGTTTGAGGGGACAAGACAAGCAAGCAGCCCCAGTCTCTGTGCCTCTGTGCGAGCAGTGCCATGGGCAGATGAGGCTGAGCAACAGCTTTCCAGGCTAGCTGTTTCTGCCTGCGAGCTATCTGCAGACGTTTGGATTTTCGGAGCAGGTCTGCCGGAGGCGCCCGGCACGCACCACCTAAGCTACGTTTGAAGTTTGAGGGGACAAGACAAGCAAGCAGCCCCAGTCTCTGTGCCTCTGTGCGAGCAGTGACATGGGCAGATGAGGCTGAGCAACAGCTTTCCAGGCTAGCTCTTTCTGCCTGCGAGCTATCTGCAGACGTTTGCATTTTCGGAGCAGGGCTGCCGGAGGCGCCCGGCACGGACCACGTAAGTTACGTTTGAAGTTTGAGGGGGCAAGACAAGCAAGCAGCCCCAGTCTCTGTGCCTCTGTGCGAGCAGTGCCATGGGCAGATGAGGCTGAGCAACAGCTTTCCAGGCTAGCTCTTTCTGCCTGCGAGCTATCTGCAGACGTTCGCATTTTCGGAGCAGGGCTGCCGGAGGCGCCCGGCACGGACCACCTAAGCTACGTTTGAAGTTTGAGGGGACAAGACAAGCAAGCAGCCCCAGTCTCTGTGCCTCTGTGCGAGCAGTGCCATGGGCAGATGAGGCTGAGCAACAGCTTTCCAGGCTAGCTCTTTCTGCCTGCGAGCTATCTGCAGACGTTTGCATTTTCGGAGCAGGGCTGCCGGAGGCGCCCGGCACGGACCACCTAAGCTACGTTTGAAGTTTGAGGGGACAAGACAAGCAAGCAGCCCCAGTCTCTGTGCCTCTGTGCGAGCAGTGCCATGGGCAGATGAGGCTGAGCAACAGCTTTCCAGGCTAGCTCTTTCTGCCTGTGAGCTATCTGCAGACGTTCGCATTTTCGGAGCAGGGCTGCCGGAGGCGCCCGGCACAGACCACCTAAGCTACGTTTGAAGTTTGAGGGGACAAGACAAGCAAGCAGCCCCAGTCTCTGTGCCTCTGTGCGAGCAGTGCCATGGGCAGATGAGGCTGAGCAACAGCTTTCCAGGCTAGCTCTTTCTGCCTGCGAGCTATCTGCAGACGTTTGCATTTTCGGAGCAGGGCTGCCGGAGGCGCCCGGCACGGACCACCTAAGCTACGTTTGAAGTGTGAGGGGACAAGACAAGCAAGCAGCCCCAGTCTCTGTGCCTCTGTGCGAGCAGTGCCATGGGCAGATGAGGCTGAGCAACAGCTTTCCAGGCTAGCTCTTTCTGCCTGCGAGCTATCTGCAGACGTTTGCATTTTCGGAGCAGGGCTGCCGGAGGCGCCCGGCACAGACCACCTAAGCTACGTTTGAAGTTTGAGGGGACAAGACAAGCAAGCAGCCCCAGTCTCTGTGCCTCTGTGCGAGCAGTGCCATGGGCAGATGAGGCTGAGCAACAGCTTTCCAGGCTAGCTCTTTCTGCCTGCGAGCTACCTGCAGACGTTTGCATTTTCGGAGCAGGGCTGCCGGAGGCGCCCGGCACGGACCACCTAAGCTACGTTTGAAGTTTGAGGGGACAAGACAAGCAAGCAGCCCCAGTCTCTGTGCCTCTGTGCGAGCAGTGCCATGGGCAGATGAGGCTGAGCAACAGCTTTCCAGGCTAGCTCTTTCTGCCTGCGAGCTATCTGCAGACGTTCGCATTTTCGGAGCAGGGCTGCCGGAGGCGCCCGGCACGGACCACCTAAGCTACATTTGAAGTTTGAGGGGACAAGACAAGCAAGCAGCCCCAGTCTCTGTGCCTCTGTGCGAGCAGTGCCATGGGCAGATGAGGCTGAGCAACAGCTTTCCAGGCTAGCTCTTTCTGCCTGCGAGCTATCTGCAGACGTTCGCATTTTTGGAGCAGGGCTGCCGGAGGCGCCCGGCACGGACCACCTAAGCTACGTTTGAAGTTTGAGGGGACAAGACAAGCAAGCAGCCCCAGTCTCTGTGCCTCTGTGCGAGCAGTGCCATGGGCAGATGAGGCTGAGCAACAGCTTTCCAGGCTAGCTCTTTCTGCCTGCGAGCTATCTGCAGACGTTTGCATTTTCGGAGCAGGGCTGCCGGAGGCGCCCGGCACGGACCACCTAAGCTACATTTGAAGTTTGAGGGGACAAGACAAGCAAGCAGCCCCAGTCTCTGTGCCTCTGTGCGAGCAGTGCCATGGGCAGATGAGGCTGAGCAACAGCTTTCCAGGCTAGCTCTTTCTGCCTGCGAGCTATCTGCAGACGTTCGCATTTTTGGAGCAGGGCTGCCGGAGGCGCCCGGCACGGACCACCTAAGCTACGTTTGAAGTTTGAGGGGACAAGACAAGCAAGCAGCCCCAGTCTCTGTGCCTCTGTGCGAGCAGTGCCATGGGCAGATGAGGCTGAGCAACAGCTTTCCAGGCTAGCTCTTTCTGCCTGCGAGCTATCTGCAGACGTTTGGATTTTCGGAGCAGGGCTGCCGGAGGCGTCTGACACGGACCACCTAAGCTACGTTTGAAGTTTGAGGGGACAAGACAAGCAAGCAGCCCCAGTCTCTGTGCCTCTGTGCGAGCAGTGCCATGGGCAGATGAGGCTGAGCAACAGCTTTCCAGGCTAGCTCTTTCTGCCTGCGAGCTATCTGCAGACGTTCGCATTTTCGGAGCAGGGCTGCCGGAGGCGCCTGGCACGGACCACCTAAGCTCCGTTTGAAGTTTGAGGGGACAAGACAAGCAAGCAGCCCCAGTCTCTGTGCCTCTGTGCGAGCAGTGCCATGGGCAGATGAGGCTGAGCAACAGCTTTCCAGGCTAGCTCTTTCTGGCTGCGAGCTATCTGCAGACGTTTGGATTTTCGGAGCAGGGCTGCCGGAGGCGCCCGGCACGGACCACCTAAGCTACGTTTGAAGTTTGAGGGGACAAGACAAGCAAGCAGCCCCAGTCTCTGTGCCTCTGTGCGAGCAGTGCCATGGGCAGATGAGGCTGAGCAACAGCTTTCCAGGCTAGCTCTTTCTGCCTGCGAGCTATCTGCAGACGTTCGCATTTTCGGAGCAGGGCTGCCGGAGGCGCCCGGCACAGACCACCTAAGCTACGTTTGAAGTTTGAGGGGACAAGACAAGCAAGCAGCCCCAGTCTCTGTGCCTCTGTGCGAGCAGTGCCATGGGCAGATGAGGCTGAGCAACAGCTTTCCAGGCTAGCTCTTTCTGCCTGCGAGCTATCTGCAGACGTTCGCATTTTCGGAGCAGGGCTGCCGGAGGCGCCCGGCACGGACCACCTAAGCTACGTTTGAAGTTTGAGGGGACAAGACAAGCAAGCAGCCCCAGTCTCTGTGCCTCTGTGCGAGCAGTGCCATGGGCAGATGAGGCTGAGCAACAGCTTTCCAGGCTAGCTCTTTCTGCCTGCGAGCTATCTGCAGACGTTTGCATTTTCGGAGCAGGGCTGCCGGAGGCGCCCGGCACGGACCACCTAAGCTACGTTTGAAGTTTGAGGGGACAAGACAAGCAAGCAGCCCCAGTCTCTGTGCCTCTGTGCGAGCAGTGCCATGGGCAGATGAGGCTGAGCAACAGCTTTCCAGGCTAGCTCTTTCTGCCTGTGAGCTATCTGCAGACGTTCGCATTTTCGGAGCAGGGCTGCCGGAGGCGCCCGGCACAGACCACCTAAGCTACGTTTGAAGTTTGAGGGGACAAGACAAGCAAGCAGCCCCAGTCTCTGTGCCTCTGTGCGAGCAGTGCCATGGGCAGATGAGGCTGAGCAACAGCTTTCCAGGCTAGCTCTTTCTGCCTGCGAGCTATCTGCAGACGTTTGCATTTTCGGAGCAGGGCTGCCGGAGGCGCCCGGCACGGACCACCTAAGCTACGTTTGAAGTGTGAGGGGACAAGACAAGCAAGCAGCCCCAGTCTCTGTGCCTCTGTGCGAGCAGTGCCATGGGCAGATGAGGCTGAGCAACAGCTTTCCAGGCTAGCTCTTTCTGCCTGCGAGCTATCTGCAGACGTTTGCATTTTCGGAGCAGGGCTGCCGGAGGCGCCCGGCACAGACCACCTAAGCTACGTTTGAAGTTTGAGGGGACAAGACAAGCAAGCAGCCCCAGTCTCTGTGCCTCTGTGCGAGCAGTGCCATGGGCAGATGAGGCTGAGCAACAGCTTTCCAGGCTAGCTCTTTCTGCCTGCGAGCTACCTGCAGACGTTTGCATTTTCGGAGCAGGGCTGCCGGAGGCGCCCGGCACGGACCACCTAAGCTACGTTTGAAGTTTGAGGGGACAAGACAAGCAAGCAGCCCCAGTCTCTGTGCCTCTGTGCGAGCAGTGCCATGGGCAGATGAGGCTGAGCAACAGCTTTCCAGGCTAGCTCTTTCTGCCTGCGAGCTATCTGCAGACGTTCGCATTTTCGGAGCAGGGCTGCCGGAGGCGCCCGGCACGGACCACCTAAGCTACATTTGAAGTTTGAGGGGACAAGACAAGCAAGCAGCCCCAGTCTCTGTGCCTCTGTGCGAGCAGTGCCATGGGCAGATGAGGCTGAGCAACAGCTTTCCAGGCTAGCTCTTTCTGCCTGCGAGCTATCTGCAGACGTTCGCATTTTTGGAGCAGGGCTGCCGGAGGCGCCCGGCACGGACCACCTAAGCTACGTTTGAAGTTTGAGGGGACAAGACAAGCAAGCAGCCCCAGTCTCTGTGCCTCTGTGCGAGCAGTGCCATGGGCAGATGAGGCTGAGCAACAGCTTTCCAGGCTAGCTCTTTCTGCCTGCGAGCTATCTGCAGACGTTCGCATTTTTGGAGCAGGGCTGCCGGAGGCGCCCGGCACGGACCACCTAAGCTACATTTGAAGTTTGAGGGGACAAGACAAGCAAGCAGCCCCAGTCTCTGTGCCTCTGTGCGAGCAGTGCCATGGGCAGATGAGGCTGAGCAACAGCTTTCCAGGCTAGCTCTTTCTGCCTGCGAGCTATCTGCAGACGTTCGCATTTTTGGAGCAGGGCTGCCGGAGGCGCCCGGCACGGACCACCTAAGCTACGTTTGAAGTTTGAGGGGACAAGACAAGCAAGCAGCCCCAGTCTCTGTGCCTCTGTGCGAGCAGTGCCATGGGCAGATGAGGCTGAGCAACAGCTTTCCAGGCTAGCTCTTTCTGCCTGCGAGCTATCTGCAGACGTTTGGATTTTCGGAGCAGGGCTGCCGGAGGCGTCTGACACGGACCACCTAAGCTACGTTTGAAGTTTGAGGGGACAAGACAAGCAAGCAGCCCCAGTCTCTGTGCCTCTGTGCGAGCAGTGCCATGGGCAGATGAGGCTGAGCAACAGCTTTCCAGGCTAGCTCTTTCTGCCTGCGAGCTATCTGCAGACGTTCGCATTTTCGGAGCAGGGCTGCCGGAGGCGCCTGGCACGGACCACCTAAGCTCCGTTTGAAGTTTGAGGGGACAAGACAAGCAAGCAGCCCCAGTCTCTGTGCCTCTGTGCGAGCAGTGCCATGGGCAGATGAGGCTGAGCAACAGCTTTCCAGGCTAGCTCTTTCTGGCTGCGAGCTATCTGCAGACGTTTGGATTTTCGGAGCAGGGCTGCCGGAGGCGCCCGGCACGGACCACCTAAGCTACGTTTGAAGTTTGAGGGGACAAGACAAGCAAGCAGCCCCAGTCTCTGTGCCTCTGTGCGAGCAGTGCCATGGGCAGATGAGGCTGAGCAACAGCTTTCCAGGCTAGCTCTTTCTGCCTGCGAGCTATCTGCAGACGTTCGCATTTTCGGAGCAGGGCTGCCGGAGGCGCCCGGCACAGACCACCTAAGCTACGTTTGAAGTTTGAGGGGACAAGACAAGCAAGCAGCCCCAGTCTCTGTGCCTCTGTGCGAGCAGTGCCATGGGCAGATGAGGCTGAGCAACAGCTTTCCAGGCTAGCTCTTTCTGCCTGCGAGCTATCTGCAGACGTTTGCATTTTCGGAGCAGGGCTGCCGGAGGCGCCCGGCACGGACCACCTAAGCTACGTTTGAAGTTTGAGGGGACAAGACAAGCAAGCAGCCCAGTCTCTGTGCCTCTGTGCGAGCAGTGCCATGGGCAGATGAGGCTGAGCAACAGCTTTCCAGGCTAGCTCTTTCTGCCTGCGAGCTATCTGCAGACGTTTGCATTTTCGGAGCAGGGCTGCCGGAGGCGCCCGGCACGGACCACCTAAGATACGTTTGAAGTTTGAGGGGACAAGACCAGCAAGCAGCCCCAGTCTCTGTGCCTCTGTGCGAGCAGTGCCATGGGCAGATGAGGCTGAGCAACAGCTTTCCAGGCTAGCTCTTTCTGCCTGCGAGCTATCTGCAGACGTTTGCATTTTCGGAGCAGGGCTGCCGGAGGCGCCCGGCACGGACCACCTAAGCTACGTTTGAAGTTTGAGGGGGCAAGACAAGCAAGCAGCCCCAGTCTCTGTGCCTCTGTGCGAGCAGTGCCATGGGCAGATGAGGCGGAGCAACAGCTTTCCAGGCTAGCTCTTTCTGCCTGCGAGCTATCTGCAGACGTTCGCATTTTTGGAGCAGGGCTGCCGGAGGCGCCCGGCACAGACCACCTAAGCTACGTTTGAAGTTTGAGGGGACAAGACAAGCAAGCAGCCCCAGTCTCTGTGCCTCTGTGCGAGCAGTGCCATGGGCAGATGAGGCTGAGCAACAGCTTTCCAGGCTAGCTCTTTCTGCCTGCGAGCTATATGCAGACGTTCGCATTTTTGGAGCAGGGCTGCCGGAGGCGCCCGGCACAGACCACCTAAGCTACATTTGAAGTTTGAGGGGACAAGACAAGCAAGCAGCCCCAGTCTCTGTGCCTCTGTGCGAGCAGTGCCATGGGCAGATGAGGCTGAGCAACAGCTTTCCAGGCTAGCTCTTTCTGCTTGCGGGCTATCTGCAGACGTTTGGATTTTCGGAGCAGGGCTGCCGGAGGCGCCCAGCACGGACCACCTAAGCTACGTTTGAAGTTTGAGGGGACAAGACAAGCAAGCAGCCCAAGTCTCTGTGCCTCTGTGCGAGCAGTGCCATGGGCAGATGAGGCTGAGCAACAGCTTTCCAGGCTAGCTCTTTCTGCCTGCGAGCTATCTGCAGACGTTCGCATTTTCGGAGCAGGGCTGCCGGAGGCGCCCGGCACAGACCACCTAAGCTACGTTTGAAGTTTGAGGGGACAAGACAAGCAAGCAGCCCCAGTCTCTGTGCCTCTGTGCGAGCAGTGCCATGGGCAGATGAGGCTGAGCAACAGCTTTCCAGGCTAACTCTTTCTGCCTGCGAGCTACCTGCAGACGTTTGCATTTTCGGAGCAGGGCTGCCGGAGGCGCCCGGCACGGACCACGTAAGTTACGTTTGAAGTTTGAGGGGGCAAGACAAGCAAGCAGTCCCAGTCTCTGTGCCTCTGTGCGAGCAGTGCCATGGGCAGATGAGGCTGAGCAACAGCTTTCCAGGCTAGCTCTTTCTGCCTGCGAGCTATCTGCAGACGTTCGCATTTTCGGAGCAGGGCTGCCGGAGGCGCCCGGCACGGACCACCTAAGCTACGTTTGAAGTTTGAGGGGACAAGACAAGCAAGCAGCCCCAGTCTCTGTGCCTCTGTGCGAGCAGTGCCATGGGCAGATGAGGCTGAGCAACAGCTTTCCAGGCTAGCTCTTTCTGCCTGCGAGCTATCTGCAGACGTTTGCATTTTCGGAGCAGGGCTGCCGGAGGCGCCCGGCACGGACCACGTAAGTTACGTTTGAAGTTTGAGGGGGCAAGACAAGCAAGCAGCCCCAGTCTCTGTGCCTCTGTGCGAGCAGTGCCATGGGCAGATGAGGCTGAGCAACAGCTTTCCAGGCTAGCTCTTTCTGCCTGCGAGCTATCTGCAGACGTTCGCATTTTCGGAGCAGGGCTGCCGGAGGCGCCCAGCACGGACCACCTAAGCTACGTTTGAAGTTTGAGGGGACAAGACAAGCAAGCAGCCCCAGTCTCTGTGCCTCTGTGCGAGCAGTGCCATGGGCAGATGAGGCTGAGCAACAGCTTTCCAGGCTAGCTGTTTCTGCCTGCGAGCTATCTGCAGACGTTTGGATTTTCGGAGAAGGTCTGCCGGAGGCGCCCGGCACGCACCACCTAAGCTACGTTTGAAGTTTGAGGGGACAAGACAAGCAAGCAGCCCCAGTCTCTGTGCCTCTGTGCGAGCAGTGCCATGGGCAGATGAGGCTGAGCAACAGCTTTCCAGGCTAGCTCTTTCTGCCTGCGAGCTATCTGCAGACGTTTGCATTTTCGGAGCAGGGCTGCCGGAGGCGCCCGGCACGGACCACGTAAGTTACGTTTGAAGTTTGAGGGGGCAAGACAAGCAAGCAGCCCCAGTCTCTGTGCCTCTGTGCGAGCAGTGCCATGGGCAGATGAGGCTGAGCAACAGCTTTCCAGGCTAGCTCTTTCTGCCTGCGAGCTATCTGCAGACGTTTGCATTTTCGGAGCAGGGCTGCCGGAGGCGCCCGGCACGGACCACCTAAGCTACGTTTGAAGTTTGAGGGGACAAGACAAGCAAGCAGCCCCAGTCTCTGTGCCTCTGTGCGAGCAGTGCCATGGGCAGATGAGGCTGAGCAACAGCTTTCCAGGCTAGCTCTTTCTGCCTGCGAGCTATCTGCAGACGTTCGCATTTTTGGAGCAGGGCTGCCGGAGGCGCCCGGCACGGACCACCTAAGCTACGTTTGAAGTTTGAGGGGACAAGACAAGCAAGCAGCCCCAGTCTCTGTGCCTCTGTGCGAGCAGTGCCATGGGCAGATGAGGCTGAGCAACAGCTTTCCAGGCTAGCTCTTTCTGCCTGCGAGCTATCTGCAGACGTTTGGATTTTCGGAGCAGGGCTGCCGGAGGCGCCTGGCACGGACCACCTAAGCTCCGTTTGAAGTTTGAGGGGACAAGACAAGCAAGCAGCCCCAGTCTCTGTGCCTCTGTGCGAGCAGTGCCATGGGCAGATGAGGCTGAGCAACAGCTTTCCAGGCTAGCTCTTTCTGCCTGCGAGCTATCTGCAGACGTTTGGATTTTCGGAGCAGGGCTGCCGGAGGCGCCCGGCACGGACCACCTAAGCTACGTTTGAAGTTTGAGGGGACAAGACAAGCAAGCAGCCCCAGTCTCTGTGCCTCTGTGCGAGCAGTGCCATGGGCAGATGAGGCTGAGCAACAGCTTTCCAGGCTAGCTCTTTCTGCCTGCGAGCTATCTGCAGACGTTTGCATTTTCGGAGCAGGGCTGCCGGAGGCGCCCGGCACGGACCACCTAAGCTACATTTGAAGTTTGAGGGGACAAGACAAGCAAGCAGCCCCAGTCTCTGTGCCTCTGTGCGAGCAGTGCCATGGGCAGATGAGGCTGAGCAACAGCTTTCCAGGCTAGCTCTTTCTGCCTGCGAGCTATCTGCAGACGTTTGCATTTTCGGAGCAGGGCTGCCGGAGGCGCCCGGCACGGACCACCTAAGCTACGTTTGAAGTTTGAGGGGGCAAGACAAGCAAGCAGCCCCAGTCTCTGTGCCTCTGTGCGAGCAGTGCCATGGGCAGATGAGGCGGAGCAACAGCTTTCCAGGCTAGCTCTTTCTGCCTGCGAGCTATCTGCAGACGTTCGCATTTTTGGAGCAGGGCTGCCGGAGGCGCCCGGCACAGACCACCTAAGCTACGTTTGAAGTTTGAGGGGACAAGACAAGCAAGCAGCCCCAGTCTCTGTGCCTCTGTGCGAGCAGTGCCATGGGCAGATGAGGCTGAGCAACAGCTTTCCAGGCTAGCTCTTTCTGCCTGCGAGCTATATGCAGACGTTCGCATTTTTGGAGCAGGGCTGCCGGAGGCGCCCGGCACAGACCACCTAAGCTACATTTGAAGTTTGAGGGGACAAGACAAGCAAGCAGCCCCAGTCTCTGTGCCTCTGTGCGAGCAGTGCCATGGGCAGATGAGGCTGAGCAACAGCTTTCCAGGCTAGCTCTTTCTGCTTGCGGGCTATCTGCAGACGTTTGGATTTTCGGAGCAGGGCTGCCGGAGGCGCCCGGCACGGACCACCTAAGCTACGTTTGAAGTTTGAGGGGACAAGACAAGCAAGCAGCCCCAGTCTCTGTGCCTCTGTGCGAGCAGTGCCATGGGCAGATGAGGCTGAGCAACAGCTTTCCAGGCTAGCTCTTTCTGCCTGCGAGCTATCTGCAGACGTTCGCATTTTCGGAGCAGGGCTGCCGGAGGCGCCCGGCACAGACCACCTAAGCTACGTTTGAAGTTTGAGGGGACAAGACAAGCAAGCAGCCCCAGTCTCTGTGCCTCTGTGCGAGCAGTGCCATGGGCAGATGAGGCTGAGCAACAGCTTTCCAGGCTAACTCTTTCTGCCTGCGAGCTACCTGCAGACGTTTGCATTTTCGGAGCAGGGCTGCCGGAGGCGCCCGGCACGGACCACGTAAGCTACGTTTGAAGTTTGAGGGGGCAAGACAAGCAAGCAGTCCCAGTCTCTGTGCCTCTGTGCGAGCAGTGCCATGGGCAGATGAGGCTGAGCAACAGCTTTCCAGGCTAGCTCTTTCTGCCTGCGAGCTATCTGCAGACGTTCGCATTTTCGGAGCAGGGCTGCCGGAGGCGCCCGGCACGGACCACCTAAGCTACGTTTGAAGTTTGAGGGGACAAGACAAGCAAGCAGCCCCAGTCTCTGTGCCTCTGTGCGAGCAGTGCCATGGGCAGATGAGGCTGAGCAACAGCTTTCCAGGCTAGCTCTTTCTGCCTGCGAGCTATCTGCAGACGTTTGCATTTTCGGAGCAGGGCTGCCGGAGGCGCCCGGCACGGACCACGTAAGTTACGTTTGAAGTTTGAGGGGGCAAGACAAGCAAGCAGCCCCAGTCTCTGTGCCTCTGTGCGAGCAGTGCCATGGGCAGATGAGGCTGAGCAACAGCTTTCCAGGCTAGCTCTTTCTGCCTGCGAGCTATCTGCAGACGTTCGCATTTTCGGAGCAGGGCTGCCGGAGGCGCCCGGCACGGACCACCTAAGCTACGTTTGAAGTTTGAGGGGACAAGACAAGCAAGCAGCCCCAGTCTCTGTGCCTCTGTGCGAGCAGTGCCATGGGCAGATGAGGCTGAGCAACAGCTTTCCAGGCTAGCTGTTTCTGCCTGCGAGCTATCTGCAGACGTTTGGATTTTCGGAGCAGGTCTGCCGGAGGCGCCCGGCACGCACCACCTAAGCTACGTTTGAAGTTTGAGGGGACAAGACAAGCAAGCAGCCCCAGTCTCTGTGCCTCTGTGCGAGCAGTGACATGGGCAGATGAGGCTGAGCAACAGCTTTCCAGGCTAGCTCTTTCTGCCTGCGAGCTATCTGCAGACGTTTGCATTTTCGGAGCAGAGCTGCCGGAGGCGCCCGGCACGGACCACGTAAGTTACGTTTGAAGTTTGAGGGGGCAAGACAAGCAAGCAGCCCCAGTCTCTGTGCCTCTGTGCGAGCAGTGCCATGGGCAGATGAGGCTGAGCAACAGCTTTCCAGGCTAGCTCTTTCTGCCTGCGAGCTATCTGCAGACGTTCGCATTTTCGGAGCAGGGCTGCCGGAGGCGCCCGGCACAGACCACCTAAGCTACGTTTGAAGTTTGAGGGGACAAGACAAGCAAGCAGCCCCAGTCTCTGTGCCTCTGTGCGAGCAGTGCCATGGGCAGATGAGGCTGAGCAACAGCTTTCCAGGCTAGCTCTTTCTGCCTGCGAGCTATCTGCAGACGTTTGCATTTTCGGAGCAGGGCTGCCGGAGGCGCCCGGCACGGACCACCTAAGCTACGTTTGAAGTTTGAGGGGACAAGACAAGCAAGCAGCCCCAGTCTCTGTGCCTCTGTGCGAGCAGTGCCATGGGCAGATGAGGCTGAGCAACAGCTTTCCAGGCTAGCTCTTTCTGCCTGTGAGCTATCTGCAGACGTTCGCATTTTCGGAGCAGGGCTGCCGGAGGCGCCCGGCACGGACCACCTAAGCTACGTTTGAAGTTTGAGGGGACAAGACAAGCAAGCAGCCCCAGTCTCTGTGCCTCTGTGCGAGCAGTGCCATGGGCAGATGAGGCTGAGCAACAGCTTTCCAGGCTAGCTCTTTCTGCCTGCGAGCTATCTGCAGACGTTTGCATTTTCGGAGCAGGGCTGCCGGAGGCGCCCGGCACGGACCACCTAAGCTACGTTTGAAGTTTGAGGGGACAAGACAAGCAAGCAGCCCCAGTCTCTGTGCCTCTGTGCGAGCAGTGCCATGGGCAGATGAGGCTGAGCAACAGCTTTCCAGGCTAGCTCTTTCTGCCTGCGAGCTATCTGCAGACGTTCGCATTTTCGGAGCAGGGCTGCCGGAGGCGCCCGGCACAGACCACCTAAGCTACGTTTGAAGTTTGAGGGGACAAGACAAGCAAGCAGCCCCAGTCTCTGTGCCTCTGTGCGAGCAGTGCCATGGGCAGATGAGGCTGAGCAACAGCTTTCCAGGCTAGCTCTTTCTGCCTGCGAGCTATCTGCAGACGTTTGCATTTTCGGAGCAGGGCTGCCGGAGGCGCCCGGCACGGACCACCTAAGCTACGTTTGAAGTTTGAGGGGACAAGACAAGCAAGCAGCCCCAGTCTCTGTGCCTCTGTGCGAGCAGTGCCATGGGCAGATGAGGCTGAGCAACAGCTTTCCAGGCTAGCTCTTTCTGCCTGTGAGCTATCTGCAGACGTTCGCATTTTCGGAGCAGGGCTGCCGGAGGCGCCTGGCACGGACCACCTAAGCTCCGTTTGAAGTTTGAGGGGACAAGACAAGCAAGCAGCCCCAGTCTCTGTGCCTCTGTGCGAGCAGTGCCATGGGCAGATGAGGCTGAGCAACAGCTTTCCAGGCTAGCTCTTTCTGGCTGCGAGCTATCTGCAGACGTTTGGATTTTCGGAGCAGGGCTGCCGGAGGCGCCCGGCACGGACCACCTAAGCTACGTTTGAAGTTTGAGGGGACAAGACAAGCAAGCAGCCCCAGTCTCTGTGCCTCTGTGCGAGCAGTGCCATGGGCAGATGAGGCTGAGCAACAGCTTTCCAGGCTAGCTCTTTCTGCCTGCGAGCTATCTGCAGACGTTCGCATTTTCGGAGCAGGGCTGCCGGAGGCGCCCGGCACAGACCACCTAAGCTACGTTTGAAGTTTGAGGGGACAAGACAAGCAAGCAGCCCCAGTCTCTGTGCCTCTGTGCGAGCAGTGCCATGGGCAGATGAGGCTGAGCAACAGCTTTCCAGGCTAGCTCTTTCTGCCTGCGAGCTATCTGCAGACGTTTGCATTTTCGGAGCAGGGCTGCCGGAGGCGCCCGGCACGGACCACCTAAGCTACGTTTGAAGTTTGAGGGGACAAGACAAGCAAGCAGCCCAGTCTCTGTGCCTCTGTGCGAGCAGTGCCATGGGCAGATGAGGCTGAGCAACAGCTTTCCAGGCTAGCTCTTTCTGCCTGCGAGCTATCTGCAGACGTTTGCATTTTCGGAGCAGGGCTGCCGGAGGCGCCCGGCACGGACCACCTAAGCTACGTTTGAAGTTTGAGGGGACAAGACAAGCAAGCAGCCCCAGTCTCTGTGCCTCTGTGCGAGCAGTGCCATGGGCAGATGAGGCTGAGCAACAGCTTTCCAGGCTAGCTCTTTCTGCCTGCGAGCTATCTGCAGACGTTTGCATTTTCGGAGCAGGGCTGCCGGAGGCGCCCGGCACGGACCACCTAAGCTACGTTTGAAGTTTGAGGGGGCAAGACAAGCAAGCAGCCCCAGTCTCTGTGCCTCTGTGCGAGCAGTGCCATGGGCAGATGAGGCGGAGCAACAGCTTTCCAGGCTAGCTCTTTCTGCCTGCGAGCTATCTGCAGACGTTCGCATTTTTGGAGCAGGGCTGCCGGAGGCGCCCGGCACAGACCACCTAAGCTACGTTTGAAGTTTGAGGGGACAAGACAAGCAAGCAGCCCCAGTCTCTGTGCCTCTGTGCGAGCAGTGCCATGGGCAGATGAGGCTGAGCAACAGCTTTCCAGGCTAGCTCTTTCTGCCTGCGAGCTATATGCAGACGTTCGCATTTTTGGAGCAGGGCTGCCGGAGGCGCCCGGCACAGACCACCTAAGCTACATTTGAAGTTTGAGGGGACAAGACAAGCAAGCAGCCCCAGTCTCTGTGCCTCTGTGCGAGCAGTGCCATGGGCAGATGAGGCTGAGCAACAGCTTTCCAGGCTAGCTCTTTCTGCTTGCGGGCTATCTGCAGACGTTTGGATTTTCGGAGCAGGGCTGCCGGAGGCGCCCAGCACGGACCACCTAAGCTCCGTTTGAAGTTTGAGGGGACAAGACAAGCAAGCAGCCCAAGTCTCTGTGCCTCTGTGCGAGCAGTGCCATGGGCAGATGAGGCTGAGCAACAGCTTTCCAGGCTAGCTCTTTCTGCCTGCGAGCTATCTGCAGACGTTCGCATTTTCGGAGCAGGGCTGCCGGAGGCGCCCGGCACAGACCACCTAAGCTACGTTTGAAGTTTGAGGGGACAAGACAAGCAAGCAGCCCCAGTCTCTGTGCCTCTGTGCGAGCAGTGCCATGGGCAGATGAGGCTGAGCAACAGCTTTCCAGGCTAACTCTTTCTGCCTGCGAGCTACCTGCAGACGTTTGCATTTTCGGAGCAGGGCTGCCGGAGGCGCCCGGCACGGACCACGTAAGTTACGTTTGAAGTTTGAGGGGGCAAGACAAGCAAGCAGTCCCAGTCTCTGTGCCTCTGTGCGAGCAGTGCCATGGGCAGATGAGGCTGAGCAACAGCTTTCCAGGCTAGCTCTTTCTGCCTGCGAGCTATCTGCAGACGTTCGCATTTTCGGAGCAGGGCTGCCGGAGGCGCCCGGCACGGACCACCTAAGTTACGTTTGAAGTTTGAGGGGACAAGACAAGCAAGCAGCCCCAGTCTCTGTGCCTCTGTGCGAGCAGTGCCATGGGCAGATGAGGCTGAGCAACAGCTTTCCAGGCTAGCTCTTTCTGCCTGCGAGCTATCTGCAGACGTTTGCATTTTCGGAGCAGGGCTGCCGGAGGCGCCCGGCACGGACCACGTAAGTTACGTTTGAAGTTTGAGGGGGCAAGACAAGCAAGCAGCCCCAGTCTCTGTGCCTCTGTGCGAGCAGTGCCATGGGCAGATGAGGCTGAGCAACAGCTTTCCAGGCTAGCTCTTTCTGCCTGCGAGCTATCTGCAGACGTTCGCATTTTTGGAGCAGGGCTGCCGGAGGCGCCCGGCACAGACCACCTAAGCTACGTTTGAAGTTTGAGGGGACAAGACAAGCAAGCAGCCCCAGTCTCTGTGCCTCTGTGCGAGCAGTGCCATGGGCAGATGAGGCTGAGCAACAGCTTTCCAGGCTAGCTCTTTCTGCCTGCGAGCTATATGCAGACGTTCGCATTTTTGGAGCAGGGCTGCCGGAGGCGCCCGGCACAGACCACCTAAGCTACATTTGAAGTTTGAGGGGACAAGACAAGCAAGCAGCCCCAGTCTCTGTGCCTCTGTGCGAGCAGTGCCATGGGCAGATGAGGCTGAGCAACAGCTTTCCAGGCTAGCTCTTTCTGCTTGCGGGCTATCTGCAGACGTTTGGATTTTCGGAGCAGGGCTGCCGGAGGCGCCCAGCACGGACCACCTAAGCTACGTTTGAAGTTTGAGGGGACAAGACAAGCAAGCAGCCCAAGTCTCTGTGCCTCTGTGCGAGCAGTGCCATGGGCAGATGAGGCTGAGCAACAGCTTTCCAGGCTAGCTCTTTCTGCCTGCGAGCTATCTGCAGACGTTCGCATTTTCGGAGCAGGGCTGCCGGAGGCGCCCGGCACAGACCACCTAAGCTACGTTTGAAGTTTGAGGGGACAAGACAAGCAAGCAGCCCCAGTCTCTGTGCCT
Organism: Opisthocomus hoazin; assembly: GCF_030867145.1. Lineage (NCBI taxonomy): Eukaryota > Metazoa > Chordata > Aves > Opisthocomiformes > Opisthocomidae > Opisthocomus > Opisthocomus hoazin. The sequence goes on from NW_027449017.1 coordinate 289,307, forward strand.
CTGTGCGAGCAGTGCCATGGGCAGATGAGGCTGAGCAACAGCTTTCCAGGCTAACTCTTTCTGCCTGCGAGCTACCTGCAGACGTTTGCATTTTCGGAGCAGGGCTGCCGGAGGCGCCCGGCACGGACCACGTAAGTTACGTTTGAAGTTTGAGGGGGCAAGACAAGCAAGCAGTCCCAGTCTCTGTGCCTCTGTGCGAGCAGTGCCATGGGCAGATGAGGCTGAGCAACAGCTTTCCAGGCTAGCTCTTTCTGCCTGCGAGCTATCTGCAGACGTTCGCATTTTCGGAGCAGGGCTGCCGGAGGCGCCCGGCACGGACCACCTAAGCTACGTTTGAAGTTTGAGGGGACAAGACAAGCAAGCAGCCCCAGTCTCTGTGCCTCTGTGCGAGCAGTGCCATGGGCAGATGAGGCTGAGCAACAGCTTTCCAGGCTAGCTCTTTCTGCCTGCGAGCTATCTGCAGACGTTTGCATTTTCGGAGCAGGGCTGCCGGAGGCGCCCGGCACGGACCACGTAAGTTACGTTTGAAGTTTGAGGGGGCAAGACAAGCAAGCAGCCCCAGTCTCTGTGCCTCTGTGCGAGCAGTGCCATGGGCAGATGAGGCTGAGCAACAGCTTTCCAGGCTAGCTCTTTCTGCCTGCGAGCTATCTGCAGACGTTCGCATTTTCGGAGCAGGGCTGCCGGAGGCGCCCAGCACGGACCACCTAAGCTACGTTTGAAGTTTGAGGGGACAAGACAAGCAAGCAGCCCCAGTCTCTGTGCCTCTGTGCGAGCAGTGCCATGGGCAGATGAGGCTGAGCAACAGCTTTCCAGGCTAGCTGTTTCTGCCTGCGAGCTATCTGCAGACGTTTGGATTTTCGGAGAAGGTCTGCCGGAGGCGCCCGGCACGCACCACCTAAGCTACGTTTGAAGTTTGAGGGGACAAGACAAGCAAGCAGCCCCAGTCTCTGTGCCTCTGTGCGAGCAGTGCCATGGGCAGATGAGGCTGAGCAACAGCTTTCCAGGCTAGCTCTTTCTGCCTGCGAGCTATCTGCAGACGTTTGCATTTTCGGAGCAGGGCTGCCGGAGGCGCCCGGCACGGACCACGTAAGTTACGTTTGAAGTTTGAGGGGGCAAGACAAGCAAGCAGCCCCAGTCTCTGTGCCTCTGTGCGAGCAGTGCCATGGGCAGATGAGGCTGAGCAACAGCTTTCCAGGCTAGCTCTTTCTGCCTGCGAGCTATCTGCAGACGTTTGCATTTTCGGAGCAGGGCTGCCGGAGGCGCCCGGCACGGACCACCTAAGCTACGTTTGAAGTTTGAGGGGACAAGACAAGCAAGCAGCCCCAGTCTCTGTGCCTCTGTGCGAGCAGTGCCATGGGCAGATGAGGCTGAGCAACAGCTTTCCAGGCTAGCTCTTTCTGCCTGCGAGCTATCTGCAGACGTTCGCATTTTTGGAGCAGGGCTGCCGGAGGCGCCCGGCACGGACCACCTAAGCTACGTTTGAAGTTTGAGGGGACAAGACAAGCAAGCAGCCCCAGTCTCTGTGCCTCTGTGCGAGCAGTGCCATGGGCAGATGAGGCTGAGCAACAGCTTTCCAGGCTAGCTCTTTCTGCCTGCGAGCTATCTGCAGACGTTTGGATTTTCGGAGCAGGGCTGCCGGAGGCGCCTGGCACGGACCACCTAAGCTCCGTTTGAAGTTTGAGGGGACAAGACAAGCAAGCAGCCCCAGTCTCTGTGCCTCTGTGCGAGCAGTGCCATGGGCAGATGAGGCTGAGCAACAGCTTTCCAGGCTAGCTCTTTCTGCCTGCGAGCTATCTGCAGACGTTTGGATTTTCGGAGCAGGGCTGCCGGAGGCGCCCGGCACGGACCACCTAAGCTACGTTTGAAGTTTGAGGGGACAAGACAAGCAAGCAGCCCCAGTCTCTGTGCCTCTGTGCGAGCAGTGCCATGGGCAGATGAGGCTGAGCAACAGCTTTCCAGGCTAGCTCTTTCTGCCTGCGAGCTATCTGCAGACGTTTGCATTTTCGGAGCAGGGCTGCCGGAGGCGCCCGGCACGGACCACCTAAGCTACATTTGAAGTTTGAGGGGACAAGACAAGCAAGCAGCCCCAGTCTCTGTGCCTCTGTGCGAGCAGTGCCATGGGCAGATGAGGCTGAGCAACAGCTTTCCAGGCTAGCTCTTTCTGCCTGCGAGCTATCTGCAGACGTTTGCATTTTCGGAGCAGGGCTGCCGGAGGCGCCCGGCACGGACCACCTAAGCTACGTTTGAAGTTTGAGGGGGCAAGACAAGCAAGCAGCCCCAGTCTCTGTGCCTCTGTGCGAGCAGTGCCATGGGCAGATGAGGCGGAGCAACAGCTTTCCAGGCTAGCTCTTTCTGCCTGCGAGCTATCTGCAGACGTTCGCATTTTTGGAGCAGGGCTGCCGGAGGCGCCCGGCACAGACCACCTAAGCTACGTTTGAAGTTTGAGGGGACAAGACAAGCAAGCAGCCCCAGTCTCTGTGCCTCTGTGCGAGCAGTGCCATGGGCAGATGAGGCTGAGCAACAGCTTTCCAGGCTAGCTCTTTCTGCCTGCGAGCTATATGCAGACGTTCGCATTTTTGGAGCAGGGCTGCCGGAGGCGCCCGGCACAGACCACCTAAGCTACATTTGAAGTTTGAGGGGACAAGACAAGCAAGCAGCCCCAGTCTCTGTGCCTCTGTGCGAGCAGTGCCATGGGCAGATGAGGCTGAGCAACAGCTTTCCAGGCTAGCTCTTTCTGCTTGCGGGCTATCTGCAGACGTTTGGATTTTCGGAGCAGGGCTGCCGGAGGCGCCCGGCACGGACCACCTAAGCTACGTTTGAAGTTTGAGGGGACAAGACAAGCAAGCAGCCCCAGTCTCTGTGCCTCTGTGCGAGCAGTGCCATGGGCAGATGAGGCTGAGCAACAGCTTTCCAGGCTAGCTCTTTCTGCCTGCGAGCTATCTGCAGACGTTCGCATTTTCGGAGCAGGGCTGCCGGAGGCGCCCGGCACAGACCACCTAAGCTACGTTTGAAGTTTGAGGGGACAAGACAAGCAAGCAGCCCCAGTCTCTGTGCCTCTGTGCGAGCAGTGCCATGGGCAGATGAGGCTGAGCAACAGCTTTCCAGGCTAACTCTTTCTGCCTGCGAGCTACCTGCAGACGTTTGCATTTTCGGAGCAGGGCTGCCGGAGGCGCCCGGCACGGACCACGTAAGCTACGTTTGAAGTTTGAGGGGGCAAGACAAGCAAGCAGTCCCAGTCTCTGTGCCTCTGTGCGAGCAGTGCCATGGGCAGATGAGGCTGAGCAACAGCTTTCCAGGCTAGCTCTTTCTGCCTGCGAGCTATCTGCAGACGTTCGCATTTTCGGAGCAGGGCTGCCGGAGGCGCCCGGCACGGACCACCTAAGCTACGTTTGAAGTTTGAGGGGACAAGACAAGCAAGCAGCCCCAGTCTCTGTGCCTCTGTGCGAGCAGTGCCATGGGCAGATGAGGCTGAGCAACAGCTTTCCAGGCTAGCTCTTTCTGCCTGCGAGCTATCTGCAGACGTTTGCATTTTCGGAGCAGGGCTGCCGGAGGCGCCCGGCACGGACCACGTAAGTTACGTTTGAAGTTTGAGGGGGCAAGACAAGCAAGCAGCCCCAGTCTCTGTGCCTCTGTGCGAGCAGTGCCATGGGCAGATGAGGCTGAGCAACAGCTTTCCAGGCTAGCTCTTTCTGCCTGCGAGCTATCTGCAGACGTTCGCATTTTCGGAGCAGGGCTGCCGGAGGCGCCCGGCACGGACCACCTAAGCTACGTTTGAAGTTTGAGGGGACAAGACAAGCAAGCAGCCCCAGTCTCTGTGCCTCTGTGCGAGCAGTGCCATGGGCAGATGAGGCTGAGCAACAGCTTTCCAGGCTAGCTGTTTCTGCCTGCGAGCTATCTGCAGACGTTTGGATTTTCGGAGCAGGTCTGCCGGAGGCGCCCGGCACGCACCACCTAAGCTACGTTTGAAGTTTGAGGGGACAAGACAAGCAAGCAGCCCCAGTCTCTGTGCCTCTGTGCGAGCAGTGACATGGGCAGATGAGGCTGAGCAACAGCTTTCCAGGCTAGCTCTTTCTGCCTGCGAGCTATCTGCAGACGTTTGCATTTTCGGAGCAGAGCTGCCGGAGGCGCCCGGCACGGACCACGTAAGTTACGTTTGAAGTTTGAGGGGGCAAGACAAGCAAGCAGCCCCAGTCTCTGTGCCTCTGTGCGAGCAGTGCCATGGGCAGATGAGGCTGAGCAACAGCTTTCCAGGCTAGCTCTTTCTGCCTGCGAGCTATCTGCAGACGTTCGCATTTTCGGAGCAGGGCTGCCGGAGGCGCCCGGCACAGACCACCTAAGCTACGTTTGAAGTTTGAGGGGACAAGACAAGCAAGCAGCCCCAGTCTCTGTGCCTCTGTGCGAGCAGTGCCATGGGCAGATGAGGCTGAGCAACAGCTTTCCAGGCTAGCTCTTTCTGCCTGCGAGCTATCTGCAGACGTTTGCATTTTCGGAGCAGGGCTGCCGGAGGCGCCCGGCACGGACCACCTAAGCTACGTTTGAAGTTTGAGGGGACAAGACAAGCAAGCAGCCCCAGTCTCTGTGCCTCTGTGCGAGCAGTGCCATGGGCAGATGAGGCTGAGCAACAGCTTTCCAGGCTAGCTCTTTCTGCCTGTGAGCTATCTGCAGACGTTCGCATTTTCGGAGCAGGGCTGCCGGAGGCGCCCGGCACGGACCACCTAAGCTACGTTTGAAGTTTGAGGGGACAAGACAAGCAAGCAGCCCCAGTCTCTGTGCCTCTGTGCGAGCAGTGCCATGGGCAGATGAGGCTGAGCAACAGCTTTCCAGGCTAGCTCTTTCTGCCTGCGAGCTATCTGCAGACGTTTGCATTTTCGGAGCAGGGCTGCCGGAGGCGCCCGGCACGGACCACCTAAGCTACGTTTGAAGTTTGAGGGGACAAGACAAGCAAGCAGCCCCAGTCTCTGTGCCTCTGTGCGAGCAGTGCCATGGGCAGATGAGGCTGAGCAACAGCTTTCCAGGCTAGCTCTTTCTGCCTGCGAGCTATCTGCAGACGTTCGCATTTTCGGAGCAGGGCTGCCGGAGGCGCCCGGCACAGACCACCTAAGCTACGTTTGAAGTTTGAGGGGACAAGACAAGCAAGCAGCCCCAGTCTCTGTGCCTCTGTGCGAGCAGTGCCATGGGCAGATGAGGCTGAGCAACAGCTTTCCAGGCTAGCTCTTTCTGCCTGCGAGCTATCTGCAGACGTTTGCATTTTCGGAGCAGGGCTGCCGGAGGCGCCCGGCACGGACCACCTAAGCTACGTTTGAAGTTTGAGGGGACAAGACAAGCAAGCAGCCCCAGTCTCTGTGCCTCTGTGCGAGCAGTGCCATGGGCAGATGAGGCTGAGCAACAGCTTTCCAGGCTAGCTCTTTCTGCCTGTGAGCTATCTGCAGACGTTCGCATTTTCGGAGCAGGGCTGCCGGAGGCGCCTGGCACGGACCACCTAAGCTCCGTTTGAAGTTTGAGGGGACAAGACAAGCAAGCAGCCCCAGTCTCTGTGCCTCTGTGCGAGCAGTGCCATGGGCAGATGAGGCTGAGCAACAGCTTTCCAGGCTAGCTCTTTCTGGCTGCGAGCTATCTGCAGACGTTTGGATTTTCGGAGCAGGGCTGCCGGAGGCGCCCGGCACGGACCACCTAAGCTACGTTTGAAGTTTGAGGGGACAAGACAAGCAAGCAGCCCCAGTCTCTGTGCCTCTGTGCGAGCAGTGCCATGGGCAGATGAGGCTGAGCAACAGCTTTCCAGGCTAGCTCTTTCTGCCTGCGAGCTATCTGCAGACGTTCGCATTTTCGGAGCAGGGCTGCCGGAGGCGCCCGGCACAGACCACCTAAGCTACGTTTGAAGTTTGAGGGGACAAGACAAGCAAGCAGCCCCAGTCTCTGTGCCTCTGTGCGAGCAGTGCCATGGGCAGATGAGGCTGAGCAACAGCTTTCCAGGCTAGCTCTTTCTGCCTGCGAGCTATCTGCAGACGTTTGCATTTTCGGAGCAGGGCTGCCGGAGGCGCCCGGCACGGACCACCTAAGCTACGTTTGAAGTTTGAGGGGACAAGACAAGCAAGCAGCCCAGTCTCTGTGCCTCTGTGCGAGCAGTGCCATGGGCAGATGAGGCTGAGCAACAGCTTTCCAGGCTAGCTCTTTCTGCCTGCGAGCTATCTGCAGACGTTTGCATTTTCGGAGCAGGGCTGCCGGAGGCGCCCGGCACGGACCACCTAAGCTACGTTTGAAGTTTGAGGGGACAAGACAAGCAAGCAGCCCCAGTCTCTGTGCCTCTGTGCGAGCAGTGCCATGGGCAGATGAGGCTGAGCAACAGCTTTCCAGGCTAGCTCTTTCTGCCTGCGAGCTATCTGCAGACGTTTGCATTTTCGGAGCAGGGCTGCCGGAGGCGCCCGGCACGGACCACCTAAGCTACGTTTGAAGTTTGAGGGGGCAAGACAAGCAAGCAGCCCCAGTCTCTGTGCCTCTGTGCGAGCAGTGCCATGGGCAGATGAGGCGGAGCAACAGCTTTCCAGGCTAGCTCTTTCTGCCTGCGAGCTATCTGCAGACGTTCGCATTTTTGGAGCAGGGCTGCCGGAGGCGCCCGGCACAGACCACCTAAGCTACGTTTGAAGTTTGAGGGGACAAGACAAGCAAGCAGCCCCAGTCTCTGTGCCTCTGTGCGAGCAGTGCCATGGGCAGATGAGGCTGAGCAACAGCTTTCCAGGCTAGCTCTTTCTGCCTGCGAGCTATATGCAGACGTTCGCATTTTTGGAGCAGGGCTGCCGGAGGCGCCCGGCACAGACCACCTAAGCTACATTTGAAGTTTGAGGGGACAAGACAAGCAAGCAGCCCCAGTCTCTGTGCCTCTGTGCGAGCAGTGCCATGGGCAGATGAGGCTGAGCAACAGCTTTCCAGGCTAGCTCTTTCTGCTTGCGGGCTATCTGCAGACGTTTGGATTTTCGGAGCAGGGCTGCCGGAGGCGCCCAGCACGGACCACCTAAGCTCCGTTTGAAGTTTGAGGGGACAAGACAAGCAAGCAGCCCAAGTCTCTGTGCCTCTGTGCGAGCAGTGCCATGGGCAGATGAGGCTGAGCAACAGCTTTCCAGGCTAGCTCTTTCTGCCTGCGAGCTATCTGCAGACGTTCGCATTTTCGGAGCAGGGCTGCCGGAGGCGCCCGGCACAGACCACCTAAGCTACGTTTGAAGTTTGAGGGGACAAGACAAGCAAGCAGCCCCAGTCTCTGTGCCTCTGTGCGAGCAGTGCCATGGGCAGATGAGGCTGAGCAACAGCTTTCCAGGCTAACTCTTTCTGCCTGCGAGCTACCTGCAGACGTTTGCATTTTCGGAGCAGGGCTGCCGGAGGCGCCCGGCACGGACCACGTAAGTTACGTTTGAAGTTTGAGGGGGCAAGACAAGCAAGCAGTCCCAGTCTCTGTGCCTCTGTGCGAGCAGTGCCATGGGCAGATGAGGCTGAGCAACAGCTTTCCAGGCTAGCTCTTTCTGCCTGCGAGCTATCTGCAGACGTTCGCATTTTCGGAGCAGGGCTGCCGGAGGCGCCCGGCACGGACCACCTAAGTTACGTTTGAAGTTTGAGGGGACAAGACAAGCAAGCAGCCCCAGTCTCTGTGCCTCTGTGCGAGCAGTGCCATGGGCAGATGAGGCTGAGCAACAGCTTTCCAGGCTAGCTCTTTCTGCCTGCGAGCTATCTGCAGACGTTTGCATTTTCGGAGCAGGGCTGCCGGAGGCGCCCGGCACGGACCACGTAAGTTACGTTTGAAGTTTGAGGGGGCAAGACAAGCAAGCAGCCCCAGTCTCTGTGCCTCTGTGCGAGCAGTGCCATGGGCAGATGAGGCTGAGCAACAGCTTTCCAGGCTAGCTCTTTCTGCCTGCGAGCTATCTGCAGACGTTCGCATTTTCGGAGCAGGGCTGCCGGAGGCGCCCAGCACGGACCACCTAAGCTACGTTTGAAGTTTGAGGGGACAAGACAAGCAAGCAGCCCCAGTCTCTGTGCCTCTGTGCGAGCAGTGCCATGGGCAGATGAGGCTGAGCAACAGCTTTCCAGGCTAGCTGTTTCTGCCTGCGAGCTATCTGCAGACGTTTGGATTTTCGGAGAAGGTCTGCCGGAGGCGCCCGGCACGCACCACCTAAGCTACGTTTGAAGTTTGAGGGGACAAGACAAGCAAGCAGCCCCAGTCTCTGTGCCTCTGTGCGAGCAGTGCCATGGGCAGATGAGGCTGAGCAACAGCTTTCCAGGCTAGCTCTTTCTGCCTGCGAGCTATCTGCAGACGTTTGCATTTTCGGAGCAGGGCTGCCGGAGGCGCCCGGCACGGACCACGTAAGTTACGTTTGAAGTTTGAGGGGGCAAGACAAGCAAGCAGCCCCAGTCTCTGTGCCTCTGTGCGAGCAGTGCCATGGGCAGATGAGGCTGAGCAACAGCTTTCCAGGCTAGCTCTTTCTGCCTGCGAGCTATCTGCAGACGTTTGGATTTTCGGAGCAGGGCTGCCGGAGGCGCCCGGCACGGACCACCTAAGCTACGTTTGAAGTTTGAGGGGACAAGACAAGCAAGCAGCCCCAGTCTCTGTGCCTCTGTGCGAGCAGTGCCATGGGCAGATGAGGCTGAGCAACAGCTTTCCAGGCTAGCTCTTTCTGCCTGCGAGCTATCTGCAGACGTTCGCATTTTTGGAGCAGGGCTGCCGGAGGCGCCCGGCACGGACCACCTAAGCTACGTTTGAAGTTTGAGGGGACAAGACAAGCAAGCAGCCCCAGTCTCTGTGCCTCTGTGCGAGCAGTGCCATGGGCAGATGAGGCTGAGCAACAGCTTTCCAGGCTAGCTCTTTCTGCCTGCGAGCTATCTGCAGACGTTTGGATTTTCGGAGCAGGGCTGCCGGAGGCGCCTGGCACGGACCACCTAAGCTCCGTTTGAAGTTTGAGGGGACAAGACAAGCAAGCAGCCCCAGTCTCTGTGCCTCTGTGCGAGCAGTGCCATGGGCAGATGAGGCTGAGCAACAGCTTTCCAGGCTAGCTCTTTCTGCCTGCGAGCTATCTGCAGACGTTTGGATTTTCGGAGCAGGGCTGCCGGAGGCGCCCGGCACGGACCACCTAAGCTACGTTTGAAGTTTGAGGGGACAAGACAAGCAAGCAGCCCCAGTCTCTGTGCCTCTGTGCGAGCAGTGCCATGGGCAGATGAGGCTGAGCAACAGCTTTCCAGGCTAGCTCTTTCTGCCTGCGAGCTATCTGCAGACGTTCGCATTTTCGGAGCAGGGCTGCCGGAGGCGCCCGGCACGGACCACCTAAGCTACGTTTGAAGTTTGAGGGGACAAGACAAGCAAGCAGCCCAGTCTCTGTGCCTCTGTGCGAGCAGTGCCATGGGCAGATGAGGCTGAGCAACAGCTTTCCAGGCTAGCTCTTTCTGCCTGCGAGCTATCTGCAGACGTTTGCATTTTCGGAGCAGGGCTGCCGGAGGCGCCCGGCACGGACCACCTAAGCTACGTTTGAAGTTTGAGGGGACAAGACAAGCAAGCAGCCCCAGTCTCTGTGCCTCTGTGCGAGCAGTGCCATGGGCAGATGAGGCTGAGCAACAGCTTTCCAGGCTAGCTCTTTCTGCCTGCGAGCTATCTGCAGACGTTTGCATTTTCGGAGCAGGGCTGCCGGAGGCGCCCGGCACGGACCACCTAAGCTACGTTTGAAGTTTGAGGGGGCAAGACAAGCAAGCAGCCCCAGTCTCTGTGCCTCTGTGCGAGCAGTGCCATGGGCAGATGAGGCGGAGCAACAGCTTTCCAGGCTAGCTCTTTCTGCCTGCGAGCTATCTGCAGACGTTCGCATTTTTGGAGCAGGGCTGCCGGAGGCGCCCGGCACAGACCACCTAAGCTACGTTTGAAGTTTGAGGGGACAAGACAAGCAAGCAGCCCCAGTCTCTGTGCCTCTGTGCGAGCAGTGCCATGGGCAGATGAGGCTGAGCAACAGCTTTCCAGGCTAGCTCTTTCTGCCTGCGAGCTATATGCAGACGTTCGCATTTTTGGAGCAGGGCTGCCGGAGGCGCCCGGCACAGACCACCTAAGCTACATTTGAAGTTTGAGGGGACAAGACAAGCAAGCAGCCCCAGTCTCTGTGCCTCTGTGCGAGCAGTGCCATGGGCAGATGAGGCTGAGCAACAGCTTTCCAGGCTAGCTCTTTCTGCTTGCGGGCTATCTGCAGACGTTTGGATTTTCGGAGCAGGGCTGCCGGAGGCGCCCGGCACGGACCACCTAAGCTACGTTTGAAGTTTGAGGGGACAAGACAAGCAAGCAGCCCCAGTCTCTGTGCCTCTGTGCGAGCAGTGCCATGGGCAGATGAGGCTGAGCAACAGCTTTCCAGGCTAACTCTTTCTGCCTGCGAGCTACCTGCAGACGTTTGCATTTTCGGAGCAGGGCTGCCGGAGGCGCCCGGCACGGACCACGTAAGCTACGTTTGAAGTTTGAGGGGGCAAGACAAGCAAGCAGTCCCAGTCTCTGTGCCTCTGTGCGAGCAGTGCCATGGGCAGATGAGGCTGAGCAACAGCTTTCCAGGCTAGCTCTTTCTGCCTGCGAGCTATCTGCAGACGTTCGCATTTTCGGAGCAGGGCTGCCGGAGGCGCCCGGCACGGACCACCTAAGCTACGTTTGAAGTTTGAGGGGACAAGACAAGCAAGCAGCCCCAGTCTCTGTGCCT